>NW_027187299.1:5983408-6045029 GCF_028583685.1 Petaurus breviceps papuanus
TTCCTTCCTTCCTTCCTTCCTTCCTTCCTTCCTTCCTTCCTTCCTTCTTTCCTTCCTTCCTTCCTTCCTTCTTTCCTTCCTTCCTTCTTTCCTTCCTTCCTCCTTTCCTTTCTTTTCTTTTCTTTCTTTTACAACATGGCTAATATAGAAATATGTTTTTCATGACTGCACATGTATAATCTATATCAAATTGGGAGAGGGGAAGGAGAGAGGGAATTTGGAACTCAAAATTTAAAAAATGAAATGTTAAAAATTGTCTTTACAAGTAATTGAGAAAAATAAAATAATTTTTAAAAAGATAAAATTTCTCCATAGACAATTTCTTCATACATATATGTGCACATATAGGTATGTATATATGTACATATATATTTATGTGTATGTATATATAGCATGTGTGTACTATTTTTTATTTCCCTTAAGAGATAGTAATAAGCTAATTAATAAGTAATAAGCTGAGCTATCTTCATTGTGGTGATCACAGACTATCTTCATGCTCATGGTGATTCAGGCAAATGTGATGACTTAAGTATTCTGTAAGATGATATTTCTTATTGCCTTAGGGGAATGACATGCATGGTAATTTTTTTTTTAACTAGACTTGTGATTTCATTGTTAGAGAGAATCACAGTGAAGAAACTCCTACTACCAATGCAAATGGGTCAGCGTCTTCTTTTTGACTTTGTTTTTAGTGGATAGTCTGCAACACTGAGACATTAAGTGACTTACTTAGAGTCATATGGTAGGTGTGAGACAGGATTTAAGCTTAATTTCTTCCTGACCCTGACACAGTACGCTATACACTATGCTACAACTGGTTGCAAAATACCTTACATTCATTATCTCATATGTATTGAACAACTCCTCTCATGTTTCCACTAAGCTGAAATTTTCTTTGTTTTCTGACTTTTTTTGCATTGAGAAAAGCTCCACAAACATAATGCAGTTCAGACTCCAACCCACTTTCCCAGGGTCATTTCACATTATTCCCTTTTGCATATTCAATGGTTCATCCAAAACAACCCACTTGCTGTTTCCTTGAACTCAGCATTCCATATCCCTGTGTCCATGGCTTTGCCTATGCTGCTGTCTCTTCCGACTCCTGGTTCAGCTCCTTTGCCACCTCCTTTGGGAAGTCTTTCTTGAAGATTCTCCCTTTGTTAGTATTATTTCATTTGATCCTTAGACAAAGAAGGCACATTCAGAGTAACAGCAGTTAAACGAATATTTGTAGGTAGTTAAAAAAAAAAAAACAAACCTGTAGTTCTGCTGCATTTTCTACTGTAGAATTACAAAGGGGTTTATAGAATTGAAGGCTCTTTTATGTTTTTATCCAGGACGTGTTGTCTCCTCCATTAAAATGTAAGCTCCAGGGGTGACTAGGTGGAGCAGTGACTCAGGAGGACCCGAGTTCAAATCCAGCCTCAGACTTAACACTTACTAGCCATGTGACCTTGGGCAAGTCACTTAACTCTAATTGCCCGGCCTTCCCCTCTCCAAAAAGCCAAAAAAAAAAATGTAAGCTTCTTGAGTGCAGGAACTATTTTTTTTTTTGCCTCTCCATAATAATACAGTGCCAGCACCTAGCTTAATAAATGCTTATTGATTGATGTGTCACCAAAGCCCAAAAGTCAGTCACCTAGTTGCCACTCATCTAGTAATTCTTTTTCTTATCAGTATTTAGTCAGTCTGGTCCTTGGACAGCAGACAGTCTGTAATCAGAACCATTTTGGAAGATTTCCCAGCTTGGTGGACCTTCCAGAGATTGACCTCCAAGAAATTGAGGTCATTTCTGTGGCATGATGAGGTATCAGAATTGGACTTTGGTGCTCTTCTCCATAGCTGCAGATAATTGGCTCTGCAGAAATGAGAAACTCTCAGGTGATCTGTTCAGTCGAATCACAGTTTTTGATCTTATTCACTGGGCTAACATTTTCTGCTACCCCAAAAGGCCTATGTCTGCTATTAGGTAACAGGGTTTCTTACCCTATTCCAATCTGGTGATATATCATGTCATGCAGTCTCACTTCCATTTTGCCCTTCTCCAATTCATCTTCCAAAAATTCTTAAAGTGCAAATTTGGCCATGTTACCCTCCTATTTAAGAACTTTCAGTGGGTCCCTATGGCTTCTAGGATAAATTAAAACTCCTGATTGACATTTAAAGCCTTTTACACTTTGGTTCCAGACAACTGTTCAAGGTTTGTTGCATATTACTCCCTTTTATTTACTCTATCTTCCATCCAAAACTGTCTTTCTATCTGGTTCCTGAACTCAGCATTTTATCTTCCATATCTATGACTCTTAATCTGCTATCCCTCCCTACTTCCAGCCTTAAAAAGCTCAATTTTCTTCATGGTTCAGATCCTTTGCCAATGCCCATGAGAAGTCTTTCCTGATGCCCCCTTGTTTAACGTGTTCTTGCCCTCTTTGAATTATTGTAGACATACTTATTTATGTACATGTTGTTTCTTCAGTAGAATGTAAGCTCCTTGAGCACAGAAAGTGTTTTCATTTTTGTCTTTGTATTTCCAGCATCTGGCACTATGCCTTACTTGTAGGGAAAGTTTAATCAATTATGGCTGGATTGTATTAGATGAAGATTATGGCTATGGGCATTTGCTTAATCTGTATGTGACTTGGAAAATCCACTTTTATAAAATGAATTGATTTCATTTGAAACAGACTTTCCTGGTTGTTTGGTCCATACTGGGAATTTGAAAAAGAACTTTGGGTCTTAATTTTAAAGCAAGTACAAGAAGGAGAGCAACAAAACTCCCCACCGAGGTGTTCTGAGCGTGTAACAGAGCCCCAGGAAGGGTTCTGGTTTTCATCTTTGCCCCTGTCATTGATATGTTAGTGTCATAGGTCACTCTTGAGCCTGTGACTCCGAAGTGGGAATGATAGCGCATGCCCCCTATCAACCTGTGTCACAGGAACCCTGGGAGGAGTAGTTGAACAAAATACTTCTGTCACCTCATTTAAGGTGAGTAGAGAGATGGTGAACCATAAGGTAGAGAGGGGCAGTTAAATGATGCAGTAGAGAGAGTTCCTGGCCTGGAGTCAGGAAGACATGAGTTCAAATATGGCCTCACACCTACTAGCTGTGTGACCCTGGGCAAGTCACTTAACCCTGTTTGTCTCAGTTCCATCATTTATAAAATGAGCTAGAGAAGGAAACATTAAACCACTCCAGTATCTTTGCCAAGAAAATCCCAAATGGGGTCATGAAGAGTGAGACATGCCTGAAACAACTGAATAACAAATATGTTTGTTATCTATATACTAAATGCCTGGTCTCCAATAAAAAAGCAAAATATGGGTGATGCTGGGAGGCAGAGGAAAGGTGTGGGCTTTAGCTGAAAGAAATTTGTTGAATTAAATATTTGTTGAAGTGAGGTGACTTGAAACTGCTTTAGAGGGCATTGTTCTACCTATTAAAGGAAACCTCTATTCATAATTACTAAGTGTAGTTTGAGAGGCAATAAGGTACACTGATTAGAAGTTGGGCCTTGGAGCTGGGAAAACCTTTTTTGTTTTTTTTTTTAACACATTGGCCACATGACCATTGGTCAGTCATGTAACTTCTCAATTACAAGGCATCTGTCTAAAACATTAAGTTTTAATAGTAGTCACTGATTAATGGTGGAATAAATTTCCACACTGGAATTTTCCCACTTCATTTTCAGACAGACCAAGCCTTTCCCAACGTCTCTTAGTTCTTTGTCTTCTCTTTGTTAATTATTTCCTATTTATCCCATTTCCCTCACTTCTCCCCCCACCCCAATCCTATATATATATATATCCTATATAATATATTAGATATATCCTACATAATATATATTCTATATATGTAATCATATGTACATACATATAGTATATTATATATATAAGCAAATTTGGGAAGAGAAGTGGGTAATGAAGCCACAGTGTAGACAGCTCAGATAGAGAGACCATAGGGTTGTTCAGAGGACAGAGAAAAGGAAGATTTTTAATAGCAGAAGAAAAGAGGTAAGGCCTGGAGTCAGTGCCAAAGGTTAGGAAAGGTCATCCTGGGCCTTCCTTCTCCTGCTGTGTTTATTTTGGGCCAGATTGCCATGACAGAGGTATCTCTTTCCCACACCCCATGGAACCCCTCCCAAGACGGAAACCAGACCCAGAGCCAGGCAGCACAGCAGGGAAGATAGTTTGTAAATTAAAGCAATGCTAAAAGATTATGGGAACCTCCTTCCTGCTAGGTACTTTCTCTTTACTACTCCATTAATGACCTAACTATCCTACAGGCAAAGTACATGAGGCAGGATTTCCAACTCTAGCCAGCTGAAAAAAGTGAGGATGGAAGGTTGGTGCTATGTGTGGGAGTGGGTGGTTGGGGCTCTTAAGAAAGGGCTTTGTAAATGGTAAAGGACCATGCCATGAGACCGGACTAAAACTCCATCTTTTATAGAAAGCCTTTTCCAACCCCTCTTCATTCTTGTGCCTTCTCTCTGTGGATTATTTCCTATTTATCCCACATCTAGCTTGCATGTTCTCTTTCCCATTAGATAGGAAGTTCTTTGAAGGCAGTGACTATCTTTTGCCTTTTTTTTTTTTTGGTATCCCTGGTGCTTAGGCACATAGTACTTACTTAATAAATCTTTATTGATCAACAGTTCCAGTGGTCACCAAGGCAGCTGAAGCAGGCTCTGTGGAGAGCTTAGAACTTGGTCCTTGAGCATTCCAGACAAAGGGGACAGCCAGGGGCAATGCCCAGAGTCAGGAGCTAGAACATCTTGTTCAAGGAACAGCAAAGAACCCAGCATCACTGGATCACAGAGAATGTAGAAGGAAGAAAGATGTAAGAAGATTGGAAAGGCAGGAGGAGGCCTGGTTATGAAGGTCTCTGAATACCAGAGAGAGGATTTTATAGAAGACAGAGAGATATTAGTCAATAGCTAACATTGAAAGAGCACTTACTATGTGGTTTACAATTATCCCATTTGATCCTCACTACAACTCTGGGAGATAGTTGTTATTACTATCCCTATCTTACTGATGAGGAAACAGAGATGAAGTGACTTGCCTAGGGTCACACTAGTAAGTGTCTGAGGCCAGATGTGAACTCGGATCTTTCTGACACAAGGCTCTCCACTCCATACATACATACCCTGTACCACTAGCTGCTGAAATGAAATAAGGAAGATTTGGGTTAGAATCTTGTCTTAGGTATTAATTAGGTGAATTAACCTGGGTTAATCACTTAGGCTTTCTAAACTTGTTTCCTTATCTATAAAATGGTGATAATACCTACACCTACCTCACAGTGTTATTGTAAGGCTCAAAGGAGGTAATTTATGTAGTCTTAAAGCACTACATAAATGTGGCCTAACTCCCCTTATGAGCCTCGCAGAAACTCTATAAGGTAGGTGCTAGCTTTTGCTATTATTATCCCTATTTTTGTTATTGTTCAGTCATTTTAGTCATATCTGACTCTTCATGACCCCATTTGGGGTTTTCTTCATAAAGATGCTGGAATAGTTTGTCATTTCCTTTATCATTTTACAGATGGGGAAACCGAGGCAAACAGGGTTAAGTGATTTACCCAGGGTCACACAGCTAGTAAATATCTGAGACCAGATTGGAACTCAGGTCTTCCTGACTCCAGCTCTGTCCACTGTATCACCCTATCCCTATTTCACAGATGAGCAAACTAGGGTCAGGAAGGTAACTTTTTGAGGACCATGCAATGAGAGTCAAAGATAAGACTAGATCCTAGGTCCCCCTAGATTCAAAATCTTCTGCTCTGTATGATCACCGTGGCCCTTCCCTTCTGTTCTATTGATAAACCACTTTCTAGTTAAAGTGTATTGGTAGGGCAGCCTTAGAAAGAGGGAGCCTAACTCTGGAGCAGGAGCTTTCTCTTTCCCTTTCTCAATGGCAGTGTTCCTGCACCAGAGGCCTCTGTGTTTATACACAACCTTCAGATACACACGGTTTCAGGGGAAAAGAAGGAAGTGAGAAAACTTAGCAAGGTTCCTCCTTTCTATTTCTTCAGTCCCCAAGGACACAACTTGTGAAAACATCTGGGGAAGCCCATACTCCCCAGATGTTCTCTTTAACAGAGCACTTAACTTGTTTATATTTTGCCCAGCACTGGAATCATGACAGATTATTTTTGTTGCAAGGTCTCAACAACATTTTGTAGGTGGTCTCGTAGAGGAAAGCAAATGTTTAAAGCTTCTCTCCTTCTCGACCCTGATTGTTTATGTGGGGAGAGTTGGTACCAGTTGCTTCTGATAGGGCCTAAAAGCACTAGACTAGAGCTTAAAGAATGATCATTGTGGTTATGTTGTGTTCTTTTTACATGGTATGTTCACATATAACATAGAGTATACTTATAGAATGTACCTACAAATTTTCCTAATGGAGTATGTGAGAATTTTTTTTCTGTGTATACTAGTATACTCTAGTATGGAATGAGACATATATTATGTATGTATATGAGAGAAACTACATAAATTATAGACTCATATGCATGGATGGCTTAATTATGTGTTTCGTATCTGGTACATACTTAGTATATGTCCATATTTAGGAGGATGTGATTAAATAGGTAAGTAATAATAAAGTTAATAAATGAATTAATAAAACAAAATAAACCAAACATGTTAGTCATAATAATAGTTGTTATTTATATGGTTATTAAAGTTTGGAAAGTATTTACAAGAAAGGCAGTGTAGGGTAGTAGCTATGGGGCCAACCTCAGAGTGGACAAGACTCAGGTTCATGACATACCTTTGATACATAATGTCCTAACTATGGACCATGAACAAACTACCCAACCTATCATTACATCAGGCCTCTCTCTAAGACCTTAAGTTAGCCAAAGATTTCTGGTTAGCATCACTGGGAAGTACTCCCACATCGGGAAGTTCCATGCCCCAGTGAAATCACAGAGCTGGTTAATGATGTCATTTGAATCATACAACAGCTTTGTGAATTATTATTATTCCCATTTCTAATAAAGGTATTATTATGCCCACTTTAAAAATGAGGAAAAAGGTTCAGAAAAGTTGTGACTTGCCATGGTCACACAGATAGTGTCAGAAGCAGGATTTTTGAAACTGTCTTCCTGACTTTGATGATAGCCCCTTTATTCACTATTCCAGGGTACCCAGATTATGCTTGTTTCCTTATTACAGGTACTTTGAGAAGATTTTTTGTGCGTTTATGTTCTATGTAATATACATTTCAATTCAATTCACACCTATAAGCAGCTTTTGCCATGCAAGTCCCAGAGGGGGCAAACATGTAGATACAACACAGATCCCACTCTCTGGTTCCATGAAACCTAATAGGAAGGAAATGACATGTTCCTAAATAACCATAATGCAAGGGGAAGTCTGAAAAGTGTGAAGGAGAGGTCTAGACGAAGTGGTCTAAAAGGAATGTGAGGAGGGTGAGATCACTTTCAGCTGTGGGGGTATGTTGTTGTTGGGGGTGGGGCAGGGCATCAGTGAAGGGAGCTTGTGTGGACAAGGTGGTATCTGATTTGATCCTGGGGAGAGCAGATAGGACATGTGGGTCATTTTTAGCCGAGGCATGGAGTCAAGAGAGCAAGTTAAGAGCAAAGGAATGGTAGGACATTAATGCTTCCCGCCTGAACACAATTCTGGTCTGAATGTGGTCTGAATAAGGCAAAATACAGACGAATCATCATTTCCTTATTCCTGGATGTTACATTTCTCACAAAGCAGTCTAATATTAGACTAGATTTCTTGGCTTCAGACCACGCTATTCGTCTCTCCCATTCCCCCCCTCCTTCCCAAGGCTGAGAAGGCAGCAACATGGTATAGTAGAAAGACCCAAGTTCACATCCTGTGCCTGACACTTACTCCCTCTGTGACCTTCAGCAAATCGCTTTAAATCTTTCTGGGCCTAGGTTTTTAGTCTGTCAAGATCTCTCATGAAATCTGGTTGTCATCCAATGTCTTCCTACTAGCTTGGTATCATCTGCAAATTTATTCATCCTTATTTCTTGGTCTCAGGAAGATATGAAATCGGAAACTTTCCCAGACACTTATTAGCTGTGTGATCAGCCTCTTTGATCTTCCTTAAAAGGTCTTAGTTTCAGCCTTAATTGAGGCAGCAAGGGGGGACAGTGGATAGAGTTCTGGGCCTAGAACAGTTGTGTTCAAATTGGCCTCAGATTCTTACTGTCTGACCCTGGGCAAGTCACTTAACTCCTGTTTGCATCAGTTTCCCCAAGTGTCAAATGTGGATAATAATAGCACCTACCTCCTAGGGTTCTTTTGAAAATTAAATGAGATGCTATTTGTAAATGTGCTTAGTATTGTTCTTACCCATGAGTAGGCACTATGTAAATGCTTATTTTCTTCCTCTTCCTCATCTATAAAATGGGTATAATAATAATAATAGCACTTTCCTCACAGGATTGTTGTGAGGATCAAATGACATTTATATATACACATAAATATGTTGTTGTTTAGTTGTGTCCAACTTCTCCAAGACCTCATTTATGGGTTTTCTGGCAAAGACATTGGGGTGGTTTGTCATTTCCTTCTCCAGCTCATTTTTACAGGTGAGGAACTGAGGCAAAAAGGGTAATGTGACTTACCCAGGGTCATGCAAATAGGAAGTGTCTAAGGCTGGATTTGAACTCATGAAGATAAGCCTTCCTCATTCCAAGCCCAGTGCTCTGTCCCTGTACCACCTAGCTGCAGTGTCTATATCAGGAACAGAGAATGAACTAAGGAAAGATAATTTTAGGACTCTCCAAGGAACCCAGAAGAAAGTTATGCCATATCTAAGGAGAACTTTACGAGGGTCCCATGAAAGAGAGAAAAAGACTTTAATCAAAAGAACTTTAGTTGTGAGCTACCCCCTTTGCCACATGTTGGTCTCTGAGCTTGAAATTAAATTTTCCTGGATTCTTAATGTACTTGTGGGACAATGTGCAACTAGATTTTGGGGGGAACGCTGGGGTGGTGAGGAGTCGTAGCAAGTATCCTTATCACACCACCTTAGTAAATACCTATTCTGAAAGCTAATTAGGTCTGGCTAGCTAATCGATATCAATTGATAATGTAGGGAGCATACCAGTGGGGGCTTTTGAGCTATAGTACTAGACAATCTCTCCACCCCCAATGCTTCAGAGTATCCTTGAATCCTTAGGGCACTAGTAGGTAGCTCTGTGCTAGGGACCCAATCTACTAATGCTAATGAAAGTTTGAGATAGTAGCTCCACTGAATATCGATGGGCTATATATAGATATGTTGATGATGATGATGATTTATATTGTCCTGAAAGGTTAGCAAAGGACTTTATAACATTATCTCATTTGATCCTTACAACACTTCTGGAAGAAGTTACTACATGGAGGTATTACCTCCATTTTCACAGATTAGGAAGCTGAGTCTTAGGAAGGCTGTCACTTTCCCATGGTAACTTGTCTAGTAACCTCAGAGGCAGGAATGAACCTGGGTCTCTCCTGATCCCAAGTCAAGTACTTTCTTCACTTCACTGAGCTGGTTTTTCTAAATTAAAACCTGCTGCTAATGGAAATCTGTCAGCATCCATAACCATACCCGCTGTATTGATGTTTCTTTGCCAGGTTTCAGGACCTTCAGCCGTGATGGGCATATGGGACATTTGACATGCCCTCCCCTCATGCGTGAGATCTCTTTTTGTATTTTAGTGATTTCCCAGGTGTTCAGTCAAGCTCCTAGACGTTTTCCCTTAACTACATGGTGGTTTTTCCATTATGATCGTCCCCCAGTGCCTTCTCATGCAACAGAGACAACCTTGGGCTTTCAGAGGCTGTGGATATGGAGCATGTTTAGACGCCATTTAGTCCAGAGATTCTTCACACATGGAATTAAAGCAAGAACAATATGCTTCAGAAAGAATAATGAGGGGAAAGACAAGAGTCTGGCCCCAGAGGGCTCAGGGGAACAGGGCTTTACTTCAGCCTGGGGCTCCTGAATATTTCTTCTCTTATTTTTGCTTTTGTAGATGGTTTGCCACTGATACTCTGAGAAAGGGAGAACGTGGGGGTGGGCAGAGTACAAGTACACTGTGTTTGTGTTACTTAGGTTGTCTCCGTGGGCCATACTTTTTTGCTTCACGACTAAGACATCGGTTACACTGTAAAGGGGGGTGGGGATAGTTAAGCAATGATGACCTGTGTCCCCAATTGGATCAAGGACCCGAGTATCTTACTATATATCAGTCTGTCCCTCTCTATGGGAGATGTAGACTCCCTGCAGACACCAAGATTTAACAGGCAAAACATAGGGTTTAAAGTTTCCCATGTTCACTACCATGAAAGTTTATTTAAATTTTGTCATTTGTCTTTATACTGCAATGCATTTTGTAATTTGTAATAGTCTTAAGAGCCATAATTATACTTCATTGTGTATATGTGTGTGAGAGGGGGAAGGCGGAGATCGAGGCATACGAGAAGGGATGAGATTTAAGAGGTAAATTCCTGGAAATTTTTCATAAATGTTCTATTGTTGTAACTCACCATTCTCTTGAGATTGCTGTGAGGACCAAATGAGATAATGGACATAAAAGCACTTTGAAAAATTAAATATGCTATATAAATGTGAAGCATATCCATCATAATCATTGTTATTAATTATGTAATTGACCAAATGAGTCCTCAAAGCTATGGAAGCCATCCCAGTATGAGAATAAAAGGAGAATAGTTGATTTTTGGATCTATATTCATCACATATTATATTCAAGTTGACAAACATGTATTAAGAACTTACTATGTATCAGGAACTATTCTAGTTACTGAATATCCAAATTTGGAAAATAACATGATCCCTGGCCTGAAAAAGTTTGCCATTTAATATGGAGAATAAGGCACACATGAAAAAGTTTGATCCTATGCTGGGATGTTGCAAAGACAAAAGACACAATACTATATGAAATTGGAAAAGGTAAGCTTGTAGGAAAGGTAGGTTTAGGAGGAGAGATGTTGACCCTTCGAGGTATCAGTGGGATGTCCAGTTAGAGATGTTTAAGTAGTCAGAAATATGGGACTGGATCTTTGGGAAGAGATTATTACTGGAGATAGATAGATAGATAGATAGATAGATGGATAGATAGATAGATAGATAGATAGGTAGATAGGTAGGTAGGTAGGTAGGTAGATAGATAAATAGGTAGATAGATAGATAGATAGATAGATAGATAGATAGATAGATAGATAGATAGATAGATAGATAGATAGATAGATAGATAGCTTTGTAAGTCAGCTACATGGAAGTGATAATTTAAGCCTTGGGAATGAATGAAAAATATAGAAACAAAAGAGAAAAGAGTGAAGAAAAGAATGTTGAGAGATGCCCACACTTCTATATAGAAAGTAAAATGATTTAACAATGGAAACTTTGCTACGAAGGAATTATCTTAGTTCTGATTGGTTTTTTCTTATCCTCCCCACAACATGCCTTTCTGTCTTCTCTCTGACTTCATCCTTTCCTATCTTTTCCTATGTATAGACTTGTTGTGTCTCCCATTAGACCATAAGCTTCTTGTGAGTAAGAATTATTTTATTCTTAGTCTTAAACAGGTAGGAGGAGACCCAGATAAGAGCAATATTGTGAAATCAAAGGAGGAGAAAGTTTTAAGAAAGGAGTGATTAACAATGCCAAATGATGCAGGAAGTCATACAGGATAAGAACTAACAACTTTGCAATTATAGTAGCATTGTTGGGATGGATATCTGCTTTTGGGGAATGGGAGAGTAAATGGATAGTAAGGAATTTGAGTCAGCAAGTATAAACTACTCTTTCTAAAGAAAATTTCAGAATTTAGAATCTTATGGTTGATTTTAGGGGATGGTAATATCTAAAGATAGAAATGACAGGGAAGGGAAAGAAATAACAATAGCTTGAGTGGGATGGCTGAGTCAAAGGAATTTTTTGAGATAGGAGAGACTTAGGCATGTTTTGGGTAGAGGGATGGAAGCCAGTGAAGAAGTGGAAATTGCTAAAAAGTACGACTGATAAAGAATAATGTCAAGGAGGAGAGACAGGAAGAGAGAGAGATCAATCATCAATCATTTACTAAGCTAGGGATATAAATACAAAGAATAAAGTGCCTCTTACTCATAAGAAGCTTATGTTCTAATGGGGGAGACAACAAGCATATAGGAAAAGATAGGAAAGGATGAAGTCAGAGAGGAGACAGAAAGGCATATTGTGGGGAGGATAAGAAAGGACCAATCAGAGTTGAGTAAGATGATTGCTGTGTAGCAATTAGGGCCCAGCTAATTTAGTTAGATAGCACATATTTTTGGTGGACATGGTATAATTTTGTAATTTCCTCTAGAAAATCAGAAATAGGAAAAAAAGGTGGAGGATGATGGGGATTCCCTACATCTCTCACAGCCAGAGATTAGCAGAGTGGAAACAATACAAAGACAAGGGAATGAAAGATTCAAAGACAGAGGACTCTGAACTATTGAAATGCCTGACGTTTAGGGTCAAGATTGTGAAGGGAAGGAAGTGAAGCCAAAATTGGAGAATGAGAGAAAATAGTTTTTTTTTTTTTTTAGAAAATAGCTTAGGAAGAATGAGGTGGAGAAAAAGGAGGAAGGTAGAAGAATATTTATAGGTCTAATCATTCCAGGGGATATATTTAAGGTATAACCATTCTTATGGATGACTGAGGTAGAATGAGGACCAAAGTTGAAAGGGTTGACTTTGAACTGAAAGTTCAAGGCACTTAAAAGGTCACCAGCACAAATATTGACTCACCAGGGATGAAAGCAGAGGTTCATTGTTCATGGAAATATCTTGTGCACACATAGTTTGTATGGCCCAGTGCTTGGAGCCAGTGACAAAGGACAGGGGGAAGAGGACATCTTTACCATTTTAGGGCAGTTTCTTTACCCTTTTAGAGCAGAAATTCTCTTGCCAAAAGAGGGTTTAGTTTTTTTCCCCCCAAACTCAAATTCTTTTCTCATAGCTTCTTTGGAAGTTTTGAGTTTTCTCAGTGCTAACAGCATTCAAAACAAGAGTGACTTCTAGATATAGTAATCTGTAGCTTTTGTAGGCAGATTTGCCAAACCAGAAACAGCAAATCAAATGCATTTTCCCTTGGTTTGAACAAAATGAAATTCAAGGTTGTTGTTATATGCAGTTTTTAGTGGAATGTATTGGTCTGTGGTGCTTTAAGGGAAGAAGAACGGAAGTTGGGGGGGGTGAGCGGAGAGACTCTGAGAGTAATCACTGTTAGAGTGGGAGAGAAATACAAAGGGAAACATAGAATATTGGAGAACACTGGAGGAGGAATCAAAAATTGGTCAATAAATATTTATTAAACACCTATGATATGTCAGGCACTGTGCTAAGTACTAGGAATACAGAGAAAGGTAAAAGTTCCTACTGTCAAGGAACTCATAGTCTAATGTGGGAGAACAATGTGCAAACAATTATGTGCAAACAAGAAATATAGAGGATAAATTGGAAATTATCAACAGAAGGAAGGTGATAGATTTAAGTGAGGTTGGGAAAGGTTTCCTGTAGAAGGTGGGATTTTTGTTGGGACTTGAAGGAAGCCAGGAGAGCCAGAGGTGGAAATGAGGTGGAGAGATTCCAGGCATGGGGACAATCAGTGAAAATGCTTGGAGTCAGGAGATGGAGTATCTTGTGTGAAGAAAATCAAGGTGGCCAGTGTTTCCAGATTGAAGAGTATGGAGGAGTAGAAGGTATAGGAAGACTGGAAAGGCGGGGGGAGAGGTGGCAAGTTATAAAGGGCTGTGAATGCCAAATAGAGAATTTTCTCTTTGATCCTGGAAGAGGGAGCCACTGGAGTTTATGGAATTGGGAAGTGACATGTTCAGACCCATATCTTAGAAAGGTCACTTTGACAACTGAGATGAGGATGGACTGGAGTGGGGAGAGATGTGCCGGGCAGAACAATGAGGAGGCCATTGCAATAGTCTAGGTATGATATGATGAGAGTCTGCAACAGGGTAGTGGATTATCAGAAGAGAGGAGGGAAGCATCTAAGAGATGTTAGAAAGGTGAAAGTGATAGACCTTGGGAAGAGGTCCGATATAGGGGGTAAAAGAGAGAGTAAGGAGTTATTTCACCTAAGTTGTGAACACAGGTGCCCGGGAAGATGGTGGTACTCTCAACAGTAAGAAAGTTAGGAAAAAGAGAGGGTTTGGGAGGGAAACACAATGAGTTCAGTTTTGGACATGTTGAGTTTAAGATGTGTTGGGGATGTCCATTTCAAGATACTCAATAGTCAGTGAGGCTGGAGGTCAGCAGAAATGTTGTCTGTATAAAAGATCTGAGACTCTTTAGCATATAAATGATCATTGAATCCAGGAGAAAGTTGTATCATTCAATTTATACCTTTGTTGTGGAGTTGTTTCAGTTGTCTGACTCTTTGTGATCCCCATTTTGGGGTTTTCTTGGCAGAGATACTGGAGTGGTTTGCCATTTCCTTCTCTGGCTCTTTTTTACAGATGAGGGACTGAGGCAAAGAGGGTTAAATGACTTGCCCAGGGTCACACAGCTAGTAAACATCTGAGATTGGATTAGAATTCATGAGGACAAATCTTCCTGATGTGGAAGTCCAGTGCTCTATTCACTGTGCCACCTAGCTGCCCCCCCAACAAGAACAAATATGTAAAATTAAGTTATTCCACAAATATATACTGCATACCTATATGTTAGTCCACTGTAGGAGATATGAAGAAAAACCAGACAAGGTCTCTGACCTCAGGATAATTACAACCTAGTAGGAAATCTAAAAAATATGAACAAATAATGGTAATTCAAGGCAGTTAAGTTAAATTCCATGAGAGATACAGAGAACTATGGGAGTTCAAAAGAGGGAGAGATTATTTTTGGCTGGAGGATCAGGGAATAGAATAGTATAAAACAAATATTTATTAAATACCTACTTGTATAGAATACCATGCTAGGCATTGAGGGGAATCTACAAAGTTTAGATAAAACAAAGACTTTGCTTTCAAGTAGCTGTTCACTGTCTTGTACAGGGATAAGCTATCAAGTGGATATCTCTAATGCATAAAATTACATGAGTGCTTCAAAGTCACGAAAGAAAATGTGGTGTGAGATTTGAGGGAGGTGGATTACCAACCAGAGTGAGCAGAAAAGACTTTGTGAAGAAGGTGACATGACTTAAGACTTAAAGAATGAGTAAGAATTCAACAGATAAAGTTGAAAACAACATTTAAAACCCATCTCTTTGCTTGTAGATTGTATACACATAAATCCTTTGGAATAGTAAGACTTCATCTTAATATTAAGAATATCCAGGAATGTAATTCTGGCTCCTTTAGGGAAGAGACATGAACATTCAGCTTTACCTCTAAGGGAGGCACCTCTAAGGGTATACACTGAAAAAAGAGAAGTTTAGAAAAACAATTAGTTAACTTCAGAAAAATGAAAGACCTTTTGAATTTTTTTTAAATTAGAATTTAGTACAAAACTAATATGAAACATAGCACCATTATTTGGGGCTAATATAAGGGGAAATTCAATTAATTTAATTTGGGCCATAAAAGATGAGCAGGATTTTGAGAAGAGGGAAAGGTTGATGAAGGGAAAAGGACATTCCAATTGGGAGGAATAACTTTAATAGAAGGTATTCTTGTTTGCATTGTGTTCCCCCCCCCCCCATAGAATAGAAGTTCTTGAGAGTGGAGATTTTTCTATTTTGTATCTTTTTATTAACCCTCTATTTAGCAGAGTGCATAGTGCATAGTAGGCACTTAGCATTTAGTAATATATATAATATATAATCAACAAGCCTTATTAAGGCTTATTGATTGATCGATTGATTGGGTAGAGTCAAGAGGTGGTATGAGAGGGCAGATCATGAAGGATTTGAATCCAAGGATTTAATTTAATTAAAAATTATCACCTGAAAAAGTCTTTTTCACTGTCTCTAGTATCAAATGAAGAGTAAAGGAAAAGAGATGAGACAGAAATCTCCTGCTGGTTTAAATAAATTAAAATGATTTATTTTGCATACTGCATATCTTCATTTTAAATTTGTCATTCATTCATCCCAATGACTGTAGACCTCTCTTTCCACTCCATTCATTATCCTTTACTTTCTCAACATTTGCTTAGTCTGACTCCTGCTGCTGGGGGAGATAGGTGGCAAAGTGAAGAGTGCTGGGCCTGGAGACTCCTCTTCCTGAGTTCAGATCTGGCATCAGACACTTACTGGCTGTGTGACCCTGGGTAAGTCACTCAACCCTGTTTGCCTCCATTTCCTCATGAGTAAAATGGACTGGAGAGGAAAATGGAAAACTATTCCTGTATCTTTGCCTTTGCCAAGAAAACACCAAATGGGATCATGAAGGGTCAAAGACATGAAATGAATGAACAACAATATCTGATGCTGTTGTAGCATCAGCTCTTGCTGCCCTGGTACAATGTTTACCACACATGCCCCTTGGCACACTCATTTCTCCAGAGTTGATTCAGTTTCCCTTATCCTACCTCCATAACCTTTACCAAATGCCTCCTCTAGTCCTTTCTCCTTTCACCTTTTCCTCTAAATCCCAGTGGAAAAAAAGAGGATTGGAATGACTCTTCCAAGTTGGAGAAAGATCAGTCAGATGGAGAACAAAGCTGTGGGCTCAGGCCTCATGGTAAACACTTTGTGGGTGGTAGATCTGTGCAGTCATGAGTTGAATCCTTTGACATCTTGGGTTTCTAAGGACATCAGTCTTTCAGCATGAATCATAGAATCCTGAAATTGCAGAGTTGTACAGGACCTCAGAGTTCATCTAGTTTGACCCCTTCCCAGAACATAAATCGTTCTATGACATTTTCAACAAGTAGTCATTCAGTCTTCACATTATATTGTTGTTCAGTCATTTTCAGTAATATTTGACTCTTTGTGACCCTTTGGGGGTTAAATTGGCAAAGATACTGGAGTGATTTGTCATTTCCTTCTCCAGCTTATTTTACAGATGAGGAAACTGAGGTAAATAGAGTTGGGTGACTTGTCCAGGGTGATATTTCACTTGTAGACGGCTTTAATTTAGAGTGAGGAGAAATTGGTCTCTATTTAGCTCCTAATCATTGGCTTAGTTCTGTTCTTGGGGATCAAGCAGAACAGTTCCAACTAAACTAACTAAAATTCTCCTTTCAACAGGAAGCCTATCCCAACCCCTCTTAATTGCAATGTCTTCTCTTTGTTAATTATTTCCTATTTGTTCTATATATAGCTTTCTTTTTATATATTTGTTTGTATGTTGGTTTCCCCATTAGATGTGAGCTCCTTGAGGGCAGGGTTCACCTTTGACCTCTTTTTGTATTCCCAGTGCTTAGAGCAGTGCCTAACATATAGAAGGCATTTAATAAATGTTCATTGATTGATCAATTTTTCCCTTGTTTAGCCCAATAATGAAAGAAGCTCCAATAATTATTTAATGTGTCAGCCCAATGGTGTTTATTGTTTCACGGAGATGTGTTCAAGGGTACCTTTACAAAGACCTTTGTTAAAAAACACAACTACTGCCCAAGCTTCCATTTATAGGGTTTGCAAAACCCTTGAGTGGAAGTTCAAGACCAGAGTATATCTGGGAGCAATGTCCAGGAGATTGCTTTTTGTGGTGCCCCAAATCGCACTACTATCGGTTCAAAGAAAAGCAAAGGGAGGTACCATGGGACAGGATAAAGAGAACCAATTCAGGAATCATGGAACCCAGATTCAAATCATGCCTTTGATACTGCCTGTGTGACCTTAGGCAAGCCACACTAATCACCACCTGGGTCTCAGTTTCCTCATCTGAAAAAGAAAAACATTTAGACTACATGACTTCTGAGGTTCCTTTCTGCTCTATGACCCTATGCAAGTTTCTGTGGTAGCCTTGGTAGAGTGCCCTGTGGACTGGAAGATGGTTCTCTGTGAGCTAAGTCACTTAAATGGAGTGGCAAAAGGCAAGTCAGGGGGGTATCAATACAGCATGTTGGAGGGCACTACTGCACAGCTGTTAGCCTTTTCATTCCATTTCCGTTCTGCCATCCTCCCACTCTGCTGTGGTTTCCTCTTAAGGACATTGGTGTAGGGGAATCAAATTCACATTCTTATCTAGGTGTAAAACGTCTCTGAACAGCTGCATAGCCCATAATTAGCCCAGAGCCTCACACTATCATAATCCTTATGGCTGAGACTCTCTCATGACACAAAAGGCCCAGGTACATGTTCTCAGTCTCTGGGTTTTTATTCTACTTTACTGAAAAAGGAAACCTAGAAAAATCTATTCATGATACCCCATTGCCTGATGATACTGAGACCTGCCTTCCATTTGTAAGCACTCCACTGAAGCTCCCAAAGAGTGAGACAAAATCAAGATCACAGGATATAAGCCACAGGATCTACATACAATGTTGGGATTAAGTGTTAGTTACTGAACTGACTTGTGAAGTCTTTTCTAGCAGAAACCCTTCCTTCTTTTCTATTCCTGGGTGGGCTTGCTGCCTTAATTGGAGGGTGGGGGAGTTGGGAGGAGAGGCTTCGGTGATGTTTCTGTCTGTCTCCCTGACTGTATTGCTTCTCCTATTCTTTTTTTTGCTTTTTGGAGGGAAATTAGGGTTAAGTGACTTGCCCAAAGTTACACGGCTAGTAAGTGTGTCAAGTGTCTGAGGCGGAATTTGAACTCAGGTCCTCCTGACTTCAGGGCCGGTGCTCTATCCACTGCTCCACCTAGCCACCACATGCTTCTCTTATCCTTGCCACTTTTTATATCTCTGTAGCATAGCTGCAGGGTCCCCAGTTTCTCAGCCAGTTAGGCTATATAGCCCTCCAAACTTTTGAAGTCATCTTCCCAAAGTAAGATTAAGGCAAAACTGTCTCCTGAAGCCATCTATTCTCTTCTGGTTATTTCCACTTTCCTCCTGTCTTCCTCAAAGAGAACAGTCACCATGCATGTCTCTTGGGAGTGGACACACTCTATTTTTTCCAGTCACTCAAGATGGAAAAGGAAAGGAAAAGAGAAAATATCCTGGTCCTCATTCACTATGAATTCTTCAAACCATTTAATTCTCTGCCCTCTCTCTCCCCACCCCACCCTCCATCCCCTACAACTCCTAGGCCCTGCCACTTTCCATCGCCTAATTTATGCACATGTAGTAGCCGGAGGCCTAGGTACTGGTGATATCAGACCATGCAGACAAATATTTGAGTGTCCATAGTGTGGTACATCAGAAAGAACACTGGCTCTGGAGTCAAGGAGCTGGGTTCCAAATATGCCTCTGTAACTTTATTATCTATTTGATCCTGATTTTACATTCCCTCGGTCTTATTTTCCTCATCTCTTAAATGGGACATCAGCCTGGATGAGTTCTCTTCTAGTTCTGTATCTGTGATGATATCCATGTCTCTGTCCCAAGTCATGAATTAATAAGTGTCTATTGAGTGCTAGGCATTGTAGGGAATTCAAGAGAAGTGTAAAGTTATATGTGATTAATACCTAGTATTTATATAGTACTTTAAGGATGGCAAAGCTCCTTATATATGATATCTCATTTGATCTTCACAAAAACCCTGCGAGGTAGGTGCTATGATAATGCCCATTTTACAAATGAGGAAACTGAGGCACAGAGTAATTAAGTGACATGCCCATGGTCATATAGCTAGTAAGTATCTGAGGTAGAATTGAGCTCAGGTTTTCCTGACTTCAGGTCCAGTGCTCTTTACCATTTTTCAGTCCTTTATAACTCTTCATAACCCCGTTTGGGGTTTTCCTGGCAAAGATATTAGAGTGGTTTGCCATTTCCTTCTCCAGCTCATTTTACAGATAAGACAACTGAGGCAAATAATTAAGTGACTTGCCCAGGGTCTCACAGCTAGGAAGTATCTGAGGGTAGATTTGAGCTCAGGAAGATTAGTTTTCCTAACTGTAGGCCTGGTACTCTATCAACTGTGCCACCTAGCTGCCCAGTCTAGTGTTCTCTCTACTGTGGTGCCCAGCTGCCTGTGGTATGTGAACCCTGGCACTTTGGATCTCTCCTACTGTTCTTTCATAGTTTACTTTGTATTTTAGTTACTTGTATAAACTTCTCTCTTCCTTAGCACCCTGGACCATGCTTTGCTATTATAATACTTGATTACTTCAGAGACCTATGATTTCATCAGTGTGAATTTACATATGCATATATATATACACACACACATATATGCATACACACAACACACAATACACACATATTATATATTGCCTCTAATTAGAATAGCTTACAACTCTTCTAGGACTTAATAAGTCTCCAATAGTTACTGTGATTCAAAACTTGTCACCCTTTGGTCAATGCAGTGATAAGTCTCTAAATTTTTCAGGGTTGATTCTCTGAAAGCAGACATAACATGCATTTTCAATGCCTATTCCCCATACCTAGAACCCTTACTTACCTCCTTACTTACCTATGCCTCCTGAATATCCTGATTTCCTTTAAATTTCAGCTAAAATCTCACCTTTTGCAAGATTTTCTGGTCTTCCTTAATTTTAATGCCTTTCCTCTGAGATTATTTCCAACTTACCCCCTATATATCTTTTTTGTATGTGGTTGTTTGCACAATGTTTTCCCCATTACACTGTGAGCTTCTTGTGAGCAGGCACTGTTTTTTGAGTTTCTTTGCATCTTTAGAACTTAACAAAGTGTTGATAACATAGTAGGTGCTTAATAAATGCTGACTTGGCTTGACTAGACCCATTCTATCAACCTTTCTAGACTGCTGGGATCTATGCCTCTGCTGGCATAGCTTTCAGGAATTTCTTGGCACCTCTATACCATTATGTTTTGACTCTGGAGTTCAAGACAGAGACTAGGGTTGAATCTATAAATCTAAGAACCATCTGTACAGAAATGCTTACTAAAAGCATGAGAAATGATGAGGTCATTAAATGAGATAATATGAAAAAGAGGGGAGAGAGAGAAAGAGAAAGAAAAAAAGAAAAGAGAGAGAATGTTCAGAAAACCCTAGGGTTAGCCAAGCCCTATTCCGAAAAGGGAGAAGAAAAGCCCTCAGACTCTTCTCATTGTGATGGTGTGAGGTTAAATCACCCTAAAATTTTAGGACTATATTCAATGAACCCTTCTTTCTCAAAAACTCCCAAGAACCTTGGGATACACCCACAGTTAGGAGGCATGGCCTGAATAAGGATCAACTAAAGGGGATAGAGAAGGAGCAAAGAAAAACTTATAAAAAGACTAAAAGAATGACAGTATTGGTATAGTCAATCCTCAAGGATCTGTGATTTCAGTACTATGGGAATTTGCAGCCTGGTTAACACTGAGCAGATCTGATAACTTGCCTAGGATCACGGGGCTAGTAAGTGTCAGAGGTAGGATTTGAACCCATTTCCTTCTGACTCCAAGTTCAGCACACTATTCATTAAGCAATTCTGCCTCTATTGCTATACTGTGGCTCATTAAAAAAATATCATTAAGGCAGAGACATAAGTAATCTCACTCTCAAAGCTGATTGCTCCAGTGGCACAAGAAGACAAGGGAAAAGAAAGAATCAATGAAAAAGAAGAGATATAACAGTTGTAGACTCTACATTATAGATGTGCCTTGTATCTGTCCTGGCTAATATCTATCAATCCATCAATGATCAGAAAATTAAGTGGAGTGTGCCTGAGTTTCATGGGTTTCATGTGTTAAGAATGAGGTCTAACTATGAGGTGACATATGCTTTATGAATTTCCTTACAATGTCTAGAGAAAGCAAGTGAGGAAGGCTCCCAGACCACTGAATGGACCCCTTGTTTGGGAGCTTATTGAAAGATATGGACAGGAGTCCTACAGGATGGACAGGCATGGATTTTCTAAAGAAAACTATATTCTTGAAGAGAACATTTATCTCTTTGTAATCATACATCTATCTGAGTACTGAATATAAAGTGCCCATATTCATACATCATGTTCCTAACCCAATAGTCAATTTAATTACAAGTTATTACCTTCCTGAGGGACTTTTACAATCAAAGGTTTAAAGAATTTCTACCATTGACTTTGTAAATATGACTTTTATGTGTTGACTGTTTCCTTTTAAGGCTTTAAAAACACATCCAACCCATTGATGTATTAACTGCCTCTGTTGAGGACAATTAAATTAACAATTAGTGTGTAAAAAATTTTTTTAAAAGGGGGAACACAGGTACCATCTATTAATTTACTGATGTCAGTGAACTTTAGTCATCACATTAAGTTTCAGGATATTTTCAAATAACATGACAGAATCCATAAACAGCAAGAGTGGGCAAGCCCCTTAAATCCTCTGGGCCTCAATTTCTTCATCTGTAGAATAAGGGAGTTGGACCAGATGGTCTCTAAGGTTTCTTCCAGCCCTGAATTCCCCCTCCTATTCCCCCCTCCCGGTTTAGACATACTTAGTGCCTGGGTGTGGATAGGGACATGCAGAGCATGCTACTAGAAAACATTTCTTGGAGGACCTCTGGAATTCCTGGAAAACTGCAGCAAATAGTTAAATGGGGGAAGGGGGCGCCTGGGGGGTAGTGGGTGGGACAAATGTAGAGGAAGAGTCAGAGACACACAGAGAGATAGAGAGACAGAGATGGTCTCCCCTTAGTTTTGCTTCGTTTGCTGGACACATTTACTTAAAGCATATTATATTTCCTTTGCAGGGAAACGAAACTGGGCAACTGATAAGGAGTGCATATGGATCTTTTCAGTTTAATGTTTTGTTTACCCCAAGAGCTGGTTTTCCTGCAAAGTGTCATGTTTTAAATTACTCCTGTTTCCCCCTTAAACCAAACAGTAAACTCCTTCCCACCGAGTCTGGGGGTTTTGCCTCAGTGGTGATTTCCCCCACCTCATTCAGATTATATGGTAAGGATCTTATTTCAATTCACATTTAGCCCAGATTTTTGGCAGCTTCTCTGGGACTATCTGCTTGGTTATATTTCTTTTTATTGTCATTTGTAACTTACCATTCTTTTAAAAATGGCGTGAACTTAATGCTTGGGCAAATGGCCAGATAGACTACTCCTGGAGTAATCCGTCTAGGTTCCAGGATCCTCTGAGGGAAGAGACTGGTCTTTGGCCTCCTTTGAGCGTTCCCTTCAGTGCAGTGAAAGTCTGTTCATTTGATTTTTGAGAATGGCAATGCTTGCCTACTCTCCCTACCAGTCTTGGGAGCCAGAAACTGCAAGACTGTGGGTCCCTTCACCCTTTCCTTGTCCGATCAATCAAGTTTAATGGAACTAGATGGTGCTGAATTTCAGTTTTTCCTTGACAACATAAACATTCCCTTCCCTCTCTCTCCAATAATTTCCCTGGTGTAATACTTTGTGCCTCATTTGGGACCCCTTTTTTCCTTCCCCACTTCTTTCTCCCCCTCTTTTTCTGTCTCTTTTTTGGGGGGGGTGAGAGTTGCTTGTTTAAACCATGGTCTTCATAGTTCTTATATTCCAACTCTCAATCAGTCAATCAAACTTTTATTAAGTGCCTTTTATGTGCCATCCACTGTTCTTGGCATTGAAGATACAAAGACAAAAATGAAAGTCTCTGCTCTCAGGGAGGTTACTTTCTATCAGGGAGGCAACATGCATATAATTGGGTATATACAAACTAAATAGGAGATACATTTTTTGGGGGGAAGAAGGTACTTTCTAAAGAAATTTTACATCTGTTCTGATTGGTCCTTCTTTCCCTAGCTCTAGCCATTCCCTCAAGGGCAGCTAGGTGGTGCATTGGATAGAGCACTGGGTTTGGAATCCAGAAGGCTTTATTTTCATGAGTTCAAATGTGTCCTCAGACACTTACTTGCTATGTTACCCTGGACAAGTCACTTTACCCTGCTTGCCTCACTTCCTCATCTGTTAAAAAAAAAAGGTGGAAATGACAAACCACTCCAGTATCTTTGCCAAGAAGACCCCAAATGCAGTCCCAAAGAGTTGCACACAAGCGAACAACAACAAAAAATTCATCTCCTCTCTGGTTTCTTAATTTTTCCTAAATTGGACCCCTTTCTTCTCCTGAATCATTACATTTCCTCTCCTGTGGAGTGATTGATCACCCAAGGGGGCCTGTAAATAAAAATCTGTGTTCTGTATTGGTGTGTCAAAGACCTGATCACTTGAATTCAACACCATTTGTGAACTGGGGAGAATCAGGGCAATGAATTGAAAGCACAGGCCCCCAAATACTGGTTAATAGTAATTTTCAAGGCTTGACCCAGAAGGGGTAGAGTATAGGTGCACCCTCTCCAAACCCAGGCAAATGAATTGGAGCTCATACATATTTTTTTTTGCATTTGGATTACAGCCAATCCAGCCCCTTCAAGACCAGTGTATCTGGTATGTGGATTTAGGTGCGAAGTACTGATTGCAAGACAAGAGGTCCTTGTCTAGAGAAAGAAGCTTCAGAGGGTTTGAGGAAGGCAGATTATTCTGCAGAGACATTATTTATGGATTTTACATTTGGGCCTCCTGCCTCCACCCCCCCCTTTATCCCCCCCCCAGCCCCCAACCTCAACACTTTTCACCCCTCCGGGTCTATTCTGATGGAGATGGGAGAGTGGGGAGTTTCCATTTTCTTGCTAATTGGTTTTTGGCCGCTGTGCTCAGTGGAGAGCCAGAGTTCATGAGAGGCATCTGCAAAAATATTCTATGGAGAAATCCTTTTGGTATTAAGGGTATAGCAAGGCCTATGGTTTCTGTTTTCCCCATATGTTGATAATAAGGATCATTAATGTGGTTTGGAGTGTATGTATGTGTGTGTATGGTGTTGGGGGTTGGGGAGTGGGGAAAAACATGGAAGTGAGGAACCCTGACTAGACAATTTATAATTATTTGCAAGTTAACTCCATTTAACATTCCAACAAACTGGATCTCAAAAAGGGTAGTGGGACACTGAGAAAACGAGAGGGTTGCTTAGTCAATGGCTGACCTAGGAACTGCACAGGAAGTTTTTTCATGGAACCCTCCAAGGGTTCCATGGTCCCAGAAACTAGATGGGTTGATGGTGGTATGATAGTTCCTGACCCAAAAGTATTCCCATAGAAGATTCTATTCAATTCAAGAAGGAATCAGTACAGATTTGCCTAATATAGCCAAGGTTCTATTAAGACACTGCATTTACATTTAGGGCATATTTGAGGCTAAAACTCTTGTATGGGTAGGAGAGGCAGAGTTTGTTGCAACTTAATTTATTTTGTAGATTTTCTTGGGCAACAGGGCAAAAAAGCAACAAAGAGCAGGAAGGAAGGGGGTCACGCATAACTCTAGTGCTTGAAGGAATATGAGAGATGATCTAGTGCAACCACCTCATTTTGCAAATGTGGAAACCAAGGCCAAAAGAGATCAAGTGACTTACCCAGGATCACATAGCTGGTAAGCATCTGAGGCCAGGTTTGAACTGAGGAAGATGAGTCTTTATGACTCCAGGCCCAGCAGTCTATCCACTGTTCCACCTAGCTGCCCAAAAAGAAAGATCTGAGCATAGCTATCCATGTAGATCAGAAATTCTTTATCTAAAGTCCATGAAATTAAAAAAAAAAATGGATAGAGGTGGCTAGGTGGCATAGTGAATAGTGCACCAGCCCTGGAGTCAGGAGGACCTGAGTTCAAATCTGGCCTCTGACACTTAACACAAAACTAGCAGTGTGACCTTGGGCAAGTTACTTAACCCCAATTGCCCTACATTCCCCCCTCCCCTTCCAAAAAGAAAAATCTAAAAAAAAAAAAGATAATCATATTTCAATGTAATTGTTTTCCTTTGTAATCCTGTTTATTTTATTTTATGCATTTAAAAGCATTTTGAGAAGGGATCCTTATGCTTCAACAGATTGCCAAATGGGTCCATGTCATAAAAAAGATTAAGAATCCTTGGCATAGATGAATGTTTACATATAGCACAAAATATGATATTGGAACAATGTCTGAATAAAGTCTTACAAATAATGAAATATATTTTAAAATATTCGAAAAATTGGTAAAATTCCCATCCATAATCTTCTGGAGTCACTCCATAACCTACTGCTCTCAACCATGCACCATACAGGTAGAGTTGAAGGGTGGACAGTGCCTGGATTCATTCCAGGAGCTAATCTTAGGTCTTGTCTCTTCTAGGCTTCATGGATCTGCCCTCCTACTTTCAGAGCATGAATCAGGAAGGACTTTTTATGTGGAAGATAGGGAATATGCAACTTCTTATTAACTTTCTGGAAGGGGGAAAAATGCAAAAGCCACTTAGAGGGTAGACTGATGATCCATGTGACCAGGGTTCACAGGAGCTGAAGTGACCCAATTTCAAATCTCAGCTTGGCCACTTACAACCTGAGAAATTGAGTATGTCTCTTGAATCCTCTCAGTCTCAGTTTTTAAATTTTTTTTTTTATTTTTGGAGGGGGGAAGGCAAGGCGATTGGGGTTAAGTGACTTGCCCAAGGTCACATGGCTATTAAGTGTCAAGGTCGGATTTGAACTCAGGTCCTTCTGACTTCAGGGCCAGTGTTCTATTCACTGCGCCGCCTAGCTGCCCCATCAGTCTCAGTTTCTTGATCTATGAGGGGCAGGGGTTAGATTCAATGACTGTGAAGGTCCCTTTCCCATTCTAAATCTATGATCTTAGGAAGTGTGGCTATGATGAAAATGATAAGGAGCAATCAGAACCTTGTTGGGGCTAATCTTCTTAATAAAAAGCTACTGATATGTGGATGACATATTAGCTCTTTCATTCAAAAAACAAACTGCATCAAAGTAAATGATTTTTCAAGTGACATGAGAGGGACTCAAGGACCACTGCTTTACTTAGTAAGGTTTTATTGCTCCCTATTTAGAGCAGAATTTTGAAAGTGGAGCAAAGGGATGCACCCCATTCTGTCAGTTTCTGCATAAGTGACTTATGATGAAAAGAAGAGTTAAATCCACTAAATAGTCTAATACCACAGCTGCTTCAATGATCATCGGGCCTGAAAATGCAGAACCTTTTTTTACATTTACATTTTTTACATTTTACATTTACATTAAGAAACATTTAAGGGAGAAAGGAAGAATGGAAGACAAAATATAAAGTACCAAATACATTCATTGTCTTCCTACTTCAATTCAGTTCAATTGCTACCATGTGCAAAGCACTGTGTTAGATACTAGGGATAAATAATGTGCAAATAGAAATACAAAATAAATATAAATATATTTATAGAATATATTATAAATATATTATAAAAATAAATGTAGAGTATAAATAAAATAATTGAAAAACAAAAAACACAAAATAAAATACAAAAATAAAACATTCCCTCCCTTCAAGTAGCTTTTTATTTTACTGGAGGAAAATAACATGTACAGAGATAGGTTAATACAAAATATATGCAAAATAAATGTAATCTTGCTTGCTTATGCTTGTATCCCCAGTGCTTAGCACAAGATAAGGACTTAATAAGTACTCTAGCAACCTATCTGTCCATCCATATCTATCTATCATCTAGCTAGCTATTTATCTATCTGTCTATTTTTCTATTCATCTATGTATTTCCATTTTTCTGCTTATCTTTCTTTTTCTATCTTTCTATTAATTTATCTTTCTATTCATCTATCTATATACTTTTTCTATTCATCTATTTTTCCATTCATCTTTCATTCATCTATTTTTCTTTTTTTTTTTAAGCAATTGGGGTTAAGTAACTTGCTCAAGGTTACATGGCCAGTTATTTCTGGGTGTGGTACTAAGTATCTGAGCCCAGATTCGATCCCCAGGTCATCCTGACACTGAGGCCGGTGATCTTACTCGCTGAGCCACCTGGCCACCCTTCATCTATTTTTCTATTCAGCAATCTATGTGCTTCTATCTTTCTATTCATCCATTTTTCTATCTGTGTCTAGCTATCTAATCTGGTCATGTAATTCATGAGGAGGGAAGCATGAGACTGACATCAAATGTAACATAACTATAATCCTAAGAGTTGAGATATGAAAATACTGCAAATAGTCAAGAATTGAGGGCTAGAAACATTCCTCTTTGTAAGCTGGCAAAGACTTTATAATATATACATCTTCTTTGCTTTAGGGAAGTTCTTTGGAAATTAGAATGCTTTAAGGATTCATCCCTAACTTCCCACCAGTGTTTAGATCTCACAGTGTTTCTGTCTGTTTTGATGGAGTATTATTCCAGTGCCTTAAAGAATTTTAATGCAGGGGAGACAGTATAACGCATTTGAAAATGCGCTGCATTAAGTCAGGTGACTTGGGTTCAAATATCATCTCAGATACTTAGCAGGTTTGTGACAAGTCATTCAGTTTCCTCATATGTCAAATGGGGATATAATAATTATACTATATATGTCACAGAACTGTTGTGAGGGAAGCATTTTGTAAAGCTTTTTTCACCCTATGAATGTGAGCTGTTATTACTAAGGAAGTATGGAATATCTTTCTGAGAATCCTGCCACCATAGAGGGCTGAGCCAAAACCCCTGATTGGAGAGAGACATGTATATGTGTACATGAGCAGGATATAAGGGGAACTGGGCAGCTATGTAACCCAATAACTGGGGCTGAAGTCGGGCAGACTTATCTTCTTGAGTTAAAACCTGGCCTCAGATACTTATTAATTGTGTGACCAGGGACACTTCATCCTGTTTGCCTCAGTTTCCTCATCTGCAACATACGCTGGAGAAGGAAATGGCAAACCACTCCAGTATCTTTGCCAAGAAAATCCCAAATGAAGTCACGAAGAGTCAGATGTGATTGAAATGACTCAACAACAACAATTAACAACATGTGTGAGGGAGGGCAATTGTTCCAGATCTGTGATTTCATCAATGTTTGGAGCTCCCAGTGAAGCAACTCTCTCTACCATTACAGATTGGCAGCTGATCTGTGACTTACAAACATGGGAGCTTTCCTAGGTCACTGAGTAGTTAAGTGATATGCCCAGCATCTCATGACCCATATTATCAAAGTGGGACTTGAACCCAGATCTTTTTGACTCCTGTGTCTGACTGAATATTAAATATTGATTGTCCTGTACTCTTGGGATCAACATAGAAAAGCGAGAGACAATGTAGTGTCTTAGAGAAAGTGTCAAACAGGTACTGAAGATCCAGAAAAGAAAGTTTTTGATGCCAAAGTTCTTGGCGTCATTAAATGTGCATTGGAACCTGGCATGGTTTTGTTAATAGAAATCACACTTAAAAAGCTACATCACTATCTCTCTTGTCACTGCACCCTAGGGATCACTGGACCTCTTCATTTGATTTGCAGTTGAAACCCCCTTCTTTGTTATTTTCCCCTATTAGTTTGTGACCTCTATGAGGGCAGGGACCATCTGATCTTTCCATTTGTTTCTCTAGCATTTAGCGTATATGTTTTGCACAGAAGAAGAGCTTTGTTCATTTATCTGTGAAATGGGCATATTAATACCTGCAATACTTGCTTCATTGGGTCTGGTTCAAATCCTGATGCTTCTATTAACTCACCCTGTGCCCTTGAATAAGCCGTATCTCCTTTTTGGGTCTTAGTTTTCTCATCTGTAAAATGAGAGGGGTTGAACCAGAGGATGTCTGAGGTCCCTTCTTGATCTAAATTATATGGACTTGGTTGTCACCTTCCTCTCTGTAGTCTGCCTACTGGCAGCAGGCACTGTGATGTGATAAATACAAGGGATACAATTAATAAAAAGGAAGACAGTTCTTGCTCTCAAGGAGTTTACAATCTAATGGGGGAAGACAGCACATAAGAAAGTTGGAAATGGAGGATATGAAGGTACTTAATAGTGGAGGGGTGTAGGTGGGGATGGATTGGGATTGCTAGAGAAAACCCTGCAGAGGTGAATGAACAGTACTGCCTGGAGACTGATGAAGTCATGGTTGACCTGGGATTCCTCCTGCCATTGGAGGATCTGGGAGGAATCAGCCAATCAGAAGGAGAGGCCAACAGAGGCAGGGGGTTATTTCTAATGTGATTAGTCCAGAGGTGGAGAAAGTGTCCAAGGTAAAGAGGTTTCTAAGGCATGGTAGAGAAAATGCTGTGGAGATGAATCAACATTGCATTGTAGCCTGCAGAGAAACAAAAAGGAAGGTTGATTAGCACTGCTTCTAGGGTTTCTCCCTTTGGAGCTGGTATTCTTTATGTACCATGCTGCTGTGTCTCTTGTCTATACCATCGAAGGGAACTGCTACTTGGGAGATGATGTCATTGTCTTGTAGAATGGACTTCAAATTGTGAATGAGAATATAAAATAAAAATGCACGTACACATATACACACACATATATAGTTACAGCAAGGCAAAGTCAAGGGTAACGTTCACAATTTGGGAGTCTATTCTCTCTCTCTCTCTCTCTCTCTCTCTCTCTCTCTCTCTCTCTCTCTCTCTCTGTCTCTCTCTGTCTCTCTCTGTCTCTCTGTCTCTCTCTGTCTCTCTCTGTCTCTGTCTCTATCTCTCTCTGTCTCTCTCTGTGTCTCTCTCTGTCTCTGTCTCTCTCTCTGTTTCTGTCTGTCTGACTCTCTCTTTCTCTCTCCCCCCTTCCCTCTCCTCTTTCTTTCTCCCCTCTCCTCCTTTCCTTTACTCTCCCTTCCCACCTCCCCTCCCCTCTTCTCCTCTTTCTATATATAGGCAAATACATACATATATAAAATATGTGTGTATGTATGTATGCATGGATATATGTATTTGCCTTGGTTTCTATCTATAAAATAGGTATAAGAATAATGTCTCTCTTCTAGATGCATTGAGTAGTATATTAAGCTTTACATTGCCTGTGTAGGCACCTGGTATGAGTAATTAGAGACAGTCTGGCATAGAGTAGAGACAGACAGTAGAGAGCCAAAGGGTATGTATAGTAGAAAGAACACTGAAAACAGAGGAGGAAGACTTGAGTTCTAATCCAAGACATTGACACCTACTAGCTGTGTAAACCTTGAGCAAATCCCTTAACCTAGCTAGGATTCTAATTCTGTGTGCCACACACTGTTAACACAGTGCACCACAACATATAGACTTTGTGATTATTCATCATTGTCCAATCCCAGTTATGAATATCCCACTGTTGGAATGGAGGTTATTTGTTAAAGTTTTCAATATTACTCACCCTCATTTTCTAATTTTTTTGTCTCCTTTTTAATCTGTATTCCTTTAAATCAGCAGTTGACAAACTAGACCTAATGGCCAAATCTGTCCTGTTACCTGTTTTTATAACATTCGTGAGCTAAGAATGCTTTTTGCATTTTAAAATTCAATAAAACTTACTTTTTAAATGTAGAAATAATACTTAGCTCATGGTAGTACAAGAGCAGGTAGAAGGCCAGATTTGGCTGTAGCTTGTCCACCCCTGCTCTAGATTAAGAATGTAACACAGGGGACAGAGTGCTAGTCCTGGAGTCAGGAAGACCTGAGTTCAAATCTAGCCTCAGACGCTTAATAGCTGTGTGACTCTGGGCAAGTCACTTCACCCTGTTTCCCTCAGTGTCCTCATCTGTAAAATGAGCTGGAGAAGGAAATGGCAAACCACTCCATTACCTTTTCCAGGAAAACCCTTAATGGGGTCACAAAAAATCAGACACAATTGAACAACAAAAGAATATGAGGCTGAGTTCCAGTCTTACTGTTCTTGGGCTTCTCCTCTTATGTGATCAAGACAGCACTTAGCTTGTCATATATATCTGTATCTTGCAGTATATATCTGTATGTATACAAATATATACACATGCATATATTAATATATTATACATACATATATTAATATGTATTATACACATGTATATATGGATGTAATCTATATCTATATAACTGTAGTGAACTTATTTGCACAGTTATTTGCAAGTTGGCTCCCCATTAGGACTGTGGGCTCCTTGAAAAGAGGGTCTAGGTTTTTTTTTTCTTTCTTTGTATTTCTATCACTTAACCCAGTGTTTGGCACATAGAAGGAACTTAACATCTTCTTGTTGACTTGTCTTGATTTGAATAGGAGATTCATGCTGCCAACACACCCAAAAGTTGGGGGTTGGTCTTACGTAGCCTCTGTATGTGGCTTATTATTATTATGTGGCTATTATTATTGTAGACACTCTGCCCATTGGCTTAGGTCCCTGTGTTCCTCAGCAACTATAGGATTCATGTGTAAATGACAAATTTGAGAAGCTTGGGAATCTATGACCTTCAATGTAAGGTGGAAGTGGAGTAAGAAGGAAGCCACCTAATTAATATAGACCAGGAAGAGCCCCAGTTGGGAGAAGTCATTAGCATGCCATATGCTTTCCCCAGCTCAGCTTCCCCCAGTCCTAATCTCTAGTTTTAATATTGTAATTAGCAACATCACTCACTCACTTCACACTTGAAAAAGTGTGTGGTTTTTCCATGCTGTTTAATGCAATGCTGAATTTTTTTTAAAAAAGATCTTGTTTAGATAGCTTCACAAATGTATCTGTCATTCAGCTGCTTGAAAAACAGAAAACTCATTTTTTTTCTAGATGATGATAATGAGGATGATGATTGATTGATTGTCATCAGCACATGTTTATCTCTCCCTGTTCCTTCCCAAGAATTCAAGGTGTTTAGCATATGAACATTCTTGCTTCATCGTCAGGGCTGGAGTTGGGAGGGGCAGGTGTGTGGAGAACAAGTCTAACTTCTTTAAGGGAGTCCTCCATGTTGTCCTTGGAGCCACTGGACTTTGATGATTCTGGAAGAGAGAGTGAGGTTGATGACTTTGTGAATCTCTGTCTCCCTTAAATCTAATTCACACGCAAGTCAAGATCTCACCCTCCTGATATCGTTGGTCCTCTTTGAGATTGAAGGAAGGGAAGAAGAGGAAGATGAAGAACTAGAAAAAGAAGGAGGAGGAGGAGGAGGAGAAGAAGAAGAACAACACAACAGCAACAGCAACAACAACAGAAGTGAAGCCAGGACTGGGAATACAGTATTCCGGCTTCCTGTACAGACCCACCCTACCACACCCCACTTTGAGATTTCTTAGTGAAACCTGTCATTTGACTGGTCATGGGAACGGTGTGAAAAGAATTGGCTTCTGAACCTGACAGGTTGTCTGGCTCATGATAATCTCTAGTCTATTACTCAGAGCTGCAATGTCCCCCATTTATATCATCTCTCTCTTTTTACTTTACTATGCTCCACCCAAGCATAATGAAAAACATTTGCAAGGTTTCTAGGGGAAAGATGCTAATGATAACATTTGGTTCAACATTCTAAGCATCTGTGGTTTTCTCAGTATAGGTAATCCCTCTACTTAGAGAGATTGTGACTTCTCTAGGTTCCAAATGGTCTATGTATGTACCTTGCTTGTCCTCCCAATAACATTTAACAGTCTTTAGGCTACTTTCTTGGTCACAGAGTGCAAGGATCACAGGACTTAGAGTCAGGAAGCCCTGAGTTTGAATACTGCCTCAAATACTTACTAGCTGTGTGACCCTAGGCAAGTGACCTAACCCCTCTGCCTCAGTTTCCTCATCTATGAAATGAGGATAATAATAGCACCTACCTCTCAGGGTTATTGTGAGGATCAAATGAGATAACAAATGTAAACTGTTTTGTAAACCTTCAAGTGCTGTGTAAATTATCACTATTATTATAAAATGCTTTACAAAGCACTTTCTCATAATATTATAGGATCATAGATTTAGAGCTGAAAGGAAATTTAAAGACCCCATCTAATCCAAAACCCTTATTTTATAGAAAACTGTGGTCTACAAAGGCAAGTGAAATGCTCAAGGTCACACAGTCAATAACAGGGACTTATGGGAAGTGTGACAAGATGTGAATTCAGGCAGGTCCTCAGACTCCCAAGTCAGAATTCTATCCACTATACCATGTTGCCACATGGAGTATCTCATTTGAACCTCACAATACACTTGTAATACACTCAGGAAAGGAATTGTTTCCATTTTACAAATGGGTAAATCAAGACTTGAAGAGGTAAATAAAATTTTAAGGTCACATGACTAGCAACTAATCTCTAAAACAATATATAATCTCTTTTTGAAAAAAAAAACTTTCTTTTTAATTCAAATGTTCTTATTTATTATGAACTTTACAAACATCAAGAAACATGAACATTTCCCTAGGCAGAGAATAGAAAAAGAAGATTGCATGTGACATTATAAATCTCCATAATATACATCTTGTTCATTTAAAGTATATTTGAAATTTAGTGTGGCAGCTCCAACCGTCCTCTATTGGTTTGTGTAGACTTCTGAATTTCCTTCTCTTCTCTTGTGTGTGTGTATGTGTAAATATTCTTTTATTAATCCATCACTCTAATGTAACCATCCCCTACCCTCCTCCCCACCCCATGAACAAAGACAGAAACAAACACACATAAACACACAAACATACACATAGAAAAGTAGAATCTGGCAAAACAAATCTCCACATTTGCCATGTTTAAAAAATGCATGACTTTTTCTGCTTTTTTAATTCATCACCTCTTTAGCAGGAGGTGAGTGGCATGTGGTTTATCATTATGTTGGCTAGAGTTCAAAAGTCTTTTAAAGTTGTTTTTCTATCATAATATTCTCATTGTCCAAATTAACCTCCTAGTTTTGAACATTTCACTCTTCATCAGTTTATAGTTTTCTCAGAAGTTGGCCCTTTTATCATGTTTTTTTGTCTTTTTGGAAGCGGGAAGGCAGGGAAATTGGTGTTAAGTGACTTGCCCAAGGTCACACAGCTAGTAAGTGTTAAGTGTCTGAGGCCAGTTTTGAACCCAGATCCTCCTGACTCCAGGGCCAGTGCCCTATTCACTGTGCCACCTAGCTGCCCCCTTTTATCATTTCTTATGGTGAACTCCATAACATTACTCATTACATTCTTATATCACAATTTGTTTAGCCATTTTCCCATAAGAGGATGCTTCTTTAGCTTCCAGTTCTGGTCTACCATGAAAAGAGCTGCTGTAAATGTTTTTGTACATATAGATTGTTTCCATCTTTGATTTCCTTGGGGGTATTGGCCTACTAGTATAACTGTGGATCAAAGGGGATGCACAGCTTAGTGACTTTTTGGCCACAGTTCCAAATTGCTTTCCAGAGTGGCTGTACCAATTTACAGCCCCAGAAATAATAGTGTGGTAGGGTACCTGTTTTTCCTAGGCTACCAATACTCTTTCTACTATACCACATTGTATCATAGTAAAAAAAATACCAGATGATGACTGTAGTACTCCCTCTTTTATCTATCATAACAACAAGGTATAAAAATTTAAAACTAAAAGAAGAAACAGGGAGGAGGGATGTCACTCTCTTTTTTGTGTGTCTGTCCTAATAAAGTAAGATGCAATTGTATGGCATCCAACTTGATCACTGAGGCATTCTAGCAGAGGCAAAGACTTCTCCAGACTCTCCAAATTGTGGGCAATCGTCCATTCCTTGGAATCCCTGTAGCTCTTTTTGTTAGAATGACTCGTCTGGTACTTGGCAAATAATTGCTTTGTATTATTGTTGGTCTTTTTAATATGTGTGTCCTTTTCCCTTAACTAAACTGGGAATTCCTTGAGGGTTGAGATTGGGTTTTTCTCATCTTTGTCTCTCCCAGTATCTAGTAGGGCTCCTTGCATATAATAGATGAAGGTTCGATGATGGCAATGATCTGGTCTGCTTCTGGAGCAGAGGTAGCAAATCTCAAAGCCATCTGATGGCAGCCTTTTTCTCTGGTCTGGTCAGTTCGGCACCATTTGTTGTGCATAAGGCAAGAAGAGGAGCCTCCCACGTTTGAAGCCTTGGTGTTATTTTTTACTATTCTCTTTCCCTCACTTCTCATGCCCAAATTGTCACCAATTCCACCTCCAGAACATTTAGCAATTACTTTCTCCTGTCTGTTTCCACAGCCAACCTTCCAGTTTAGACTCTCCTTCCCATCTACCCGGACTATAGCCTCTAAAAGTCTTCCTGCCTCTACTCTTCTTTCCCCTTCAATTCATTCTTCAGGCTGCATCTCAATATCTTTCCCTTATGCACAGGTCTAGTCACACCACACTTCTGCTTGAATTCTTCAGTGGCTCCTTCTTGTTGACTTAGTAAAGGTTAGACTCTTTTGTCAGGTGTTCATTGCCTTCCGCAATGGCAGGACCATTTCCTTTCAAGACTTTTCTCAATTCTTCCAAATACCAAAAACTCTGAAAAACTGGTTTCCTCTCTGTTCCCTGGACACACTTTGGGCCTTCCTAATTTATTCCTGTCTTTAATCACTCAAACCTCTATGTGTGGAATGCCTTCCTCTTCACTTCTGAATTCTTACTTATCTTTGAAAGTCCAACTCAAATGCTACCATCACCCTGAAACTTCTCCTGATTCCCACTGTCAACAGTGTTTTCCTCTGTTGAACCTCACAGGTCACTTTGTTTTGTCCCTACCTAAAAACCTCATCATGTAACGTTGCATAACAAGGTTATTCACATTTGTCCTTCAACTAGGCTGGAAGCTTCATGAAGACAGAAACTGTGTCTGACCTAAACTTTGTATCTCTACCATGGCTTAGCTAAGTGTTCTTCACACATGTGGGTCTTAGAGTTGTTTGAATTAAATAGACAAGAACAGAGTTAAAAGAACTAAGGCATTATCTATGGTGAAGAAAGGCAGGGTAAGTCCGGCAACTGCCTCCCGTGCCCTTGACTGGCACTTATGTCATAGACTTCTGGACCCTAATTGAATATGTAATAAATTGCAAATGATTTTCAGAGAGCAATGTCTTAAAGTCTGAGTAGGAGCTAAATAAACTTCTAGCTTTCAGTTATCTATTTTTAAAAACAAAATTCTTAAGAAAAGCATCTTTATGTTGGTGTGATGTGTTCTTTGGCATATCTTTTTCCCCTGGCTTATTCTCCCTGTCCCCATTATTATTCTAACAGACCCACACTTTCCAAAGTACATTGCAATCATTTTCATTAGGGATACACAGACGACTCAGTTCTGTTTTCCTTGCTTGACTCTAGGGGAAACTCACAGGGGTCCTATTTGCTTTCACATGTCAATAGATGTTACTACATCATCTTCCCTTCTTGTTGCCAGCCTCCCATCATTGGTGGCCTGTGGCCTCAATCTTTTCCACAGGAAGAAGAATGACTTTCCTGTTTGTGGATGAGACGTTCTGACCTTTCCCCCCTTTTTGCACAAGTTCTTATTGTATAGGTGACTAGATTTGCAAAATGGAAAAAAGAGAGAAACTTGTAAAGTTGATATTCTCTTTCAGCAGAGGCTTGGAGCTGCCTTTTTGATGAGCACATTGTTAAAGATATTCATGCATCAGGGAGAATTGGGACTGCAGGATCTCCAGGTCTCTCTGAACTCTGAGATTCCCTGAAGACTAGAAATTTGGTTTGGAGTTGGGAGAGGCTCTATTCTTCCTTTCTTTGTATCTCCAATGCTTAGAATAGTGCCTGGAATGTTGTAGGTACTTAATAAAGGCTAGTTGACTGATTTATTGTATAGATGAGGAGACTGAGACCCGGGAAGGTGAATATATTCTCTAAACCAAAATTCAAACCCAGGTTCTCTGATTCCAAATTCAGAGTTCTTTCCACTACATTATGTCTAATATAATGTAATGTGTCAGGTGTTACTAAAATGGTATAAAAAACAGCGCAGTGTGAGCTCGCAGGAAAATAGATCACATCTTGTTAGGAGGCAGGGAAGGGTTTTATCAGAGAAAACTTCAGAGAGAAGGTAGCATTTCATGTGGGACTTGAACGTCTTGAATAGTTTCATTGGTCAGAGATAACGGGGGAGGGCATTCTAGGCAGAAAAAATGTGAGGAAAAACAAAGAGGTAGGAAATCGGGGTTGGGGCAGTTAGGTGTGCAGTAGATAGATTACAGGGCCTGAAGTCAAGATAAAGACTCATCTTCCTGAGTTTAAATCCAGATGCAAAAACATACTAGCTGTGTGACCCTGGGCAATTCAATTAACTCAGTTTGCCTCAGTTTCCTCATCTATAAAATGAACTGGAAAAAGGAAAATGGCAACACTCTATTCTCTTTGCCAAGAAAATCCCAAATGGAATCATGAAGAGTCAGACAGGACCGAAATGACTGAGTGACAACAACAAAGGAAATCAGAAGGTATGTTTGAGTAACAAATAATCCAACTGGGCTGAATTGTTGAATATGTAGGGAGAGTAAAGGAGCATTTGGCTAAACAGCTAGAGGGGAGCCATATCCTGGAGAGCCTCGATCATTATAATAAGAAGTTTGGGCTGCCTCTGGGAGGCAGACATCATTACATAGGAAAGCTTAGCAGAGGGTCCCAAAGATCTGCCCTTTTCCCTTTTCTGTTCAACATTTTAATCAATGACTTTAATGAAGGCATAGGTTTTATTCTCATCTTATTTGCCCATGACACATAGCTGGGAGAGATGGTTTACACATTAGAGGACAAAAGTAGGGACCAAAAGGATCTTTTAAGTTAGAGAAATAGATTCAAGTCAATACAATGAAAATTTATCAGGATAAATCCAAGGTCCAACACTTGGATTCAAAGCACATCAAGTGCATCATAAAATAGAAAATTAGAAGTGGGGGGGGGGATGAAAAGCTAGAATATATTCAGTGGAAAGAAGATAATTTTAGCTAAAAAGACTTATCTAAACTTTTTGTTTCTCTTGATACCAAGCAAATATACAGTAGGTGCTTAATATATGCTGTTTTATATTATTTTGGGGAAAAACAGTACCTTAGACTGCAAGAATAGCAGAGTTCTGTCCAGAAAAAGGGATGTGATAGCCTTGCTGTACCCTAGCAGACCACATTTGAAATATTGAGGTTAGTTTTTGAATGAGCACATTTTAGGAAGGCTATTAAAAAGAAGGAATGTCTGTTCATCAGGGGAAATCCAGGCCAGTGAGGGAATTAGAAACCATTCCTTAAGAGGATGGGTTGAAGAAATTAGAGATTTCCTTAATGGGGATATAAGAGCTGTATTCAAGCGCATGAGGATATGCATATGGAGCGGGAATTACACCTTTTGCTTGGTCCAGAGAATGGAGCAATGTGTGAATATTGCAGAGTGATAATTTTTGATTCTTTGTGAGTAAAATTCCATAACAGTCAGAACTACCCCCACAGTAGAATGGATTGGACATAGGAATTTGTAAATTGTCCAAAACCTGAGGTCTTGACATAGAGGCTGGATAATCACTATAACCATTGGGAGCTATTTTGTGGAGGTGATCCCTGGTTAGAAGTGAGTTGAATTACAATAACTCTGAGGTCACTTTATTTTCTCAGTCGTTGCTAAGTCATTGGTAACATAAAGAAGATTATCAGTAGAATGCTCCTCTAACCCTATCCTTTGACATTTGAAGAAACTGAGACCCACAGGGGTGATTATTCATTAAGTGTCAAATGACTAATTAGTATTAGAGTCAAAACTAATTAAATCTTCTGACTCCTAGCCTGGCGCCTTTCCTACAACATTGTGGTTGTTGCTCATCCTTCCTTTTCCAAGAGGACCAATGATATCGCATGTCTTGTCTTATTTGTGAACTGGATTTAGGTGAGGCAGAATTGCACACAGTTGTCAGCTTCGCTCTCCATTCCAGAGTCATCAAAGTCCAATGGCAGTACAAAAGTCAGGAGGACTAGTGATGACCCAGAATGCAGTGGATGACCTTGGCATCTTCAATGTCTGCCCAAGCTCTCCAAGCATTCACAGGGCCTGCTTCAGCTGGCTTCATGGTCACTGGAGCAAATTGTTCTCATTTGCCCATTCCACCGAGGGATGTCTTCATATGTTTGCAATAGACATCCTCCTAATTCATCAACAGATGTGAGGCCTGTTCGTTACCCTCAGTCTAGTTTAGCCTGTCTGCTGAGATGATTTTGCCAGGTTGTGGCCACTGTACATGTTACAGCTCCTTGGAGCCACAGGTGAAAGGTGGGTGAGAGGTGGATACCAAAAGTGGACGTGCAGCCCTGAAGGGCTCTGCAAGCCCTTATGTCAGAGGTGCTAATCTTCCCTGAACACCCCATACACTGCTAGAATATTATGCTGCCTCTCAAGACACTAGCCACCATAACACATGACTTATCTCTATTATACCCTAGTAGAAATGAACTAGAAACACACCTCAGATGTTTAGTGCATGTACTTCAAACAAGATCATAAGCCCATTAAAGCATTTCAGGATATGATTCCATTTGAGATCTTTAAGTCACTTACATTTTTATATCCTTCATAACTATATCTGAGGATCCACTATTTAAAAAAAAACCCTCATGCATCAGACTGCATGCTTGGTAAAAATCAGTTAATAATTCATCTCTAGCTTTGTCAATCGGTCAGTTTTATTGTTTCTATGTAAAAGGTGAAGGTAGATAATGTTTGGAGGGGCAGAGTGCCTGTATCTTGGGATCATATCAAGAGTCAGGAGCCAAGCTGTCTAGCTTCTAGACTCTCTGCCTTGCACTTTGCCTATAGTATTGTACCAACTTTACTTAGTGCTAGTAAAATGAGTGTCGACTGGTAATTGCTGTCTAGGGGTGAGTACAACGGTTGTTAAAAGTTCATTTGCTTCTAGGCTGCATCCAGGACTCATAGTCCTGCTGTACTTTGTCCTGGTCAGACCACACGTGGAATTTTATATTCACATCTGGGCACCACATTTTAGGAGGTAAACCAGTAAGCTGGAAAGTGTCCACAAGAGGGCAACCAGGCTAATGAAGGGTCTTGAATTCATATTATATTAGAATTAGTTGAAAGATGTGGGGATGTTTGATCAGGGAAAAAGGAGATTTAGGGTTAATGTGAGAGATATCTTCAAATATATGAAGGGCTGGTATGTGGAAGAAGGAATGAACTCAGAAGTTCTGGAGCCAGATATAGGGTTCCTAACAACTAGAGCTCTCCAAAGGTAGAATGGGCAGCCTTAAGAGGTAATGGTTTCCACCCTGCCAGAGGTCTTCCCACTGACCACTTGTTAGGGATGTTTGAAGGGGAATTCTAGGTCAAATGTAGGTTGGATTAGGTAGTCTCTGAGGTCCCTTCCAAGGTAAAAACTCTGATTCTTTTGTCTGCCATCAAGCAACACCCCTATTCTATTGTCTATAGTCTGTCAACAATGAATATATGTGACCAACTAGTCAACAAGCCTTTATTAAGCACTTATTATATACCAGTCACTGTTCTAAGCTCGAGGAATACACAGAAAGACAAAGCCAAAAAACAAAATGCGATCTCTGCTCTCAAGTAGCTCACAGTCCAATGGGAGAGATAAGATAATACATTACTATGCACACACAAGATATATTTGGTATGAATGGAAGGTGATCTCAGAGGGAAGGCACCATCAGGGGCAGCAAGGAGGGGCTTTTTAGTGGTGTTAAAGATATCCTGTAGATGGCTAGATTTGAATGGAGTCTTGGAGGGAGGCTAGGAGGAAGGGGTGAGGAGTAAGGGAATTCCAGGCATAGAGGAGGAAAGTGTAAGAAGACGTGGAAGTGAGGCAGCTAGGTGGCAGAGTGATTAGAATACTGGCCCTGAAGTCAGGAGGACCTGAGTTCAAATCTGACCTCAGACACTTGACACTTAACTAGCTATGTGACCTTGGGCAAGTCACTTAACCCCAATTGCCTGGCCTTTCCCCTGCAAAAAAAAAAGACGTGACAGCTAAGAAGTCAAGTTATGAAGGGCTTTAAATACCAAACAGTATTATATATTTGATACACTGTGCTATGTACATATTGAACTCTCCCATTGTCACCTTTTGTTTGTGTATTTATCACCTCATTAGCCCAAGCTCCTCTCTTGCGCTATGAAAAAGGAAAGTTACTATTCTCTTTTTCAATTATGATTAGCTTGGAAATTATAGAAGGGAACTTAAAGATTACTTAATCATAAGATCTCAAAATTTAGAGCTTGAAAGGTACCTTTGGCAATAATTTAGTCCAACCCCCTAATTTTCTACTTGAGGTCTAGAGAGGTAAAAGTACTTTTCCAAGGTCCCACAGTTAGCTGGTGGTAGCCCAGGCTAGAATCAGGATGTCTCCACCAGGAGACATGTCTAGTATGCTTTCAAAGATAGTTATTTTCCTAAAACAAATACATTTGAACCTCCAGGCTAAATGACTGACTGTACCATGCCTTCACTTCTAATGAGTCTATTTCTGAATACCCAGGAACACTATCTTGCATTACATAATGATATAGAATAAGATTGTAAAACTCAATAATAAAACCAAGATATAAATATTAATAGCTAGCATTTTGTGCTTTAAAGTTGGCAAAACACTTAGCATCTATTATCTCATTTGATCCTTACATTATCTCTATGAGATGAGTACTATTATTAGCTTCTTTTTACAGATGAGGTAACTAAGACTGAATCCCACATCCCATATCCTCAGTCATTCCAGAAAAAGAACTTTGCTCCCTCCATCTTTTTCCTCTGTCCCTTTCAGCTCTACTTTGTATCTGCTGCCCTGCCTGGCTTCAACTCTACAGCACAAGATGCACCTTGTAGGATAAGCTTATCACTTCTAAACTCACCACCATGTTCTTAACTCCTCTGATCTGAGGGCTAGAAGGTGGGGCACCCAAACTCCTCCCAATGCCTTTCTTTATAGGGGACAGAAATTGGTCTTTCATATCACTCTACCTTGCATCTGATGCCCTGCCTAGTTTCAGCTCCAAAGAATACTCTAGGCCCATAATCCCTGGTGACCTGCCCCATCCCCTTTTCTTGCCTCCTTTTGTGTATTGTTTCTCCCTATAAGTTCATTGACATTAGGGACTGTGTTTTTTTTTAATTAATTATAGCCTCAGGGCTTAGCACAGTGCCTAACACATTGTAGGTGCTTAATAAATGTTTCTTAGATTGGAATTAGGATTCCTGCTGAGTTTTTGTCCCCTGTCATTCCCCTTGGGGAATTAGCTTGGGGTCTCTCACCTTTTCACTTCCAGATCCTTCTCTCTTTTAGTGAAGCTGGGTATAAAAAGGAGTAAAAATGATTTTGGGGAATGGGGAGAGGTCTGGGATTGAAGCCATCTCAGGAATTCTGGGGCTAAAAAAATGAAGATATTTGAATTCCATCTATTTAAACAAGGTACAGTGGAAAAGAACATTGGTTTGTAGTCAAAGATTCAGGATTCAAACTCTACTGCTGACACTATTTCTCTGGGTCCCACTTTCCTCAACTTTAAATGAGGGGGTTTGACTAGATGTCTTTCTGTTATCTATTCTATGGGGAAGATATTCTACAACCCCCCTTCTTCTGATTTCTGTTAATTCTGTGCTTTTGCCTTTGGCTCCACAGAAAAGTCCAGTCACAGTCCCATTTGGCACAGCTGGATATGGAGAGAGAGAGGCTGCTGTGCAGCTGGCTGCCCTGTGGGGGCCCTGACTGGGGGTTAGGAGGGACCCAATACTAGTAGTGGTGCTCACCACTGTTTATCTAACTTCCCAAGTACAAAGCATCCTTTCTGACTGCAATGAATGAGAACCATCTAATGGGCTACAGTTTCTCCTTTATAAATAAACAAGGCATGAATAAACATGGAGTGAGAGGTTCAGAGCCCAGGGATGACAATTGCATCAGTGGTTTCCAGGAATGCCTCTGGATTTTTATTGGGTGTCATGGGTGGGAGGCGTCAAGATGATTAAAGAGACTGGGATTAACTTCAAGGAATTGATAATTAGTGGGTAATTCTGGTAGGATATTGAACATGTTGGGAATGGGGAAATCCGATGGAAGTTAAGGCTAGTGGTTCAGAGTTTGGGGTATTATAGAGACAGGGACCATATTTTCCAAACCAAAAATCAGGATACACAGTTTGACAAAGGACAGTCCTCATTAACAGTCTGCTTCCTTTTAGTGAAATCAGAGCAGGAAAAGCAAGGAAGGAAGCTTTGAAAATAATATGTAGTATTTATACCTAGGTTTTCTTGAAATGGAAAATTATTGTTTTATATTAAACCTTCTCTTATGGTTTGTTGTATATACGGCAATTCTTTTTTATTTTCTTATTTTGTATTTAAGTTAAAAATTTGCAAAAAAAAATTAAATACATATTAAGAAAAAGGCAAAGTACAAGTTAAAAAAAAGTAATCAGAATGGTCCCAGAAAATTCTGGAGTGTGGAGGCTATTATAAGTTTGAAGAACACATATTTTCCTTCCTTTTTCCTTCTCTCCCTCCTTGAGTGATTCATATGCTTGAGAGCCTGGAGCACCCCACAAGAGAATGGAAATCGGAGACGATTGGCAGGGGAGGCAGGGGGAATCATAGAGTCACAGAACCAGAGAATATTAGAGTTGGAAGAAACCTTAGTGATCTAGTCCAATCCTGTTATATGACAGGCGAAGAAACCAAGGGGAAAAGAGTGGGAATGGAGCCAAGATTTTAAGTTTCAATTTGACAGAAGATGAGAAACTGATGAAGTGTCAAGGTGGAGATGGTGTTGCAGATGGAATCAAGGTCAGGAAGAGAATAAATAGTACTAGTACGCATCAATCCCTTTTATCTGGGATCTCAAAGCAACCTATAGAAGTATAGAATACAAAATTTGGAAAGAAATACCCTGATGTAATGACCAGAAACTGAGCCCCCATGTGAAGCAAAGCCCAAGACCACTCAGGTAGCTAATAGCAGAACTTGGACTACTTTATCAATTAAGGTGTATCTCTTGAAGACTTCTGAAAGAGTGATAGGTGAGAAATAGCAGTAATAATTTCGATGTCTCTATGCAGAATTTTGCCATACTACCCCTCTCTAGCACATTGGCACAGAGCTTCAAATACAGACTTAGAAGATAGAGATTTAGAAGAAACCTGAGCATTGACTCAGGAGTCAGTGATTTTGAATTCAAATCCTGCCTTTAATACTTATTCCTGTGTGGCAACTGACTCGTCTTCCTCCAACCTCAGTTTCCTCAGCTATAGGCATGATTGATAAGGGAAATATAAAACTTTAAAGCAGCTTGAGATTAACAAAGTATTTTATGTACATTGTCTTATTCTATCTTCACTTTAATCCTATGAGGTAAAGGCTATTATTATTCCCATTTTGTGGATCTGGAAATGGAGGTTCAGAAAGATGAAAGTCTTTTCTCAACTCTAGAATGATGGGGTTGACCTAGCTGACCTTAGAGCTCTCCTCCAGTCCCACAACTAAGATCCTTAGAGAACATCTGGTACAGGTGTTTAAACCTGAGATACATGGATAGATTTCAGTGTGTCTGTGAACTTGGTTGGGGAAAAAACTCTAACTGAAATTTAATGATGTTTCCTTTAATTACTTAAAATATTATTCTGAGTAGGGTTCCATCACACACACACACACACACACACACACACACACACACTTAGGGAACCCTAATCTAGGACACTCTCATTTTGCAGGTGAGGAAACTGAGTCTTAGAGGTTGAACAATTTGTTTCATATCACAGTGGTAGTGTGTGCCAGGCTTTCTTACTCCTAATAAACTCTTCTTTTTTATTGCAATAATCTTGTTTACCTTTGAGTGTATGGGGTATGGGGATGAGGTACAGAGGCTTATCTTGAGGACCTCCAAGCCTGTAAGAGATATTTGAGTAGTGGCTATCTATAGATAGATAGATAGGTAGATAGGTAGGTAGATAGATAGATAGATAGATAGATAGATAGATAGATAGATAGATAGATAGATAGATAGATAGATAAAGATTTTAACCAGTGGAAAATTATTAGCACATCTTGACTTTTCCTAGGGTCATCAAGCAAGAGGCTACTACCCCAGCCTCTTGGGACAAGGGCATGGGCTATAAGCCTGAGTCACATTTCCTTCTTCTCCCTAAACTGTGGAATTATATAGTCCTTCCTTGACTCCTTGTGCCATTTACCGGTACGTGTAATAAGGTATTTGATTTGTCATTTGTGGGGAATCCAAGTGCATTGTAGCCTGAGTGCTATCAAAATGGGAAGGTTAGAGATGGTTGCCCAGAATGGGCACCAAGCCCAGACAGGGGAAGCAGAATTTGTAGTGACAGTGGAGCCAGCTGGATGATTTGACCAGCTGCTTGGGCAGTTTGGGGGTTTCCATATTGGCTTTTTCCTCCACAGGGCTATCTTTGTTGGATAAGGCTATGTTCCCCAATGGAGCTTTTTCTCACTCTGACAGGCAGTCTGTTTTCGTTTAAGGTGCATGAGATCATTATCTCACATCATGGTCACAGGAGAGAGTTTTTCCAAGGCTCCTGAAGTGATAAAACACTGCTTCTCTGCTGAAGTTCTTACTAGTGGAACTGGTTAAAGTTAAGCAACTATTATTAGTTTGGTCATCTTTGCAAAGTACATTTCTGGTGGCATAAAACTAATATAAAGCTCCAGAAATTTATACCAGGTTGAAAGTGAACAAAGAGGGAAAAAAATCAAAGTATTCTAAATCCTTGCAACTCAAAATAAGACTCTTCCCCCGACCAAAAAAATGCATAAATGAATATGATGGATTTAAAATTGCCACTGCACCAGATTCATGTTAATTCAAGTTCATTCAAAATAATAGCAGCTCACAGCAATGGTGATGGAGATCTTGACCCAAGGAAGCTAGAATAATGTAAAAACAATCTTTTTTAAAAATATATTTTATTTATTTTATTTTTAATTTATGAAATCAACATTTCCATAACTATAATTTTTAAAAAGACGATTACCCATGAAACTGTCTATGGAATGTGTATGAGTATGAACTTATGTCGGGAGAAATAATTCATGAATTTGGACAGGTTCATTGTCTGCAGTGTGGAACGTTAGTCCCTTTCTCTTCCCTCTCCTCCCCTCCCCCTTTTAGACTCCCAGCAGTCAAACAGAACAAACAGCAGAAGTCGCTGAAAGATGAAGGACTGAGAAATGTTTGTTGCACGTGCTCCCTGAGACATTCCCAGTGTTTTTACTACCTGTTTGGCATTAAGCATTTACACACGGGTTAGCAGTTTGTAACATTTCGTAAACATCCGTCTTGCTTTCCAGCAGGCCTAGTAATGGCTCAAAAGCAGCTGGGGAAGAGCTTGTGGTGACAGAGCTTTTAACTAATCGACAGTGTCTGACCAAACCGGGATCATAACATAATAGCTTTAGAGCTAGAAGGGGCCTTGGAGGTCAGCTAGTGTAACCTTCTCATTTCACAGATGAGAAAAGACTTACATTTCAGAGTCTCAGTTTCCTGATCTGTAAAATAACAGTAATGACAATAGCGTTTATCTCATAAGGTTGTTGTGAAAATCAAATAAGACAAAATACAACCTATCCTGAAAGTCTCAGTGCAGTTTTAAGCTTTAATATATCTTCAGATAGATAGATAGATAGGTCTTTCAAACTAACCAAAAATGTTAATTATTCAAAATTTTAAAATGTTGACACATTTCTAATTAAAAGTTCAACATAATTCCTGATCTTGTGCTATGGGGATCACTTCTAGTCAGTTCTCCGGTTTTGTAAAAATTCTCATTAGTGGCTACTCAGTGACTGAAAGGATTCCATTTGTCATCCTGGCTTTAAGATCATTCATCCAACAAAATTTTGTTCTTTACACAACCATATTGATGTGATTCTCACCAGAAAAAAATTTCATGGAAATAGATCAGATGTTGGAGGTTGCCAGGTGAGATTACCAATCCACAGGTTTGAGGAATCTTTGTCCATTGCTTGCTGTTTGTCCTTTGTTCTCCACAAGAACCATGACATCAGGAAGGTGATACCATGACATGCAGATGAATTGAATTTTAAGTGAGGGAGGACTATGCAAAGTCACCAGCCTCATTTTCTCCTCCAGAGTCACCTGGGTCTAGTGGCCAGATATAGAACAGGACAACTGGAGATGACCCTGGATACAGTGGGGGGACCTTGGCCTTTTCAAGCTAAGGTGTGTAACAGGTCTCAGTTTGACTGAGGCAATACCCATTCAGTGATTAAGGCTTAAAAATAATAATAAAAAAAAAGAAGCAAAGAATGATCTCTTTGAAAAAAATATAGGGGAAGACTCTCAGGGTTTCTGGTCAAAACAGAAACAATGTTTGCACATGTAATGCATAATGATAGGGTGCCCTTATTGTTAAAATTAAAAGATTTATCATTCAAGACACACAAAACTAAATAAGTATGAAAGAAATTTAAATAATTAAGTTTTCAAATTATATTTTGTTAAATTTGTAGCATTTATACTTCTAAAGTTATTAAAGCCTAAAACTAACTAAGGCTTTTATAGGAAAGATTTCAAAAAGGGGTAAAGTTTAGGAATGGGCTGTTGATCTTACCACCTACAAAACATAAGAGTTACTGCTGGTTACACACCTGTATCTTGCGTTCTGAGATATCTATGGTAAAGGAGTTTTGTCCCTGACTGGTTGGCAGAAAATGTGCTGTACTGATGACCTGCAAAGGACAAGGAATACTAAAGAGAAATAAAGGGCAAGGCTATGGCCCTGAGATTAAGGGCCAAGAAAGAGAAATCCCTAATCCCTTGGATAATGGAAAATGACTGGTGGTCAGGTCAAACAATAATCAATACACATTTATTAAGTACTATATGCTAGGCACTGTGCTAACCAATGGGGATACAGAAAAGGCAAAAGATAGTCCTTCCCTCCAGACACTTACATCTCATGGTACCAGATACCAATGCCAAGTTATCCTCTGTAGACTCGTTGGGAGTAGGGATTATTTCAGTCATTGTACTTCTGTCTCCAGTGTCTGGCACATAATAGGTGCTTAATAAATTCTTCTTAATTGATTATTTTAGAGTGGAGGTGGGGTGCTCTAATCTGTCTCATTCTGTACTGTCAACGTTTACTGGCTTCACCAGAGGACTAATTGGCACTTCTCTACTATTTATATTTAGCCGCTTATTCTCAATTCCCATGAATAACCAGAGAAAATCTGGCAGTGGTGACTGCTCCACCATGCTGTTTCTCTTGGGCTGGTGCCACAGTTTGATGCTGATATCATTTTTCCCCGAAGGAAAAAAGGAAAAGATAGCAGTGGCTCAGGCAAGGCACGTAGCTATTCAGCTCCTAGCCCAGGCCAAGTAAACCAATTCAGCTAAAATCAGAAGCAATCCAAACTTTTGACCTCAGCAACATGCTAGCAGAAACCCTGCAAATCTCATTAGAAAGGGGTAGTACAGAGTCAGAGCAAGATGAAGGGTGGCATTTGTTTGCTGATATGAAAGTACGCAGAAGTCTCACTATAACAATGTCCTCAGGGTTCTTCCATTGGATCAGTCTTTGGGGAAACCAGCATCTAATGAGGTCCTTTTATTACAACAATAATTAAAGCCCCTTGGGTAGGGTTGAAGATCGAATTGCTTGATGCTAAATTCCACTCACTGGTGAGCAGTGTTTATATGAAATATACAGGAGGCTATGAAAATTCCAGGGCAGGGGACTTGAATGATGGAAAGGACCTTTACTCCTAACACCATCTTTCCCTACTCTTTCTATCCACACTAACTAGAAAAGATGCATGGGCTTAGTTTCTCCCCTCCATTTTAAACTGTAACAACATTGAACTGAGCATTTTACCCAACTTTGTTGGAGGATGAATGTCCAGCCCAGGTAGGGTTCTGTTGCAATAGAAGAAAGGGTTTTCTATCCTTTTGGAGAGAGAAGGTGGGGGTATGGAGGAGGTAGGCCAGGACCTTCCTAGTTAGAACAAGTGGAAGACCCTGAGGTATGGGGGAGGCTGGGGAAGAAACTTGCCCTCCTTAGCCATCAATCCCCCGAGGAAAAGCCCCTTGTCACCCTAATATAGTTATATATTTACACTGAAGCAAACACACTACACTGCTCACTTTAAATAATAATCATAAAATTAAAATCTAGTGTCTATATACTACTGTAACTACTACTATGACTACTACTATGACTACTATGACTACGACTATGACTACTACTACTACTACTACTACTACTACTACTAGCTAACATTTATGTTACCCCTATTATGTGCCAGGCACTGTGCTAAGCACATTAAAATAGTCTCATTTGATCCTCACAATGGCTCTGGGGGGTAGGTGCTATTTTGTTTGTTTGTTTTGTAAGGGGAAGGCTGGGCAATTGGGGTTAAGTGACTTGCCCAAAGTCACACAGCTAGTAAGTATGTCAAGTGTCTGAAGCCGGATTTGAACTCAGGTCCTCCTGACTCCAGGGCCAGTGCTCTATTCACTGCGCCACCTAGCCACCCTGGTAGGTGCTGTTATTTATCCCTATTTCACAGATGAGGAAACTGTGGCAGATAGACTTTCCCCAGATCACACAGCTAGTAAGTATCTGAGGCTGGATTTGAACTCAGGTTTTCCTAACTCCAAGTCCAGCACTCTATTATCCCACTTAACTGTGCTTTAAGGATGACATGCATATGTTTCCTCATTCAATCCTCACAATAACCCTATGAAGTGCTCCTATTACTGTCCCCATTTTATATATGAAGAAACAGACTGAAGGCAGTTAAGTGATTTGCCCAAAGTCACATACCTAGTAAATATCTGAGGCAGGATTTGAACTTGGTCTTGGTGATTCCAAGTCTAACATTCTCTCCACTGTGTAAACCCTGGCTGCCCCAAAGAACCTGGGAAAGGGTGAAGGGTGTGCTTGGGGAGGAGGTGTGACAAGAGGGTGTAGCCATGGGCAACTTGAAGGTCATTCCCATCACCAGCTTCAGATCTTCGAGGCCCCTGAAAGAAATAAGTCAATTATAAGGCTGATTTCTTCCACCCCACCCTTTAATTCTTTTTTTCCCCTCTAAAAAAAAACATTTATTTAATTTATTTTTACCATTCATTTTTTAGAAAAATTTGAGTTCCAAGTTCTCTTCCTTCCATTAGCTCACCTCCCACCCCATATTGAGAAAGCAAGCAATATGATATCGATTATACACACTGTCAACTCTTTTATTAGGGGTTTTGTCAAGTAATTCCAAAGACAAAGTTCTTTGTCTAATGTTCCAGGAAATCAGCCAGTTTTTGTTTTACTGTGTCTCCTCCCTCCTATGCTCTCTACGTGTCTTCTTCCCTTCAGGGTGTTCTGCTGGAGGGATGGCCATTGAAACAGCTTGAACAGATGACCTTTCCATCTCTGCAAAGGAAGGCTAATGGATTGAGCTCCCTTCCCAGCTTTCTGTGAAAAAGGAACACAAGAATCCGTGTTCAGCAAGGTCCTGGGAGTATGTGGGGGGAATTTTCAACTGTGTACTGTTAAGTTAGAAAAAGTTGGCTTAGTAATGACCATAACTGACATTTATATGGCACTTAAAAGTTTACAAAGTACTCTAAGTATATCATCTCCTTTGATCACGATCACCCTGGGGGCAAGTACTGTAGGTACTGTTTTCACCCCCATTTTATAGATGAGGAAGAGAAGTGATTGTCCATTATCTCAAGATTTGGACCTGGGTCTTCCTGACTCCAAGTTCAAGGCTCTGCTGTCTCTTGTCAGAGCCTCCAATAGTCTCCTTTACTCTGCCTCTAGCCCTCTCTCTCCACACTCAGAGCCATAAAACTTGGGGGGTAAAGGTCCTGAAAAAAGGTTTTCTCAAATCACAATTTACCTACTGGGGGTGGGGAACATGAGGCCTTGAGGCCACAAGCAGTGTTCTAGGTCCTCAAGTGAAGCCCTTTGACTGAATCCAAACTTCACAAACAAAAGGATGTGACTCTGAGGCTGGAGGTTCCCCACCCCTCTAGGCCAATCCTTCCTTGGGCTACAAGTATTTTCTCTCATATATATACACATATTACACACACACACACATACACGCATATTTATAGATATAGCTTATATGTGGTAGATAACTATATATGTATATATGTGTGTGCATATTTTACATATATAAATTTCCATCATGTATAAATATGGTTCTATTTTATATATATATATACACATACACACATAAATTTATCTCCCCCATTAGAATGGAAGGTCATCTTGAGAAAGGATTGTTTCATTCTTTGAACTTGGGTGAGTGTATACAAATATATTTATATAAAGTTAATAAACACAAATATATACAAGAGGTCAAATAAAAGAACTTTTGAGAACAAGGACAGCGGTGGTTGAAAGGTCAGGAAAGGCTTCCTGAAGAAGATGATGCTTAATCTGTATCTTAAAGAAAGGCACAGGGAATAAAGTAATAAAGGATGTAAGACAAGTAACAAAGTAAAAAATCAGGCAGCAGTCCTTATCCCTTTTTTGGAGGCAGTGGATTATGAATGTGGATTTTTGCATACTGTTCTGTACATATGAGGTTCAAATCCAGCCTCAGATACTTACTAGCTGTGTGATTGGGGGAAGTCCATCTGCCAGTTTCCTCATCTGTGAAATAGGAATAAATAATAATGTCTACCTCCCAGGTTTTACTGAACTACCTTTTTTTTTTCTTTTAGAAAATCTTTGTCCCATGTGCAATAGGGGACTGGCCATAGAAGGGTCTGGTCATTAGACTATGTGTAGATTCAGGTGTTCCATGAGTCGTTCTCTGCTTCCTGCCACTCTTTCCTGATGACTTGCAAGAGAGCAAGAGATTGTCCCCTCAGATCTTTTGCAGGCACATTCATTTCCTGCTCAGACTCTACTTGGTCTTTGGTCCTTCTGGTTCCTCAGCCAGTCAGAATCTTCATTACAACATAGTCTTCAGGCCCCTAAGTTACTCATGACTAGAATTTGGTTCCCCCATGTTCTAGATGTTGGATTGGCAGCTCTCAGGGAATATCTGCCCATGCTTTGTATATAACCCAGTAGTAAGAGAGAATCTAAACATGCTTTAAAGGCTGGGCTCTTGTTGGCAGGTTTCCCCAAACACAAAGAATAGTTCAAAGAGTAGAGGAAGAAAAGAGATATTAGAAGTAAAAGAGACAATTTTTTAAAAAATCAATAAAAATAAGATTGAAGTAGCAAGTGCCCACCCTACCCCATTTCCCAAACTACCTTCTCCCAAGCTGCCAGGTACAGGAGGTTGTAAGTCCACTTGCCTCCATGTTTCCTGTTGTTTTTCAGAAGGAATGAGAAATGGGAGTTATTGCTTTGCCCATTAAATGAATGCCAGTACCTGAAAGTTGCTATGTCCTGGGATTGTAATGCTAAAACTTTGCAGGGGGACATTTTGCTTCTTTCCAGGACCTGACACAGGAAAATTTCTCCTGCATTGCTTTGTCCAGGAGTGCTGGTGACATTTGAACCAGTTCCCCATTTTCCTTTCCCTCTGTATGAATTTCTTTCTCCCCATTCTTTTTTTTTAGTTAGATGGTACACGAATAGAGTAATAAACCTAAATTGGGAAGACCTGAGTTCAAATCTAGCCTTAGATACTTACTAGTTGTATGGTCTAGCCTTAGATACTTACTAATTATGTGGTCTAGCCTTAGATGCTTACTAGTTGTGTGACCTTGAGCAAGTTTTCATGGTCACTGTTTGCCTCAGTTTCCTCAACTGTAAAATGAGATAATGATAACACCTATCTCATAGGGTTGTTATAAAGATCAAATGAGATAATATTTGTAAACTGCTTAGCACAGTGCTTGGAACATCATAGGGAGCAATATAAATGCTTACTCCCTTTCCCTTCCCTTCTTCTTCTTCCTACAAAAGGAATTCCTCTTTCCAAACTGGGTGGAAAGTGCTCACTTACACACAGGTGCCTGGGAGACAGAGTTCCCAAAGAGAGCATGGGGTAGATAGATGTCCTGCCCACAATAAAAATAAAAAGTCTGAAAGTGGCACAAAGACTTGATGAAAACCTTGTATGCTGTCTTTTGCTGTTCTCTGATTGTTTATTGTGCTTGTCTCCATGGGAGAATACAAGCCCTTACACAGCAGGAGTGCTGTGTTATCATTCTTGAGTATCTATGGCAGTATCCAGGTATCCAGTAAATGCTTACTGACTGGTTAGTCTCTCTTCCCCACTACAGCATCTCATAAAAAATTTTACTGATACATTAACAATCTGTGAGTCCACCAAGGTGAGCGAAGGCTACTTGACTATGGCCCCATAGTTAGTACCTTCCTTCTGCTGACTATCTCCAGTTTATCCTCTATATAACTTGTTTCTACATAGTTGTTTGCATGTTGTTTCCCCTGTTAGACTGTGAGCTTCTTGAGATTATTTTTTATCTAGGGACTATTTTTTTGTCCTTCTTTGTAACACCAATACTTAGCATAGAACCTGGCACATAGCTGTTGTTGTTGTTTAGTCATTTTTTCCATCATATCTGACTCTTCATGACCCCATCTGGGGTTTTCTTGGCAAAGATACTGGAGTGGTTTGCCTTTTCCTTCTTCATTTTACAGATGAGGAAACTGAGGCAAACAGGGTTAAGTGACTTGCCCAGGGTCACACAGCTAAATATCTGAGTAAATGTCTGAGGCCGAATTTGAGCTCTGGTCTTCCTGACTCCAAGTCTGGTGCACTACCTACTGTGCCACCTAGCAGCCCACAGTAGGCACTTAATATGCTTACGAATGACCAGTGAGTGCCAAAGGTAAGATTTGAAACCAGATCTTCTGGATTGCAGTTCCATCTCTGTCTACTTCATAATACTGCCTCTGTAAATAAAGACTTGTTGATAAATATTAATTAGCAAATATCAAGTAAACTACTAATAAATACCTTCCTGCTTCCATGCATTCAATTGTATCTTCAAGGCTTAAAGAGTTAATGAAGCTTCCAAAACCATACAGCTGACTAACCAGAAGAATCAAGCCCAGTGAATGGTAACTGATAAAGCCATAAGCCTGGCAAAGCTGCCCAAGTCACCAAAATTTTCCACTGCTGAATGATTCTCTGCATGTCTACAGGAGAGGCTTAAAATAATCCTTCTATTCCACAGAAAGTCATAACTCTTTGCCCCTAGAAATGTCTAAATAAACACTGGCACAGGGGCCTAATGAGTCTTGGATATGGTGGAGATGAGAAAGGAAAAGACTTAATGGGAGGGGAAAGGTTGATAACAGAATGAGTGGAAAATAATCTCTGGAGTGGTGCTGGAAGGATAACCCATAGGACATTAATAATAGCAGATAGCACAGATGGTCTCGAGCTTGGACACAGGAAGACCTGGATGATGGGGGGAAAGAGGGGAGAGTGAACTTTCACAAAAGTAATTCTGGGTCTTCAGGTGCATCTGCATCATAGGATTCTGCATACCTGATGGTCAGCAAATTGTACAGGGATTGTACAGCTAACACCTGGGGCTCACTCTCATAGCTCAAGGAAGACAGGACAAGAGGGAAAGCAGATCTTCATTTGGGGTCTGGGGTAAAGATGAGGGAGGCCACTGTGTATGACATATCGACTGACCTTTTTGCTCTCTGAACTCATCATTTCTCTTGCCTCCAAGTTTTTGTACAAATTGTAACCCTTGAATGGACTGATCCCTCTCTTCTTGGACTTGTAGTGAGTCCATTAATCATCAAGTATTTATTAAGTACCTACTATGTGCCAGGCTCCCTCCTGGATCCCTGCCTTGTGACAAAATGGCTTGTATAGCCCAATGAAACTATGAGCTATGCTGTGCGGGATGGACAGGTCATAGTGGAGAGTTCTGATAAAAAGTGACCCCCTGGAGAAGGAAATGGCTAACTATTTCAGTATCTTTGCCAAGAAAATCCCATGAATATTAGAGCCTGGTACATTATGGTCAATGGAGTCATAAAGAGTCAGACACAATGGAATGACTGAACAAAAACAACAGAGGTGTCAGGGAATGTGATAAGTGTGGGGTATATAAAGACAAGCAAAAAAACCCCAAAAAAACCAAAACAAAGCAATTCCTGCCTCTGAGAAGCTTACATTCTAGAGGGAAGTTATAGGTAAATAATTAAGTACATACGATATAATACACATATGCGTATACATGCATATAGTTGATGGAAGGAAACCTGAGAGAAAGAGAGTCATTAGCAGTTGGAAGGACCGAGCTTTCTTGGTGCCTTTCTAAGGTGGGATTTGAAATGAGTCTCAAAGGAAACCAGAGACACTAAGATAAGAGAAGTTGAGAAGGCAGAATATTCTAGATATGGGAAATAGCCAGTGCAATGGTACAGGAGATGTAGTGTCCTTTGAGGATGTAGTGTCCTGTGAGGAGCAGAAGCAGGGGGTTGCAAACCTGGATGGCTTGGAGGATGGTGGTGCCCTTGAAAGTATCTAGGGAAGCTGGGAAGAAGGAAGTTTTTAGGGGAAAGATAATGACTTCTGTTTTGGATATGTTGAGTTTGAGATGCCTATGGGATATCCAATTCAAAATGACCAAAAGGCTGTTTGTGATTTAGGACTGGAGGTCAGGAAAGAAAATATACAAATCTGGAAATTATCTGATGATAACTGACCCCATGGGATCTGATTAAAAGATCAAGTGAGATAATATAGAGAGGAAAAACAGATACCTCCAGTGAGTGGGCGTGACATGGAATAAAAAGAATTAATTGAGTAGATAGGAAAAGAACTAGGAGAGAATGGTGTCATAAAAACTTAGGGAAGAAAGAATATTCAGGAGAAGGAGTTAAAAAATATCAAAGACCATAGGTCAAGAAAGATGAGAAAAGACCATTAGGTTTGTCAATTAGGAGATCATTGGTGACCTTGGAGAGAGCAGTTTCAATTAAATGATGAGATTAGAAGCAAGAGGGTTTAGAAGAGAATTGAGCCCACTTGGTGAAGGATTGTGAAGGATCACAAGGAAAATCTTGTCCTTGATCTCCCTTGACATCAGTGACTGGAAGAGGACCTCATGAACTTGGAGGGCTTTCCAAGGACAGGTAAAAAGGGTCAGTAAGAAAGCAAACCCCTTCCTCTCCTCCTTAAGTTGGGATAGAAAGTTAAACAGGGTATTTGAGATGGAAAAGTAGAAGGAGATATCAATATAGAATCACAACTGAAATATTTGTGTAATTAAAATGGAAAAAACCATTAGAAATACTGATTTTGTCTTGTCGCTATCTTGCTCAAGAACCTACTATGGTTCCCATTTGTCTTTTGCAGAGTTCAACCTCTTCTGCATAACTTTCAAGGTCCTTTATAACCTAAGCTCTACTTATCTATTCAACTTTATTTTCCATGCTCCATTATGTGCATCTTCCACTCTAGTCAGGCCAGTTGCTTAATGTCCTCTATGTATGACATACTTATTCAGGCTTCCTTACCCTTGCTGTCCTGAGCCATCACATGCCCTTGACGTCATGCATCCTTCTTTCATCCTGATTAAGTTCAAGACATAGTTCAAGTCATATCTGCTGCATGAACCAATTTCTGACTTCTCCAACTGACCTTGATTTCTCCCTTCTCTGAATAATTTTAGACTAACCAGTATGAAGCAGTGTAAAGGATACTGAATCTAGGGTTAGAAGGCCTGGGATCAAATCTTGACTCTGCTGCTGAGGACTTGTATGACCATGTGCAAGCCTTTTAATTTCTCTGGTCTTCAATTTCCTCTTCTTTAAATTAGTGAGGGTTTCCAGATCTAAATAGACGATCCTCTGAACTAAGCACTTGTAGTCACCCCAGAATATGTTAAGTGCTTCCATATGCCCAGCACTATATTAAGCATTGGGAATGCAAATAGAAACAAAAAGAGAGACAGTCCCTGCCCTCCAGAAGCTTGCATTCTAATGGGAGAAGACAATATATAAAAAGGGTTAAAAGGGGGGTTGGAAGAATATGGTAGCAAAGTCTGGAGAATGAAGGATGGCTGGCCTAAGCCTTTTCTTAAAATGATGGAATTACTTTTACGTGGAATTTAGTACTTAACTAATAACTGACATATATACCAGTTAGTTAGGTGGTAGAGTGGAGAACACTAGGCCTCGAGTTAGGAAGATCTGAGTTCAAATCCTCTCCAGACACTTACTAGCTATGTGACCCTGGTCAAGTCATTTAACTCTGCTTGCCTCAGTTTCCTCATCTATAAAACGAGCTGGAGAAGGAAATGGTGGACCACTCCAGCATCTTTGCCAAGAAAATCCCAAATGGGGTTGTAAAAAGTCAAACATGACAGAAAATGACTGAACAAAAACAACAAAACTTATGTGGTGCCTGAAGGTTTACAAAGCATTAAAGCCAAATGATGCCATTTGGGTCCTCTTCTGAGAACGAAGAGTAACAACCAACCAATCAGCAAGCATCGTCACACAACCACCCTGTGAGGCAGGCAGCATCGGTATGGCTATCCTCATTGTGTAGATGAGAAAACAGGCCCAAAGAGGGTGTATCTTACCCACCATCTCATCAAAACTTGTAGGCATCAGTGACAGAATTCAAACTCAGTCAATAAGTTTATTTAAGAGCTTTATTATTTGTTAAGCCTTATTATTTATTAATTTATTAAGAGTTCACTATGTTCCAGGCACTGTATTAGTTGCTAAAGATACAAATAAAAAGAAGGGTGGCTAGGTGGCACAGTGAATAAAGCACTGGCCCTCAAATCAGGAGAACTTGAGTTCAAATCTAGCCTCAGACACTTGACACTTAACTAGTTGTGTGACCTTGGGCAAGTCACTTAACCCCAATTACCTTGCCTTCTCCTCTCCAAAAAAGAAAAAAGACAAAAACCAACCAACCAAACAAACAAAAAAACAAAACAAATACAAGTAAAAAGAAAGACATTCCCTCCTCAAGGAGTTTACATTCTAACTGAGGGACACAATACATGATAGGTGACTTGAAAGTAGGGAGGGAGAGGGAAACATAATGGCGAAGTCTGGAGAGTCAGAAGCACTGCTGGGAGGGGGAACTCACAAACAGGAGAAGGGGGCAGGGATGGAGCGATGCTCCAGAGTGAGGCCAGATGGCTGCTCTGGACGCTTCCCCCAAATAGAGACTCCTCAGTGGAAGAAGTGGCCTGAAGGAGAAGAATGAGCAGATAGTTAAGGCAGAGGTTGCTGACTCTAAGTTCAGTTTTCTTTCTACCGTGTTGTCATTGTTTGGTTGTGTCTGACCCTGTAACCTCATGGACTTGTCCGTTGGGTTTTCCTGGCAAAGATACTGTAGTGGTTTGACATTCCCTTCTCCAATGTGTCCCCATTTTTTACAGATGAGGAATCAAGGCAAATAGGGGTTAAGTGACTTGCCCAGGGTCATACAGCTAGTAAGTATCTGAGGCTAGATTTGAACTCAGATCTTCCTGACTCCAGGACCAGTGCTCTATCCACTGCACTACCTAGCTGCCCTTCTTTCTACCATACAATGATGCTATCTTTTATAGTATGTAATTTTAATACGTATCGGTCATGTTTCTTGAACAAGATAATAAACTCCTTGAGAAAAGGAATTGTACTTATTTGGTATCTGTTATAATACCTAGCATAATGTTGACTTCTAGTAAATAACAAGTTGATCTCAGTCTGTTGATTGACAAAACATAGGGATCTGAGATGAAGCATGGCCTACCGCAGGGATGCGGAACCCGAAGCCTAGAGGGTCATATATGGCCTCGAGGATGCAGGTTCCCCACCCCTGGCCTAATGCTTAGGGCTCTAGATTTGGAAGAAGCAAAAGGTGGGATTTGAGCTATGCGCTGAAGGATATGAGGGATGCCAGGAGATAGGGATGAGGAAGGAGAGCATTCCAAGCATGGGACACAATCAGTGAAAATACACAGAACTGAGAAATTGAGTGTCTCGTTCCAGGAACAGCAAGGAGGCCAGTATTACTGAAAAATCCTCAAACAGTGCCTTAAGTACACAATAAATTCTCAATAAATACTAGTTGATGCCATATAGTCCAGGCCTCTATAAGCAATGAACATCCCTTTGTGGCTGTTGACCTGGCCTTCTGTATCCAGAATCCATTTGCATCAATCAGGTTTCTCATGATGTTGCTCTGGGGTCTGATTTCTTACTGCCTTGGCAGAAAATTATAATTGCCAGGACCTTCTTCCTAAGGTAGGAGAGGCAGAGCAGCCTGAGAAATCCTGGACAGGAAAATACATATTTTTACAAACCAGAGCAGGGCCCTCTCATTATTCCACCTTCCCAGAGTGAACACAATCATGTTTTATTCATGGAAAATATAGATTTTTATTGTTCTTCCTCTTCTCTCTAACAGCAGAGATTCCGCCCTGATCTGGCATGGCAATCTAGTTCATCTGTCCCTCAGGAGGGCTTTCTCCCCCTCCCCTCCCCCCCATTGCTTCACTCCATTTCTGCCAGCTGCTCATTGCATTGTCTGGGATGGAGAGCCCCACTGCTGGGAGAGAGGCGACTCCCTTGGCTAGGGGAACGGGGCTTTTGTTTCTTATTATCCAAAGGAGCTAGTATGGGTAGAAGGATGGTGAAATAAAAAGGGAGGAAATGACATTTAGAATGCACATGGATTACCCATTTGTTTAGTCCCAAGGAACCACATCTTCTCTCTGTGTATGTAATTTATTGACTCCAGGGTCTGTGGCGGTCGCTGAGTGGTACACATGTTGCTTTAAAGGAGTAAGGCACGTGTGTGAAGGACAAAAGCAGAAGGGAGTGTCTTGGGTCTAATTCTTCCTGGGTCAGTCTTCTCCTCCAGAGGCATAACTCCTATTGTCTCCCTGGGCTAGTTCAAAGTGAGGAAGAGAATTGGTTTTGAGACCCCTTTAAGGGGGAGTAAAAGTAAAAATTAACATCTGCCTCCCTCCCTCCCCCCCATTCCAGTCCTCCCCACCAAAATACCTGTCAACACATTTTTACCTCCTTCCTCTGCTCTGGGTAATTGCCTCAATTCTCTGCTTTTTAGTTGCTCTGAGATGTCTGAAGGAAGTTCTATGGCTACTACTACTACTACTACTACTATTATTATTATTATTGGGGCATTTGGGGAAGAAAATGAGCCTTTGAACTCAAGGGCAGATTTACTTTCCAATTTAACTAATGGAAAAACTGATCAAAAAAGTTTAAAAAATAAAAAAAGTTACCAGGGTCCAGGGCTCCCTTCTTTCTAGGTCAGACCACTCCTTGCTCTACTCTCTTAATGTTTAGATCACAAACCCTGGGACGTTCACCTGAGAATTGATAATGAAAGGAAAATAAAATATATGTATAGTCCTGTCACAAAACATATACAGGAGATATGCAATAATAACCTTCCACTTAATGCAGAACCTAACTATGTAGCAATCCCACCTCTCCAGAATATAGTCAAGAACAAGTAAGGTCTCTGAGCAGCCAAATTCATGTTACAAAGTCCATATACTAAAATATTTATAGCAGCTTTTTTCATGGTAGCTAAGAATTTGAAATTGAGGGAAGGTCTATCAATTGGGGAATGACTGAACAAGTTACAGTATCTGATTGTGATGGAATATTACTGTGCTATAAGAAATGAGAAGCAGATTGATTGCAGAAAAACCTGGAAAGACTTACATGAACTGATACAAAGTACAGTGAGAGGAATCAGGAGAATTTTGTATACAGTAACAGCAATGCTATATGATGAAGAACTGTGAATGGCTTAGCAATTCTTAGCAATACAATGATCCAAGACAATGCCAAAGGACTCGTGATGAAAAATGCTATCTACCTCCAGAGATAAAACTGATATTGTCTGAGTACAGACAATTTCTTTCTTCTCTCTCTCTCTCTTTCTCCCTCTCTCTCCCTTCCTTCCTTCCTTCCTTCCTCCCTCCCTCCCTCCCTCCCTCCTTCCCTTCCTTCCTTCCTTCTTTCCTTCCTTCCTTCCTTCCTTTCTTCCTTCCTTCCTTCCTTCCTTC
>NW_027187299.1:6045129-6060750 GCF_028583685.1 Petaurus breviceps papuanus
CCTTCCTTCCTTCCTTCCTTCCTTCCTTCCTTCCTTCCTTCCTTCCCTCCTTCCTTCCTTCTTTCTTTCTTATGTGGAAATGTTTTACATGATTGCACATGTATAACCTATATCAGATTGCTTGTCATCTCAGGGAGGAGGGAGAGAAGAGAGAGAGGGATAGAATTTGGAATTCAAAACTTAAAAACAAAACAAATGCTAAAAATTGTTTTTACATATAATTAGGGGAGTAGAGGGAATAAATTATTATTATTATTATTATTTCGCTTTTTTGGAGGGAGGAAGGCAGGGCAACTGGAGTTAGATGACTTGCCTAAGGTCACACGGCTAGTAAATGTTAAGTGTCTGAGGCTGGACCTGAACTCAGGTCCTCCCAACTCCAGGGCCAGCACTCTATTCACTGCACCACCGAGCTGCCCGATATTATTATTATTATTATTTTTAAAAAGACAAAAACAAAAGTCCTTGTGTCAGAAAATGTATGTACTTTAGTAATGGGCAGCAGCCTGGCATAGTGGATAGAGAACTGACCTCAAAGTCCAGGAAAACCTAGGTTTAAGTCCTACTTCTTGCCCATACTGGTTGTGTGACTCTGGGCAAGTCACTTAACTTCTCACTGTTGTAGACCCCTATCTAGAACTATCAGTTGGCTTGGTAGAGGATGTTCTCCATTAGAAGCTCCCTACATCAATAAAGTCTTGGGTCTGGTCCTCATCCTATCCTGCTTTAGTCATAAGAGAATCATTCCCAGAGACTGTAAAGTCCTGGTGACCAAGAGCCGTTTTGTGTCTTTGTATTCTCAGTGCCTGGAATGGTGCCTCAGAAACAGAAAAACAATACATTCAGTGATTACAACAGTATCAATGGAAGGAACAAGGAAAACAAAACAATCCAACTGAAAGCTTCAAAATTCCATGAAAAAACTGGGCACCAAAGGAGAGATATGAAAAGGCATTTCTCCTTGCTTCTTTGCAGAGGCAGGGAATTACAGGCATGGGACATTGGATATAAAGTTTTGCTCAGGGGTACGCTAGTAAATGTTTGACAACCAGTTCTCAAAACAACAACAACTCCCAAACACTAAAAGTATGGACACCTTTTAATATTTAATCTGCATTATCACCATTTTCTCCATAGCTTTCTTGAGTCTAGACAATCAATAAAATAATACATCAAATCCTGGTTTGTAGTCTTTGCCAATTTCTGAGGTATAAATGCTCACACTGAAATTTTAACAGAAAACTATGTCAGCTGACTCCAGCTTATCACTGGTTTACCAGACTTTTCCTCCCTCTTTTTAAATTTTTTTTTGGTCAGGATATGGTTATTTAGGTGGAAGAGAGTGGAGGGACATGTAGAGAATTATAGGTGAAGTAAGAAATGAAATTTTTTTTAAGCAATTGGGGTTAAGTAACTTGCTCAAGGTTACACGGCCAGTTATTTCTGGGTGTGGTGCTGAGTATCTGAGCCCACATTTGATTCCCAGATCATCCCAACACTGGAGCCAGTGCTCTTACTTACTGAGCCACCTGGACACCCCTAAGCAATCAGGGTTAAGTAATTTGCTCAAGGTTACATGGCCAGTTATTTCTGGGTGTGGTGCTAAGTATCTGAGCCCGGATTTGATCCAGGTCATCCCAACACTGGAGCTGGTGCTCTTACTTGCTGAGCCACCTGGCTGCCCCTAAGCAATTGGGGTTAAGTAACTTACTCAAGGTTACACGGACAGGTGTTTCTGGGTGGGTGCTAAGTGTTTGAGCCCAGGATTCGATCTCCAGGTCATCCCAACACTGGAGCCAGTGCTCTTACTTACTGTGCTACCTGGCCTCCCCTAGAAATGAAATTTATTAATAAAATGTTATTTTAAGAATTATTTTTAGTAGTAACTAAGTGACAGAGTGAATAAAGCACTGGCCCTGGAGTCAGAAGTACCTGAGTTCAAATCCAGCCTCAGCCACACGACACACTTACTAGCCATGTGACCTTCAGCAGGTCACTTAACCCCAATTGCCCTGCCTTTCCCCCCTCCAAACAGCAAAAAAAAAAAAAAAGATTATTTTTAAAATATAAATTTTTTTTTAAAAATTCTAACCTATGAATATTATTATATAGGTCACATTAGCTCCTTTCCCATGTAGCGTGTTTGACATCTGGTCATTTTATGTTGAATTTATTAGGTCCTTTTTCTTTTCATCGTAGTCAGGTATACACAATCTTCACAATCAACAAACTTTTTTTTTTAAGTACCTACTATGCTTCAAACACTGCACTGGTCTTTGGGCATAAAAAGACAATAAATGATAGTTATGCTTTCAAGAATCTGATACAATGGGTATCACATCAACTGATTAGTAGCAACAAATTACTAATTTGTTGAGGATTGCTAAAGGTAGACCCACGGACACTACTGAGAAGTGAAAGCTGATCACCAACAATTGTCTGACCACAGGAAAGAAGTTGGGGGAAGAGACTACACAAAATAGACATAATGACTCAAAAACTTAGCAATCTGGGGGCATTCAGTGAAGGAACAAATGCCTATTTACCTCAATACATTCATGAAGACATCAAGAAAGATTTAAATTAACATTGAGTGTGCCTTGTTTAATAAAACAGGGGAATCTAACACAATTTAAAGTGGATTTGCATGAAAAATGAATTGGACATGCAATTTAAAAAAAACTAGAAAAAGAACAAATTAAAAATCCCCAATTGAAACACCAAAATGGAAATCCTGAAAAACAAAGGAGAGATTAGTAAATTTGAAAGTAAAAGAAACCATTGAACTAAGAAATAAAACTAAGAAATAAAATAAAAAAATAAAAATTTTTTTGAGAAAAAAAATAAAAAGAAATAAAACTGATTTTATGAAAAAGTCAACAAAATAGATACATCATTGATTAATTTGATAAAAAAAGAAGAAAACCAAATTATTGGCGTCAAAATTAAAAGGGTGAATGCACCACCAATGAAGAGGAAATAAATCAATTATTAGGAGTTATTTTGACCAGTTATATGCCAGGAAAACTGACAATCTAAGTGAAATGGATGAATATTTTAAAAATATAAACTGCCCAGATTAATAGAAGAGGAAATAGGATACTTAAGTAATCCTATCATAGAAAAAGAAATTGAACAAGCCATCAATGAGCTCCCTAAGGGAAAAAAAAATTACTAGGAACAGATGGATTCACAAATGAATTCTACCAAATATTTTAATCCCACTACTAAATAAACTATTTAAAAAAAAATAGGTAAAGAAGGAGTCCTACCAAATTCCATTTATGACAAAAATATGTTTTAATACCTAAACCAGGGAGAGAAAAAAAACAGAGAAAGAAAAGTATAGACCAATTTCCCTAATGATATTTATCAAAAATTTAAAATAAAATACTAGCAAGGAGATTACAGCAATGTCACAAAGATCATATACTATAAGCAGGTGGGCTTTATACTAGGAATGCAGGGCTGGTTTAATATTAGGAAAACTAACAGAATAATTTACCATGCCAATAAGAAACCCAACAAAAATAATGATTATTTCAATAGGTGCAGAAAAACTTTTGATAAAATACAGGGTTCATTCCTACTGAAAACTCTAGAAAGTATAGGTAAAAATGAGACTGTCCTTGAAATGGTAAGTAGTATTTATCTAAAACCAGCAGCAAATATTATCTGTAACAGAGATAAGCTAGAGTCCTTCCCCATAATATCAGAGGTGAAACAAGGATACCCATTATCACCACTATTATTCAATATTGTATTGGAAATGTTAACTATAGCAATAAGAAAAGAAAAAGAAAGTGAAAGAATTAGAATAGACAATGAAAAAACAAAACTATCACTCTTTGCAGATGATATGATGGTTATACTTTGAGAATCTTAGAGCATCAACTAAAAAAAGTTGAAACAATTAACAACTTTAGCAAAACTGTAGGATATAAAATAAACCTACACAAACCATTAGCATTTCTATACATTACTAACAAAGCCCAATAGCAAGAGATAAAAAGAGAAATTCCATATAAAGTTACTGTAGATATTATAAAATATTTGGGATTCTACCTGCCAAAACAGTCCCAGCAACTATATGAACACAATTACAAAACTCTTTTCACACAAATAAAGTTGGATCTAAATTTTTGGAAAAATATCAGTTGCTCATGGGTTGGTCAAGCTAATATAATAAAAAATGACTACTCTACCTAAATTAATGTACTTATTTAGTGCCATTTTTCAAGCTTTTTTTAAAGGTACATTTAAAAAAAGTTAATATATATCATAAAGTTTCAGCAAACTTTGTGAAGAATTTTCATAACCGTGAGGTTGAAATTTACAACAAGAGTCTGAGAAGGTCTTCTTTGAAATCTTCTATCCTCTAGTAGGATGGTTTTGGCCTAGTGACTTTATTTCACATGATGGACTCTTAGCCAGTACCAGATTGTTTTGATGATTACTGCTTTGTAACACAGTTTGAAAAGTGGTAGTGGTAGGATGCCTTCCTTTATGCGATCAAGAAATAGAGTGGTGTATCAGTGGCATAAATTAGGTACACAATACACAGTAATAAATCATCATAGTAATGTTTGATATGGCCCAAAATCTAAGCCATTGGGACAAGAACTTACTTTTTGACAAAAATTGCTGGGAAAACTGGAAAGCAGTTTGGCAAAAATTAGATTTAGACCAACATCTCACCCTGTATGCCAAGATAAGGTCTGAAAGGATAAATGATTTAGACATAAAGGGTGGCATCATAAGTAAATTAGGGCAGCATGGAAACATTTACTTGTTGGATCTATACATAAGGGAAGAGTTTGTGACCAAACAAGAGAGAGAGGATTATAGGAAGTAATATAGATAGTTTTGATTACATGAAATTAAAAAAGCTTTTGCACAACCAAAAGTAATGTAGCCAAAATTAGAATGAAAAAAGGAAACTGGGGGGGGGGGTTATAGCAAGCTTCTCTGATAAGTCTAATTTCTTAAATGGATAGAGAAATGAGCCAAATTTATAAAAATAGAGCCATTTCATAGTTGATAAATGGTCAAAGGATATGAACAGGCAGTTTTCAGAAGAAATCAAAGCTATCAATAGTCACATAAAATGCTCTAAATTACTACTGATTAGAAAAAAATAGAATTAAAACAATTCTGAGATACTACATCATACCCATCAGACTAACTAACATGACAGAATAGGAAAATGAGAAATGTTGGAGGGGAGGTGGAAAAATTGCAACTCTAATGCATTGTTTTGGTTTGTTTTTTTGTTTTTGTTTTTTTTAGCAATTGGGGTTAAGTAACTTGCTCAAGGTTACAGGGCTAGTTATTTCTGGGTGTGGTACTAAGAATCGAAGCCTAGATTTGATCCCCAGGTCATCCCGACACTGGAGCTGGTGCTCTTACTAGCTGTGCTACCTGGCCACCCCTACACTAATGCAATTGTTGATGGAGTTGAGAAACTAGTCTAACCATTCTGGAGAACAATTTGGAATTGTACTCATGCTATAAAACGATGTATACCCTTTGACTGAGAAATCCTGCTATTAGATCTGTATCCCAAAGACAACAAAGAAAAGGGAAAAGGGCTTATTTGTGCAAAGATATTTGTAATAGCTCTTTTTGTGGTGGCAAGGAATGAGAAATTGAGGGGATAGTCATCAACTAGGGAATGGCTGAACAAGTTGTGGTATATGGTCGTGATGGAATACTTTTGTGCTGTAAGAAATAATGAACAGGATGATTTCAGAAAAACCTGGAGAGACTTACATGAACTGATGCAAAATGAAATGAACAGAACAAGGAGAACATTATACATAGTGACAGCAATATTGTAAAGATTATCATCTGTGAAAGACTTAGCAACTCTGATCAAGACAATGATCCAAGACAATTCCAAAGGACCAAATGAAAAATGCTATCTACCTCCAGAAAAAGAATGGACAAACTCTGAATGCAGATTGAAGCATACTTTTTTAAAGCTTTCTTTATTTTTATTGTTTTGTTTTATATTTTCTCTTGCAATATGGTTAATACAGAATGCGTGATTTTACAAGTATAGTTGATATGAAATTACTAAAAGGAATCACTGACAATGAAGAAATATCAATACTAAACATATATGCACCAAATAGCAGAGCATCCAAATTTTTTTTTAAAAAATTTAAATTAATTACAGGAGAAAATAGACAATATATTTGCTTATCTTAATTTATTTCTCAAATTATTTTGTCTATTAATGATGCAAAAACTTTTGTTTGGTCTCACAATAGTTATATAATTTTGTTAAGAGCAAAGTTATTGAATATGCTTCTTTTTTTGAAAATCTTGGTTTATTATTTTTTGTATTTTTTTCAGAACAATACAAATGTGGAAATTTGTTTTACATGATTTTATATTTGTCATGTGTTTTGTATTTCTTGACATTTCAATGGATCAGGGAGGGAGAGAATTTAGAAGTGAAAATAAAATAAAATTGAATAATGAAAATCTTAATTTAATATTTAGTTATATTGCTCTAATAAAAAGTTCTAAATTAATTTCATTTTAATATTGGGTTTGAAGTGTTGTCAAGGCTGAAAATAGTACTTCACAAAGATATGTAGAGCCAAATTAAAAAAAAAGTGCATCATTGGCTATGCTTACTAAATAATGGTACTAATTTTTACCCCACTCACCAATTATGCAAAGAGTTTTGTTTAAATTTGGCTAGTAATTTCTATTTTCCCTGAGGTGGGGATGAAAGGTGGTCTTTAGCCTACAGATTCCAGGTGTAGAGGGTAGCTATTGCAGGTGAGAAGGGAGCCGCAGCATGGAAGGCAGCAGGATATGTTGGTAGACCCTGGTTTCTTCATGGTAGATAGCCTTCATTTGTTTCTAAGCCATCTAATGTGGGGGGGTGGGAGGGGAAGAATGGAAGGTTCAATTTTAGGAGCAGAGTTTCAGTCTAAGAGAATTCTGCCCTTGGTTACTTGAGCCTCCAGCCCTCCAGGCCTAGCACAAGCTTCCTTTTATCCCCCCTAGGGGTAGAGGCTAAGTAGCTGGAGCTGGAAGGAAAGAGTGTCAAGGGGCTCAATCATAAGGAACCTGGGCTAGGAAACATACAATGTGCAAGTGCTACAGGGAGAACAAAAGGAGGGAGAATAAGATGGGAAATGACTGTCTGCCCACCTGCCTGTCTATCATGTAGAAAACTATCCAATGTAGACTGTACCAGGTAAAGTCATTTGGTTCACTCCAGTAGATGGTCTTACATATCCTCTTTGTTTTCTTTTAAAAATTTTTTTCAATAAACAAAAATATTTTTTTCACTCTCACTCATCCCCTACTGAAAAGAAAAGGGAAAAAAAGCAACCCTTTCTAATAAATATGCATAATTAAAAAAAAAAAACAAATTCCTGCATTGGCTGTATCCAAAAATGTGCCCTGTATACTGAATCCATAAGTACTCATGCTATATCATGGACCCTCTGGAATTGTTGCACATCCTCTCTAGAGCCAGGTGTGGGGAATCTGCAGCCTTGAAGCCACATGTGGCCCTCTAGGCCCTTAAGTGAAGCCCTTTGACTGAATCTGAACTTCACAGAACAAATCCCTTTTCTAGTTTGATTATCCCCCCCCATCCCTTAATTTTACAGATGAGGAAACTGAGGCTTAGAGAGGCTGAATGACTCACTTAAGATCACACAGATAGAAAATGGCAGCCCCTGGATTCCTTTGACAGGAATTTGGTCCTTTATCATCTGAATCAGTGGTGTTTTCTGCTGCACCCTTTTCCACTGTGCTGATTCTTTTTTTTTTTTTTAAGCAATTGGGGTTAAGTAACTTGCTCAAGGTTACACAGCCACTTATTTCTGGGTGTGGTGCTAAGTATCTGAGCCTGGATTAGATCCCAGGTCATCCTGACTCTGGGGCTGGTGCTCTTACTTACTGTGCCACCTGGCTGCCCCTAAGCAAATGTGGTTAAGTAACTTGCTCAAGGTTACACAACCAGGTGTTTCTGGGTGGGTGCTAAGTGTCTGAGCCAGATTCGATCCCAGGTCATCCCCACTCTGGGGCTGGTGCTCTTACTCGCTGTGCTACCTGGCTGCCACCACTGTGCTGATTCTTTAGTGAATAATTTTACCCCTCTTGTGGGATGAGGGTAGGAGGGAGGGGGCTGGTAGTCAACTCTTTCTCTGCAAAAGTTAAAATAATTTTGAAAATAAGCACAGAGAACTTACCAGCCCACACACAATTTTGCTTTCTTCTTACCTGTCTACTCTCCACCAAGGCAATGTACTGAGGGGTAAAATAAAATAACATTTTCTATTTATCTATTTACCAAATTTGGCAAGAGAGTATTTAGACCCCTAATACTTATTATTAATACAGTGTTTGAGATTTTTTAAACAGGCTTCATAGTTTTTGAAAATGTTCATTAGAGAGAATGGAAGATTTATGACAAATACATATTGCAAAATAGACTATAGATCAGAGATATAACTAGTGTTTCTGGTGTCCAGGATATCACAAGAGGAATGTGCCTTCAATCAATAGCATATATCAGATACTTTTCATGTGCCAGACCCTAGGGATACAAAATAAAAAATGAAAGTCTACGCCCTCAAAAATTTTCTATATGGGAACAAAACATATAAAATCACAATTTTAAGGCAAATGGAGCTATGGGGGTGGGAAAACACCTCAGGACATAAAGACATGTAAATGAAAATCCCAGAACACCAGAGACTTCCTACCTAGCAAGGGACTAAGCTGGGTCCAGGCTAGGTCTGGGGGAGGGAACTGAGACATCTGGTAACTTCCTACTTTAGCTAATTATTCTTGCTAAGCTCAGTTATTTATATCTGTTGAAGGAACAAGCACAAGTATTACACTCTGAATTTCTAAATTTTTGTGCCCTTGACCACAGTCCACGTTGCTCCTCCCAGTTATGGATCTCCCATGGTTATAACTCATTACTCCCAACTGTGTATTACTTTGGGGGAATTTTTTTTTCTTTGAGGGCTTGGACCTTCCAAAATAAAACAATCCTCAGTGTGGAGATTGTGAGAGAAATCCCCTTATCTGGCTTTGAGTCATGAAGTTGTGGTAAATCTTTTCTACTGACAAGTGAAAAACAGTGGCTTGAAAATTCCTTTAAATGACTAAAAAGGAATAATAATAACAATGATTAAACAGCCAGGAATGTTGAAGTCTCTCCTCCTGGCTCAGGAATGAGTCTCACTAAAGCTTCTATCCAGTTTTAGCAAAAATAATCACAGTAATCCACATAGGCATTCATATGGCTCAGTGGAGACAATTGAAAGACTTTGAAGGAGGAAATTCACATAGGGAGCAGCAAGCTATCATGGAAAAGAGTTAGACTTCATGTCAGGAAGACACAGGTTCAAATCCTGCCTCATTCTCTAAAGCTAAGATATGAAGGGCTTGCCTTATGGAATTGATGGAGAGGGTTCCTGGACTGATGAAATCATAGCTTGTGACATCAAACTATTAATTATCCTTAGCTGCTCTCCCAACTCCCAGGTCCAATCTGTTGTTAACCTGTCTTCGAAGTTCTTTCTCTCAGTTTGGTTCCTGTAACTAAAAACATAGGGTCAATCAATGATAATTCTCTCAGTTATCACACAGGGATTCTGGGAGGATTAATGACTATGAAACACTTTAAGCTTTTTGGAGCAAGGTGCTGCATAAATATAAGGCCTTATTGTAGCCCCTAGATTCCATTCATCAGCAGGCTGCCATATCACCCTTGAAACTTCCCTCACCAATTAATCCCCATGAATAAGTGGGATCTTTGATCTGGGAGACATGCGTTTTTAAAAACTGATCAGTAAAGAACTAATTGGCTCCTTCCTGAACTTTTCCAGGGACCTGAGCAAGATGGAAGGTGATGTCTTCTTCAGTTTTTACTCCACTGGAAAAATATGTTACCCAGAGTTCAGGGAAATCTAAGTTAGACTTTAGAATGAACAGTGCAGGAGCTCTCACTAGTAATGGTGCTTTGCTTTCTATTCCAAAGGGTGAGAGAAAAAGCCAATCACTGATGAAAACTACCCATATTAAAGTAGTTTCAAAAATATTCACAGATCAGGGAACAGGATTTAAGAAAGGGAAGAGAATAAGCACTTATTAAGCACCTACTCTGTGTCAGGCACTAAGTGCTTTACAATATTATCTGTGTAACTCTGAGCAAATCATTTAACCTCTTATTTTTCTAGATAACTCTCTAAGATTGAATCTTGATTGAATCGATTTAAGTGTAAGACGTTATTTTATGGGTAGTTTTTGTCTATGCGGGAGAAAGGACTCCTGGTCCAGTTCTCTTAGTCACACTGTCAATTTTGGATCATTCATTCTGATGTAGTTTATATTTGCTAAGAATATACCAACTATAACTTGCAGACATACTGAGTGGCAGAGAGAAAATATTCTAGATGTAAGTTGGTGTAATGGAAAGAACATGGGATTCGGAGTCAGAGGTCTGGGTTTGAATGTCAGCTCCCTTTCTTTCTGGATGACCTTAGGTGAATCACTTCCTTCTGACTCTTAGAATCTCTGGTTCCCTTCAAAGCTTAACTTCATCTTCAAGAGATCTTTCCTGGTCTCCCTAGCTTGTCAAATCTCCCCTGCTTCTCCTCCCCTCCCACCCCCACCAAATGAATCATCTTGTATTTATTTTGAAATAGAGAGGCAGCAGTGTGTTGTGAAGTGGTTGCCAACATTTTCTAGTCCCTGTACCCCTTAACTTTTATTAAGACCTTCCTGTACCCCTCCACTCAATATAAAGGAAATAAATTTTAGAGTTTAGTATGAATATGCATATAAGAAATGAAATAGATTAATTTTTCATAAAAAACTGTTTTGACTCATAATGACATTTTAGTATGATAAAGTTAGGGAGGCTAGGCAGTATAGTGAAGAGTGCCCTGCCTAGAGTCAGGAAGGCTCATCTTCCTGAGTTTAAATCTGGCTTCAGATACTTACTATCTGTGTGACGTTGGTCAAGTCACTTAACTGTTTGCCTCAGTTTCCTCATCTTAAAATGAGTTGGAGAAGGAAATAGCAAACCACTCCAGTATCTTTGCCAAGACAACCCCAAATGGAGTCATGAAAACTCAAAATGACTGAACTCCTGAATAATAAAGTCATTAAATGTTTATCAATTGATCCATGATTCCCCCTCCCACTAACATTACTACTTTGCAGTTTCCATAGGACAATATAGACAGTTCTAAATATTTCCTATACCCTCTTTTTTTTTTTTTTTTAAGCAATCAGGGTTAAGTAACTTGCTCAAGGTTACACGGCCAGTTATTTCTGGGTGTGGTGCTGAGTATCTGAGCCCGGATTTGATCCAGGTCATCCCAACACTGGAGCCAGTGCTCTTACTTGCTAAGCCACCTGGCTGCCCCTAAGCAATTAGGGTTAAGTAACTTGCTCAAGGTTACACGGCCATGTGTTTCTGGGTGGGTGCTAAGTGTCTGAGCCAGGCAACACTGGAGCCGGTGCTCTTACTCGCTGTGCTACCTGGCCGCCCCTCCTATACCCTCTTGACAGGATTCTTATACCCCCTAGGAGTATGTGTGTGTGTGTGTGTGTATGTATATATATATATGTTGAGAACCCCTTCTATAGTGGGTCTTAATAACTATAAAGTAGTTACAATATAATGTTGGGAAAAGACAAACACACAGTAACTATAGCACAGGAAGAGTAATAGAATTGCAAAGGGTAAGATTACAATCAGGCAATAAATATCTATGAAAACAAGTACTATGTAGCAGGCACGGTGTTGAGGGCTGGGGAGACAAAGAAAGGCAAAAGGCAGTCCCTGCCCTGAAGGAACTCCTAACTGGGGATGCAAGGTGCTATGAAAAATTTGAGTAGCAAAGTCACTTTCGCTTGAGGATAGATAGAGTGGGTGTTGTGAAATGGAAAGTTTTATGTAGAAGGTAGTATTTGAGTTGGGTGTTGGAGAACATGAGGAACATATTGAGATGGGGGAATCCATTCCAGGCATGGAGATGGTGTGAACAAAGACAGAAAAGAACAGAGGACAGGTTTTCTGATACATATTCAGTGGAAAGCAATAGAAGATAAATCTGGGTAAGTAGCTTGGAACCAGATCGTGGGGGATCTTCTATACATTTCTTTTCTATGTCTAAGTTGTCATTTGAATTCCCAGTGTATCCACTTTTAGACAAATTCTACTTTTCTTCCTTATTGGAATTCATTCACTTTGTGTCTTTAGAATTAAATTCTTAAGTATATCCCCTCCTTCCTGGGCTGACTTTCCCTAAAACATTTTACTCCATAGGATCCTAGGTATTTTTTTTATCCGAATCCTTTGAAATTTGCTTTCCTAAAATCTAGGGTGACTATCTTCTCCTCTATCATAAACTCTAGGATACAATGGCCTCTATTACCCAGGATTTCCATCACTGCCATCTCAGCAACTAGCTTCTCCCTGTTGATGAAAATTTTCTGTCACAGAGTTCAATCATGGGCTTAATAAACCCTTAATAAGTTTGGATTCCGTCAAAGGGCTGCACTTGAGGACCTAGAGGACTACATGTGGCCTCAAGGTTGCAGGTTGCAGTTTCCCCACCCCTGGTAGTCCACCCAAGCCTTCCTTCCCTTCCTCCTCCTCCTTCTTCATCTCTTTCTTTGTCTCTCTGTCTCTCTCATTTGAAACCATGAGTTTTCCTACTGGCTCTTTTCTTAAATTTTACCTCTTGTGAATTTCTTGTTGCTTTAGTTGCGAGAGTGGAGAAAACATAGTCTATGCCCCTGTAGTCTTCAGTTTCTTGCTATAGACTTCGTAATGGCTTGCAGGATTGGTTATTTTTTTTTTTTAGTTTTCTTATGGAAATGTCATTTGTGCCCACGTGAATCATCATAAATAGTTAGTTGTCATCCACTTTGATAAGCCTTGGAAGGTTCTGCATCATGTCTTGGATGTGCCCAGGCAAGACAACAGACACACTTCTCTATTGTTCTCACCAGGCTGATAAATAGCTGACTCAATATCCTTGAGCAGGGAATCACCAACTATTATTACTCTCCTATTCTTCTCTGGCCCTCCCTGGATGTTCTCTCGCTTGAAAACTTCTGTGGCTCTGCTGTTTCATTCTTTGAAGGATTAGCAGCCTCTCCTCTTCAGGGAGAACCTCAATTTTTTTTTTAGATGAATTGTACAGTGGTCCCATTACCTTCCTTTTTCCTTTGTGTTACATTCTTCCTTTCTCCATCATCCTGAAAAAAGTTGCCTCTCCTGCTCCACCTCAGATCTCTTCCTCTCTCCCCACTTTCCCCTGAAACCTTGCTTCTCTTCTCAGAATGCTTTATTTTCCCTTAGAGCCTAGAGACTAGAGAAGGCATTCTTGTTATTCCTTCTCCCAGGGCTTAGCACAGGGCCTGGCATACTTAATAAATGTTTATCAATTGATTCATTCTTCTCCTAGAAGGAAATCACTCTACATTTGGAAGATAAGTAAGAGCAAACCAAGGATGTGCTGGTAAGTGTTTAACAATCAGCTCTGGGTGTGTGTGGGGAGCAGGGGAAGATGTATGCATGACACACTAAAGTTTGTTACATTATTAACATTTTTTTCCATCACTTTCTTAAGTCTAGACAATCAACAAAATAACAAATCAAGTCCTGATTTGTAGTTTACTGATTTCCAAGGTATAAATGTTCACATTGAAACTATAACAATGGGAATTTGGCTGCTGGTTCCAGCTGGCTCCAGCACACCCCTGGATAAGAGTCAGGACTGGGGCAGATATACTTACATTGTACACACCATACAAGCTACACATAATTTCCCTTCCTCTCCATAGAGTTTCTTTGAACTACTTGTGGGTGTTTACACCTCAATGCTAAGCACCTGGTTAAATTTTGTTTATAGCCAATTATCACCTCTTAATAAGTTGATTACAGCCTCATTCAAATTCCTTTCCTTTGTCTCAACTCCACAGTCACAAACCCCTTCAGCCTTGTACCAACCTGTTCTCTGCTTCACTAATTTACCCCACCCACCAATCCACTCTATCAATTTGGCTAACCCTAAAAATTTATAGTCTAAAATGATCCTCTTTCTTTTTCATCCTTACCACTATCTTTTCCTTCTTGAATCTACACCTTCAGATTTTACTGTCTTCATTCATCTTCTTTATCATAGGAGCTTCCTTAATTGTCTTTCAACCAGTAAGTAGAATTGGGACTGCTCGATTCTTACCTACCAATCAGTTACTGAATAAATGTTGCCTAAAACAAACTGACACCTGGGAAAGACCTTAGCTTATAATGGCCAAGTTCTCCCACTGCATCCCGGGCCATCGCCAGTCATCCTAACCTGCCTTGCCACTGGATTCCAATGACTCTGGAGGAGAGAGTGAGGCTGATGACTTTGCACAACCCTGCTTCACTTAAATCCAATTTACTTGAAAGTCAGGACAGCACCCTCTTGATGTCATTGGTCCTCTTTAAGAATGAACATTAAGAATTTGGACCAATATCTAGATCAGGGGTGGGGAACCTGCAGCCTCAAGGCCACATGTGACCCTCTAGGTCCTCAAGTGTAGCCCTTTGACTGAATCCAAATTTCACAGAACAAATCCCCTTAGTAAAAGGATTTACTCTGTAAAACTTGGACTCGGTCAAAAGACTGCACCTGAAGGCCACATGTGGCCTCGAGGCCACAAGTTCCCCACCCCTGATCTAGATAGACCAACATCTGAAGATCAGTCTCCTTGAACTTTTCCTCAATCTCTCCCAAATTTTTTCAAATTTATCTTCCCCAAATTCAATCTCTAACCAGCTTTATTAGTTGAAACTCCTCCAAATAACCTTCAAGGATGTCAAATCCAATTAGAAATGGATCCATAATGGCCACATATAGATTTAGAAAGCCACAAATTAGGATTATCTATGTTATGTTGTATTTTTATTTATTTTTAAAACCTTTCCCAATTACATTTTAATCTGATCCTGACCACAGTGGGAGGTTTTGTGGACCACTTTGGTCTGGTGGTCTTGACACCTCTGAACACTATTTCCTTTTCTTCATTATTTTGCTCTGGCCCTTTTCACCTGCTCCTTCTCTGACAACCTTCTTACAAAGAAGCCAAAAGTAGAATGTCTTGTTCTACTTGCCGAACTTTCTCCTTATTCCTGTTGTATTCTCAATACCACATTATTGTTAGGGTGATAGGATTATGCCTTATGATCACTTCTTTGGAGCTGTAAGGAGTCTTAGAGGTCAGCCAGTCCAACCTCCTCATTAGGCAGATGCCCAGGGAAGTTGTATGTAGCCTACAGCGATATGGATAATATAGGTGGAAGAGCTAATATCATTTATTGTTTAGTAATTGTCTTCTGTGTTTGTCTTACAACTGGACTTCAAATTTCTTCAACTCCTTTGAATTCCCTATGGCCCCTGGTATAGTACTAGGTTCAATATCTACATTGAGAGATGGGGGGAGGGGGGGAAGAAAGTGGTAAGAAAAACAACGAAGACAATCATTAAACAATAAATGATCTCAATACCACATTAAAGTTAGGGAAAGGGCGGGAGGGAACAAGAGGGGGCGGCCGTTGAACAATAGACA
>NW_027187299.1:6060850-6063398 GCF_028583685.1 Petaurus breviceps papuanus
GAGAGAGAGAGAGAGAGAGAGAGAGAGAGATGTATTGCCTTTTGGGATCATCTAGCCCATTTTGTGTTTGCTATGTCTTCATTTTAGTGCCTTCCTCATACTGACTATCCAGCCTCATTGGACATTGCTCCCCCTCCTGCACTCTGCAATCCAGTCAAACTGGCTTTCTCTCTCTTCCTCACACATGACACTTTATCTCCTGTCTCTATGCTTTACACTGGACATCTACCTTGCCTGGAATGCACTCCCTCCTCATCTGCTCTTCACACAACCCTTCTCCTAATTCAAGGTACATACAGTTTAAGAACCATCTACATGAACTCTTTCCTGATCCCTCCCTCCACTACTAGTGGCCTCCCCATATTATTCTCTTTTTATTTATTTTATGTACACTTATATATGTACTTCCTCATGAGTAGGAACTGTTTCATTCTTTGAATTTTTATCACCAGCATTTAACACAGTGCCTAGAACATAGTAAGTGATTAATAAATACTTGTTGATTGACTGAATTGGTGGCTCACTTGCCTGGATAGAGTCTGTTTAATACCATGATCCTGTTATGTTTATGAAGAAAAAAGGTTAAAAAAATTGCATTGAATCAGGTAAAAGATCATCCAAGGTTTACATACACACACACACATACACACATGCATGCATTTACGCACGCACACAAACATGTATCTCTATATTGATACACACAAATATATATATATATATATATATATATATATATATATATATATATATATATATATATATATATATGTTGTTTAGTCATTTCAGTTGTATCCAACTCTTCATGACCCCATTTGGGGTTTTCTTGGCAAAGAGACTAGAGTAGTCTGCCATTTCCTTCTCTAGCTCATCTGGCAGATAAAGAAACTGAGGCAAACAGGGTCTTGCCCAGAGTCACACAGCTAGTAAGTGTCTGAGGCTGGATTTGAAATCAGTTCTTCCTGACTCCAGGCCCAAAGCTCTATCTACTGCATCACCTAGCTGTGTCTTGTGCACGTGCACACACACACACACACATATAGTTTATATATGCATATTATATATGCATGTATATGTGTGTGCATATATGTATGTGTATACACACATATATGTATATATGTTGGAACAAAACTGGCTTTGAATTGGTGACTACAGCCGAGTAAAATACTATAAAACTGCAGCTCAAACATGCTGGGTTTTTTGCAAGTTGAGTTGCTTCAGGATGTCAGCTATGGAGAGCAATGTAATGATGTTACACCTTCATAAGAGGGCTTTTCTGCCTTGCTTTAGATCAGGTACACTGGCTCTTGGACTGGGTGAGGGTGAGCTCAGACACAGAGGAATGAAAATGCATGTTGTGTTCTAGATTTCAGTATCCCCTCCCCCAAGGATCTTTTCAGTCCCCAGGGAGCCTATCTATAGAAGGAGAAAAAGACCGCCTATCCCTGTTTCTCCACAAGCCCATTCTACTTTCCTCCATTCCTCCTCCTCCAACAGTCTGACCTCCTTACATGTATTTGTGCATACACTGTTATTCTTAATCACAAAGAGATGAGTCACATTTCACTGGGATCTTCTGAAGTGTGCTATTAAAGTGAAAGAAGGATCTGACAAGCTACTCATGATATCTAGCAATCTCTCTCTTTAATGCTTTGCATGGATTAGCTTTTAAGTATAAGGGCTGGCAAACTATGATGTGCCTTTGGCTTGGGGGAAGTTTTTGAAAAATTCTTATACTGCTAACCCAAATAACATCACATACACAAAACGCAGAGACATACTCTGATAAGGGGAAGGGGGAAGCTGGAGGTACAGGCAATTGAGATCAGGGAAAGACATTATATAAAAGGTAGAGCTTGAGCTAAATTTTGAAGATAGATAGGATTCTAAGAAGAGGAAGGAATTTCAAGCATGGGGGACAGCCTGTCATATGTAAGTACAAAAAGAAGCCCAGTCTAGTCAGAATAGGCAGTGTATGACCAGAAGTCATGTGTATGATATCTGTTTATCAATAGGACTTTAATTGCCAAAGAGAGGAACCTGTATTTGATCGTAGATACAATATAGAGTCACTGGAGTTTTTCAGCAAGGGGTGACATGTTTGGAACCATGCTTTAGAAATATCTTTTTGGCAAATTGAGATGGGACAATGGAGAACTGGGAGAACAGTGTCACAAAAATGCTGGGGGAAGAGTGTCCTGGAAAAGAAGGAATTATTAGCATCATACACTACAGAGAGGTCAGGAAGGGTGAGGACTGAGGGAAAGTCATCACATCAGGCAATTTTGAGATCACTGGTAATTTGGAAAAACCAATTGCTCAGTTGAATTTGGAATCACTCAATTGTGTCAGAAGTCAAATTGCATGGGATTGAGAAGTGACTCAGAGAAGAGGAAGTGGGGGACAATGTGTGTAAGTAACTTTTCCTGAGTTGGTATAAAAAAGGTAGCAGAGACATAGGATGATAACTTCATGGACTGGTATAGTTGAGTAAGGGTGATGTATGTGTGTGTGTGTGTGTGTGTGTGTGTGTGTGTGTGTGTGTGTGTGT
>NW_027187299.1:6063408-6124605 GCF_028583685.1 Petaurus breviceps papuanus
TGTGTGTGTGTGTGTGTGTGTGTGTGTGTGTGTGTGTGTGTGTGTGTGTGTGTGTGTGTGTGTGTGTAGACTTGGATAACTTCATAGGCAGCATGTAAAAAGCCGGTAAATTGGGAAGGTGTGAAGTTTAGGTAACAGGGGTGGGAAACCTACAGACTCAAGGCTACGTGTGGTCCTCTAGTGCCACTCTTTGCATCCAAACTTCACAGAACAAATCCCCTTAATAAAAGGATCAGTTTTGTAAAACTTGGATTCAGTGAAAAGGTTGCATCTGAGAACTTAGAAGGCCACATATGGCCTCCAATTCTCAAGTCCCCCCCCCCCCCAGTAGAGGGAAATACTGCAGGGGCAATTTGCCAGAACAGACAGAAAGGAATGCAATCAAAGGAGTCTCCTAATCTGTGATTATTTGGGGGACCAGGCAGCAGCAGGCCATTACTAAGACAGAAAAAGTGAAATTAGTCTTAGACAATAAATGGAGACTTCTGAAAGATTGGCAATGGTGGGATAGATGGTTGGCATATAACTTTATATATGGAAAGAGATAGCTTCATCATCCCTCTTTCTCTATAGCCCCTTCTTTTCAAACATTCTGAAAATGACTTCTGGGGTGTGAGGGTTTTTCCCTATAGGTGAGAGGAATGTGCTAATTAGCTTCAGTAACTACAAAGAGTAGTTTTGTAGACCTTAACTCCCATCCCTATAAAGCAGGTGGGTAAATTGTCATGATTCCAGTCCATTGGATTTCCAGGGAGATTAGGCCACTGTGCTCCCACTATCCCTATTTCTCCCTGGAAAAATTTTTTTGGGGGGGGAGTATAGATGACTCTGAAATGACCCTTGTGCAGAAGAGGAAATTCTCTAGTGCATTCTGTGGATTCTATGTAGGGGATGTGTGGGAGTTGGACAAGATAGGAAAACACAGAGAGGCAGAGATTTATGTTGGTGAATAAATAATGAAAAAATACGGCAATATTTAGATAACAAACTATTTTTTTCTGTTAATGACTATGGAGCCTCAACATTTGGACTGTGTAGTACCCTATTACTATATAAAAGAAGGAAATGATATAAGAACAAAAAGACAGAAAGAATACCTGGACCAGACCAAGTATAGATCTATACAGAGATGGTCTATGCTAGAGATGAGAGTTTTGAAGGTGGTGAGAGAATGAATTTCATGATATCTGTGAAAGTAAAATGATTCTAAATGATGAAAAAGAATCACAGGTGCTATTACTGCATATGAAAGGGGACTGAGAGTACCACAGTAACTACAAATACATCTTCCCACTTTCTTACCGCTATTGGTATCTTCATGAAAGTTGTCGACACATGTAACAAGGACATTTTCAATGAAAGATGATTAGGGACAAGACACATTTTAGCAAATTATATGCTACAGCAGAACACATCTTCACACAGTTGGCTGAAAGGTACCAAGAAAGCAGGATCCTACTGTCCATAGTTTGTTGCTGGGAAAGAGCATTTGATTTTATAAAACAAGGTAGCCTTAAATGCAGTCCTCCAACTAGGTATCTCCCATGCACATGTTAAAAATTATGTGATGCAACAAAAGAAACAAATTTATTCTGCCTATCTTTGATTATTAACATGAAGTTACAAATAGAATAGGGTGATACATGCAAAAAAAATGGTATCTGCCACCATCATAGAGGGATGTACAATGGAGAGTTCAAATTGAGAAGCAGTTCCTTACTGATGGTGAGGTCTTCCAGCTGCTTCTGTTTGGGAATGATATTAGGCTGATTAGATCAAGTCACAGAAAGCTTCAGTGCTTCCTAAATTACATACACATAAATAGGTTATTATATATTACACATATACACACCACACGCATAATGCATATATGTATGTGTATATACACATATATACATATTATGTATAAAATATGTGTGCATATGTACATATATAATCACTCATAATAAGATAACACGTATGACAGTAACACTTGCTGTTCCTCTTACACAATATGTCATCTCCTATTTCTTCATCTTTTCACTAGCTGTCCCCCATGCCTGGAATGCTCTCTTTCTTCACCTCCAGTCCCCTGACTTCCTTGGCTCTTGTCAAGACTCAGTGCAAAACCCACCTTTTATAGGTGATCTTTATTGATCCTTTTCTCCTCTCCTCTTAGTGTCTTCCCTCTGAGATAACCTTGTAGTTACACAATATATATCTTTTATATACATAGTTGTTTACATGCTGTCTCCCATATTGGAAAATGGGCTCCTTGAGGGTAGGGATTGTGTTTTTGCCTTTGTTTGTATTCCCAGAACTCAGAACAATGCCTGGCACATAATAAGCACTTACTCAATGCTGCTTGACTCTCTCTCTTTAATTTTTCTCAGAATAAAACAGTGAGAATGATATTAGGTTGATTACATCAAGTCACAAAACATTACAGAACTTCCTAAATGAGATCTATAATCATTCAGAATAAGATAACACTTACGATAATAATAGCAGATGTGGCAAAATTGGGACCCTAATACACTGTTGGTGGAATTGTGAACTGCTCCAATCATTTTGGAGAACGATTTGGAATTATGCCCAAAGAGTTATAAAACTGTGATACCTTTACCCAGAAATAACCAAGAGATAGTTGTATACAGTAACAACAATTTTTTTGAAGAAAAACTGTGAACAATTAAGTTATTTGCATTATTATAAATACTCAAATCAGCTACAAAGGACAGAAGATGCTATCCACCTCCAGAGAATGAATTGACAAAAAGAAGCATATGTAGTACAGGTTTTTTTCTTGCAGAAGTTTATTTTATTTTTTTTTACTTAAAAATGCTTTATTAACTTCTGATTTATATCATTCGTTTCTGCCAGATTTTGAGTTACAAATTTTCTCCCCGCTTTTTCCCCACCCACTGCCCCAAAATAGCAGTTCCACAGGATATCCCCTTCTCCAATCTGCTCTCTCCCATATTTTCTCCCATACCCCTTTCGACTTTTCCAGTGGATCTCTATGCCTCAGTGCCTATGTATCTTATTTCCCAATTACATGTAAGATGGTATTAATAATAGTATATATATATATGTATACATATACACACATATATGTACATATATATATATATATTTGAATATTTGATTCTAAAACCTTCAATTCCAGACCCATTCCCCTCCCTCCTCATCACCCAACCCCACTGTGAAGACAAGCAGTTCAGCATAGGTTGCACATGTGTGGCTAATGCAAAACAACAACATAGTAGGTATATTGTATAAGACTGACTACACTTCCCTCCCTCCCGTCCCACCTCCCACCCACTCTACTCTCCACCTTGATCCCATCCCTTTTCAAAAGTGGGTGCTTCCAACTTCCCTCCCCCCCAGCCTGCCCTCTCTTCCATCATTCCCCCTCTCATTTCCTTTCCCCCCCCCTATTCTCCTGGAGGGTGACATACCCTTTTTAGTGTGTATTTCACTCCCTCCTCAAGCCAGATTCAATGGGAATAAGGTTGACCCATTCCCTTTTGCCTTCCTATTCTTCCCCTCCATTGTAACCATTTTCCCTTGCCTCTTCTGTATGAGATAGTTTACCCCAATCTGACTCTCCCCATCTCCTCTCATTATATTCCTCTCTCACCGCTTAATTTCATCTTTTAAATCATCCCTTCCTGTTAAATTGGTCCTGTGCCCTCTATGTATATCTGTAAACATATATACACACATTCATATATGTATTCATATGCCCATATACCCTCATATATAGACATATATATATATAAAAATATATATATATATATATATATATATATATATTTCTATTCCCTTCAACTACTGAGAAAAGTTTCATAAGATACAATTACTGTTTTCCCATGTAGGAATGTTAATAGTTCAACTTTGATAAGTTCCTTATGATTTCTTTTCCCTGTTTACCTTCTCATGCTTCTCTTGCTTCTTGTATCTGAATGTCAAATTTTCTATTCAACTCTGGTTTTTTCAGCAAGAATGCTTGAAAGTCCTCTATTTCACTGAATGACCATATTTTCCCCTGAAACATGATACTCAGTTTTGCTGGGTAGGTGACTCTTGGTTTTAATCCCAGCTCCCTTGACCTCCGGAATATCACATTCCAAGCCCTTTGATCCCTCACTGTAGAAGCTGCCAGATCCTGGGTTATCCTGATTGTGTTTCCACAATATTCAAATTGTTTCTTCCTGGCTGCTTGTAATATTCTCTTCTTAATCTGGGTATTCCGGAACCTGGCTATAATATTCCTAGGAGTTTTTTTTTGGGGGGGGATCTTTTTCAGGGGGTCATTGGTGGCTTCTTTAAACCTCTATTTTGCCCTCCAGTTCTAAAACATCAGGGCAGTTTTCTTTGAGAACTTCCTGGAGGATGATTTCTAAGTTCTTTGATCGTGGCTTTCAGGTAGTCCAATAATTTTTAAATTATCTCTCCTGGATCTATTTTCCAGGTCAGTGGTTTTTCCCATGAGATATTTCACATTGCCTTCTATTCTTTCATTTGTTTAGATCTGTTTAACAGCATCTTGATTTCTCATAAAGTCATTAGCTTCCATTTGCTCCAATCTAATTCTGAAGCAATGATTCTCCTCAGTGAGCTTTTGAGATTCTTTTTCCATCTGGCAAATTTGGCTTTTTAAGGCATTCTTCTCCTCATTGAGCCTCCTTTGCCATTTGAGTCAGTCTGTTTTTTAAGGTATTATTTTCCTCAGTCAGGCTGTTGACTCTCATTTCATAATTTTCTTGCATCATTCTCATTTCTCTTCCCAATTTTTCCTCCACTTCTCTTATCTGCTTCTTAAGGTCCTCTGTGGCCTGTAACCAGCTTGTATTTTCCTTTGAAGCTTTTGGTGCAGGAGTTCTGACTTCACTGTTTTCCTCCTGTTCCATGCCTTGTTCCTTCTTGTCCCTAAAATAGGAGTGTAATGTTGGAATCTTCTGTCTGCTTTGTTTCTTTTGCCTGCTCATTTTGCCACTCAATTACTTGACTTTTGGGCATTTTGCCACAGTAGGACTCTGCCACCAGACAGGGGAGCTTTCGTCCCAAACGCTGGGGTTTTCTCAGCTGCCTGAGGTATTAGATGGGTGCCCTCTCTGAGGTCTCACATGCTCTGGCAAGCTGGACACACCCCCCAGGACCTCCACCCTAGACTGCAATCCAGATCCAAGCAGGTTAAAGCAAGAGCTTTAACTTAAACCCTCAGACTGGTTGCTTGGTCTCCTTACACTCTGCAGGCCAGGAGCTGAAGCTGCTATGTGGTGCTGGCTGACTGTGCCGGCATCTCACCCCGGGGGCAAAAGCCACGCACTCCCACTTACTGGTCCCAAAGTCCAGACTGCACTGGCCTCTCACCTTGTCCTTCGCATCTATGCGTTGCTAAATCTTGAAACCACCACCTCTACTGCTGTTCTAGAGTCCCTCTGGCCTTGGCTGGTCAGGCCCGCCCTGGGGCTAAAGCCTCGTCATGGTGGTGAGCTCAGCTCCCAGAGTGCTGCGCTGCATCCCTTCTGGCCTGCCGGGCTGTCCTCAGTGGGAGGTCAGCTTCTCTGTGTCATTTTGTGGGTTCTGCAGCTCCAAGGTTTGTTTGGAGTCCCCTTTTTACATGGATTGGGGAACATGGAAGCCGGAGCCGCGGGAAGGTCGTGTAGTACAGTTTCACATGTATATAGATAAACAGTATTTTTAATATATATATACATTTTTACACATATATACAATTGTGTGTATGTGAGTGAAATGCTGGTCTTCTCTAGTGCAGAGTGGGGAAGAAGGGAGGGAGACAGTTTGGAGCTTAAAATTAACCAAAAAGAATTTATTAAAAGATAATAGTAACAGATATTTTTCATCCATGTATATTTTCTTGTAGGGATAGTTAGGCAAAATTCTTTTGAGTGATTATGACTTTCATTTAGGAGGCTCTGCAATGTTCTCAAGGCTTGATGTCATTAAGAAAGTATCATCCATAAACCTGGAAGACATCACCAGCTCTAGGGAATCCCTCTTCCACTTGGATACTGAGCTGTATTGTCCATGACAATGGAGGAGGACATCTTTGGCAAGAATATATTTCTGTCTTGTGCTTCACTTGATAACAACATTCAAAATGACTTTGGATAAAGTTATCTCTATTATTGTATGTTTCAAAGAATCTGGTACAATTTTGGCATATATGTGAGCCACATTGTTGGAGAAGTTTCTCTAAGATGGGTTTTGCTCTGCCAAATCAAGTGATTTTTAAAAATAGTTAACAAGTGATTGTAATGGTAATGGGAATTTGAAGATCTTCACCTAATAATAGCCTAAGGGAATTTGAAGACCTTCCCTGCTTTGCAAATAAACTCTGCCTCCTAATAGGCTGAATGTAATCACATGGAACCTGTGGTAGGAGGAGTTTGCTGAAGGGTAGAGCAGAGCCCACAGGAAGCTGGGAGTCAGAGATAGCTAGACTGGGAGGAGGAGAGGATGTGTCCCAGGGAGTCAGAGAGACTTGTGAGTAAATATTGGTTTGTGAGAAGGCTAAAGGATGGTGTGGCTCTCTGTGCTGTTGTGACTTATTAACTTCTTTGTTTCTATGATGGAATTGGCTTACTGGTTTGGGGATTTGGTTTTCTGGTGTTGGAATAAATGTTTTGCTTCTGTCTTCTATATGGAGAGTCTGTTATATTTTGTGATTGAGCATCATGCAGGTATATTTATAGTGATTGTGAGCACTGTGGATATTGCATTGGCACTACAGTGATACAGTGCGATACAGATTCTCTATATCTTTTAGCAATATTTATATAATTTATATAATTGTGTGGTATCAGAGATATGGTCTATTATAGATTATCATGTGGGGAGGTCTGCCCAACCCTTATAATGCCCTCATAAGAATCCATTTGTAGATTATTCTCACAAAAAAATTAAGTAGATGGGAAAGTAGGCATATGGCTCAGGAGTTATTGATATTCTTCCAGCAAACTCTTTTTGGATAGCAATACGACTGGCAATTTCCCCCCATGCTTTTAATATCTTCCTTTCTTTCAGATACCTTAAGATTCAATCCATCAGTGCACCCAAAACTGTGTCACTTTTATCACGGATCTCCTCTGTGTACTCTCAGGCTAGTCCAACTACTTTTCCCATCTTACATTTCTTAAAACTGTAAGTTAATCTCACTTTCTAAATGTAAATGATGAGATACTGTAGTTAGATCAAAACTAACAAAAAAACCCACCTCCCAAGTATGCATGTTAATGCACTGATAACATTTGTTATCAGCTCTTGTTTTTCCTAATTAATGACTTATTTGTCTTTCTCCCTTCTCTAGGCTGCCATAGGCCATTTTCACAGATTGTTTCAAATTTGAATAGCTGATCTTCAGATTATAAGTGATAATTATCTCTGTAGATCTTTTTTTTTTTGCTTTGCTATTTTTCTTTTGCTACTTTTCTACTCAATCATCTCTCAAATTCTTTTAAGTCTAATATTTTTGGTCTTCCCACAGAACTAGTTTCAATAATTGTCCCCTTCTTCTTCTAACTCTCAATAGCTTTGACCTGGTATTTGCTGAAGATAGACAATATAAAACTATATGTACACTCAGCTGTGTCTCATTCATTCACTGAGCTCTCAGCTCAGTGTGACTTTTTCATTTTAAAACACCCTATTTCTTTAAAGCAAACCCTGGAACATTAATCACACAAATCTAAATGTAGATTAAGAAAAGATAAAATGGGATTTTTTTTCCACCTCAGACCATATTTTAAAGCTTGTTAAGAATCACCAGGACCTCTATGGTACCCTGGTCAATGATGAAGCAATAAGGGCTTGTTATCTCATGAATATAATGAGAATGGCACTCCTATTCCTAACCATGTTGTTTTCTCTGGAAGATTATGTTTTCACATACTGATTCTTCAGTCATTTAGCAATCCTTAGTCTGGGGATTTGTCCATAAAGTCCTTTTGTAAATGTAACTTAAGCTTCATAGCAGCAGCCAAGTTTGTTCTCAGAACTACAGTTTTTATTTTGGATAGGCTCTTTACTTTTGTAATAGGAGGTGGATGGAAGAATTCTCTGTTGCATGAGCTTGGTACATATTTGACCTCTGAATAATGAGACTATTTGGCCCCTTTCATTCAAAGAGCAAAGCACTAGATTAGGGTTACGAAGGAAACAGAAGGGCAGAAATGCTGAACTCAAAGACAGTGGGAGCCTGATATAATGGGCCATATATCAAAAGACTCCAAAAACATTCCACATACAGGCTGCTTATGGCCTAATGAACTATAATATACCACACCCTGTTGCATAGTTGGTAAGTGATTTATCTGAATACACCATAGAAAGAAACACTTGATAATAGACTTTCACTATGTTTGTATTGAATCATCTTCCATAAAGGGATCTCAAAAGACTTAATGAGAACAGACTATGAGACAAGAACTATTCACACAATGGAACAAAGTCGAGATAACTTAGAAATAATGATCTTTCACATGATAGATTCATTCTAGTACACAGCTCTTGTGACTCATTTTTTGCCAATAGCATCAGGTCCTGATCTTTCTTCACAAATTAATACTTGAATTCTTTAGTTTTTATTAACGTCTTATGCTATGGTATTACCTTCATTTCCAAATATATTCATTTCCTCTTTAGTCCCCAAAGAACCATCCCTTGTGATAAAGGATTACAAAGAAAGACAGAAAAGAACAAAAGTAGTACTTGAAAATATTTCAAAACATCAGCTGAGTAGATCTCTACACCATCTCTTGAATCTGATGCTAATCTTACTGCTTACACAGCTACCATCTGAGTGGCCTTCATCGTCTCTCTTGGACTATTGCTTCTAATTGGTCTCCCTGCCTCCAGTCTGTTCCTGCTCCATTTCATCTTCTCCACAGCTACCAAGTGACTTTTATTGAATATAGTTTGGCCACGGGGCTTATGAGGCATCCAGAGAGGCCTAGCACCTCTTGCCGAGCCCTTTTCAGGGCTGCTCATCCACCTTTGGTGTCCATCTGACCCTCAGCTCTCACTTGCGGTTCCAAGAAGCTGTAGAACTTTCAGTGCCCATGCATGCCCTGGTAAAACAGTTTGTCAGATGGGTCAAACCAGACTGAGGATAACTAAGGGGTCTCAGACTCATCACTGAGTTAGGGAGGATGTCTACCCCAAGCATGTAAAGACTTCTTGTGGAATGGGTAAATGAGAACAATTTGTTTCAATAGTCATGAAGGCAGATGAAGCAAGATCTGTGGAGCTTGGTCAAGCATTAAAGATGCCTAGGTCATCCACTGTATCCCAGGTCATCATCAGTCATTTTGACTTCTGTCTTGCCACTGGAAGAGAGTGAGGCTGACAACTCTGTGCAATTCTGACTCACTTAAATCCAATTCACACATGAGTGAAGACATCACCCTGTGATGCCATTGGTCCTCTTCCAGAATGAAAAACAAACAACAGCAGTTTGGCCATGTCACTCCCCTACACAAAATCCAGTGACTTCCTACTATCTCTAGCACAAAATATAAACTTCTCTATTTAGCTTTTAAAGCTCTTCACAATTTGGCCCCTACCTGTTTTTCCAGCTTCATTATGCATTACCCTTTTGCCTATACTTGAAGATCCAGTCAGACTGGCTTTTTCTTTGTTCCTCACACACAAAAAAGTATTGGCTTTGGAGTCCAAGAACCTAGATTTAATCTCTGATGCTCACCACCTGTGTGGTTATTACCTGGATGGCCAGAGCCTCAGTTTCCTCACCTGTAAAATGAGAATTAGACTCTAAGGTCCCTCCAGATCCTGTAGTATCCCATCTCTCATTGCATGTCTTCACATTGGCTGTCCCGGTGACTAGAATACATTCTCTCCTCAATTCCACCCCTCTCTTTCTTCAGTTCACAGTTCAAGCACTACCTTCTAGATGAAGTGTTTCCTGAGCCCCACCAATTACTAATGCCTTCTCTCCCTAACTACCCTTTTAAAAACATCCTTATATTGTTTCTTCTTATATTTACTCTCTCTCTCTCTCTCTTTGTGTGTGTGTGTGTATAAAGTACTTGTCTCCTGTTAGAATGCAAACTTCTTACAACTAGGGATTGTTTCATTCTTTGTACATGTACCCCTGGCACCCAACATAATTCCTGGTATGCAGTAGATGCTTAATAAATGCTTGTTGATTGATTGATAGTACTCCATCTCTAAGAAGAAGGATGGGAGGTATATTTTCCTCTTTTATTTGGGATTGAGAATGCCTGAATTCTTACATGAGGCTTATTTCAGCCTTTTTTTGCCAGCAAATGTCAACAATGAGACTTTTTCATTGAGTGTCCAATACCCCTAACCAAAGGATTGCTGTGGGCTAAAAGGAAGGTAGGAAGGGAGGAAGGATCAAGATAAATGGAACTTATTCAGGCCTCAAGCAGGCTGTTTGATTTTAGAGCAAAGCTCCTAATTTATCACCCAAGAATTCAACCTCACTTTGCATACCACTAACTGGGGGAGCTGAGCAAAGAGTTGTTATGCTACAACTTTCCCCCTCCCTTTGTCCCTTCCCATTTTTAAGTGATAACAAATCTTCCTGCTGCATGTGTCTATAAAGGGGGGGGAAGGGGTTGGGGAGAACATGGTTGAACTAAGAACAGATGGAAAAAGAAATGGAACATCCATCTCCTCCTCCCTCCTACGCCTCCTCCCTTTGCTATTAGGAAGATTCCTCTCATCTGGGTCAGTTTCCTAATTTTTGAGCTTAATGGCAGGTCAGCCTAGTTATAAGGCAGTTGAAACAGTGTAGTGACAAGGCTGGAGAGGTCAGAAAAGGGGAGGACACACAGGCAGAGAAGAGTGGGAGATGAAACTGGTGGAATTCTCACCAGACAGCTTGCCCCTTTTGCTAACTGGGTTAGCCTTCTCATTGCTGATTTTGGCTGTTACTCCAGCAAGTTGTAAGTGAAACCAAGTGATGTGATTTCAAGAGAAATCTCAGTTTTTTTCTCCTTTATGTTATCTCTGTCTCTTTCTTTATGTTCTTCCCCTTGAGCTCCCCCATTTTCATCTCAGACACATATAACAAACAGGAGAAGAACCACAAAGACATACCATGAACTCATACAAAAAATAAAGAGAAGGCAAGTTAGATTGGAGGGGCTTGTAGATTGAGAGAGAGAGAGAAAAAAAAAGCAACCAATGAGGCTTTTTTAGGCTACAGAAGGAATCGAGCAAATTCCCGGGAGGTCAGTTCCTGGATCTTAGCCATCTGGCCTGCTCCTCAAGGATAACACATTGCTGAAATGACTTCATTTGTTCACTTCATGGGGGTGTGTGATTATTTCTGATGCTGTTAAACTTGTTTTCATTCTAAAAGGCAGGCAATGCTTTCCTTGTGACACACGGAGATGGGACAGTCAGTGAAGCATGACCTGTTAGAGTCATGCATGCACATTGTGGTCAGTCAAACTGTTCTTGGGACAGGATTTGAAAGAGCATGAATGGACATTGGAGAAATGGAACATGCTAGTTTCTATTAGGTAAGAAATCAGATCTGGAAAACCCAGAGGCAAGGATCCAGACTAAGGGGTAATTAGGCTAAATTTCCTTTTGCCTCTTTCTAACCAAGTTATTGGTTTATGACTCCCCTAATTTAAGTACTTAATTAACAAAAACAACTATAATTTATTAAGCACTTACTATGAAAGAGCCATGGAGCTGGACCTGGATATACAAAAAATTTTAAAATGGCATAGAGACTTAGCTTGGAATCTAATGTGTGTGTGTGTGAAACATGAACACAAATAAGTTTAATAAGAATAAGAAAATGATAAAACTGCATAGGGAGAAAAGAATCGCTTCAGGCTAGGAAGATCAGGGAAAGGCAGATCAGAAGAAGTAACTCCTGAAACAGGAAGGAGAGGGATAGTTTCCATAGTCTATGATGGAGAGTCTATTTAAGGAATGGGTCTGGCCTATGTGAATATACAGAGTAAAGACTGGGCATGGCAAGATGGAATCCACTTTGGCTGATTGTAGGGATATTACATGAAATAATGCCATGACATGGGAAATCAGGTTTGAGATTTTGGAGGACCACAAATACCAAACTGAAGAATTTCCCTTTTATTTGGTAGGCAATGCAGAGCTGCCAAAGAGTTTTCAACAGGGATGTGACAAGCTTAGACTAATTCTATAGAAAGATTACTTTGACAATGATGTAAAGCAGTTGTGTCAAACTCAAATAGAAATAGGGCCCACTAATCTGTGGGCCACATGCTGAGTTAGTTATAAATTTTTTTTTAAATTTCTTTTCTCAAGTATTTCCCAATTACATTTTAATCTGGCTGAGGCTGCACTCCAGAGTGTTGCACCACTAGTGTGGGTCAGTGGGCTATGTGTTTGACACTTCTGCTGTACGGGATAGGCTAAAGAAGAGAAAGACTGGAGGAGGAAAGCCAATTAGGAAGCTATTTCAATTGTCCAAGTAAATGTCAACAAGGACCTGAACTAGGTTAGTTACAATGAAAATGGAGGGCATAGAACATATGTGAGAGCTATTGCAGAAATACAATTTATAGGACTTGACAACTGATTGAATTTGGGGGAAGGAGAGTGAGAGGGAAGAGGCAAGAATGACATGAATTTTGAGCATAGATGACTGGCAGAACAGAAATTGGGAGGAAGGACAGATTTAGGAAGTATACTGATGATTTGACCCTTTTGAGTTCAAGAAGTCTGCAGGAAATCCAGGTGGAGATGTCTAGAAGGAAATGCACAACACACAGAGGTGACAAAGTCATTTGAGTGGATTGTAGATAGAAAAAAGCTGAGGCTAGAACTTTGTGTGATGCTCAGATGTTAGGGTTGGGATGAAGAAAAATCAGCGAAGGAAATAAAAGGATTGATCAAAAAGGTAGAAAGAGACCCAGGAGAAAGCAGCAACTAAGGAAGAGTCTTATCAAAGGATGGGGGAAATGTCAAATTCTGCAGGAACAAGAAGGATGAGAACTGAATATTGTCTAGTCACGTGGCAATTGAAAGACTATCAGTATATATGTAGAGAGAAGTTTCTGTAGAGTCATGGAGATGAATGGCATTTTGTTGAAGTGAGTAGGTAGTGAGGAAATAGAGGTAATTCTTTAAATTTAGCAATGAAGGGAAGGATAGAAATGGGACAATAACTTGAGGGGGTAGCAAGGTTAAGGGAAGGCTTTTTTTTTTTTTTTTTTTGGCTACAGGAAGCCTGAGCATTTTTGTGGTGGAGGGGAAGTAGTGAGTAGAGAGATGAGAAATTAGAGATGTAAGAGACAGAGGAGATAATTGATAGAGTGAGTTTCAGGAAGAGACATGGAATTGTAGATTAATCTAGCTAGAAGTTAGAAATCAAGTCTAACACCCTCATTTTACATATGAGGAAAATGAAACCCAGAAAAGCTAAGTAATTTGCTCAAGGTCATTCCAGGGAGTGAATGGCAGAGCTAATATTGAACACAAATCCTTTGACTCCAAAACCACTACCACCCTGGCTCCCCATGATGGTGAAACAGAGGTGCAGGTGATGGCTTGCCAAGCAAGAATGTTACCTTATTTGCTGAGCCTGTAGGGAAGAAGTAGATGGGAGAAGATATAGAGAAATTTGGGGGTATAGGGGAGGAGGACTAATGGCCTCAATCTTCTCTCAGTAAAGGGAGAAGCAGGTGTTAAGTTTAGGAGACTGGAAAAAGTGAAAATATGCTCCTCCTGGAGTCAAGATGGTGTAGTAGAAGCAGGACCTCCACTGGGCTCCGGCTTACACCTCCCCTAATCCATGTAAAAGGGGACTCTAAACAAACTTTGGAGCTGCAGAACCCACAAAATGACACAGAGAAGCTAACCTCCCACTGATAATAGCCCGGCAGGTTGGCAGGAATCGTCCAGTGCAGAGCTCTGGATGCTGAGCCCAGCCCCACTCCAAAGCTTTAGCCCCAGGGCAGGCCTGACCAGCTGCTGGCCAGAGGGACTCCAGATCAGCAGCAGCTGTGGCCGTTTCCAGATTTATCAACACATAGATTCGAAGGACAAAGTGAGAGGTCAGTGCAGTCTGGACTTTGGGACCCAGTAAGTGGGAGCGCGTGGCTTTTGCCCCCTGGGTGAGAAGCTGCTGAGACACCAGCGCAGCCAGCCAGAGCCACGTGGCAGCTTCAGCTCCTGGCCTGCAGAGTGTAAGGAGACCAAGCAACCAGTCTGAGGGTTTAAGTTAAAGCTCTTGCTTTAACCTGCTTGGATCTGGATTGCAGTCTAGGGTGGAGGTCCTGGGGGGTGTGTCCAGCTTGCCAGAGCGTGTGGAGACCTCAGAGAGGGCACCCATCTAATACCTTCGGCAGCTGAGAAAATCCCAGCCTTTGGGATGAAAGCTCCCCTGTCTGGTGGCAGAGTCCTACTGTGGCAAAAAGCCCAGGGGTCAAGTGACTGAGTGGAGACATGACCAGGCAAAGGAAACAAAGCAGACAGAAGATTCCAGCATTAGACACCTATTTGGGGGACAAAAAGGAGCAAAGCATGGAACAGGAGGAAGACAGTGAAGTCAGAACTCCTGTATCAAAAGCTTCAAAGGAAAATACAAGCTGGTTATAGGCCATAGAGGACCTTAAGAAGCAAATAAGAAAAGTGGAGGAAAAATTGGGAAGAGAAATGAGAACAATGCAAGAAAATTATGAAATGAGAGTCAACAGCCTGACTGAGGAAAATCACAGCTTAAAAAATAGACTAACTCAAATGGCAAAAGAGGCTCAAAAAGGCAATGAGGAGAATGCCTTAAAAAGCCAAATTTGCCAGATGGAAAAAGAATCTCAAAAGCTCAATGAGGAGAATCATTGCTTCAGAATTAGATTGGAGCAAATGGAAGCTAATGACTTTATGAGGAATCAAGATGCTGTTAAACAGATCCAAACAAATGAAAGAATAGAAGGCAATGTGAAATATCTCATGGAAAAAACCACTGACCTGGAAAGTAGATCCAGGAGAGATAATTTAAAAATTATTGGACTACCTGAAAGCCACGATCAAAGAACTTAGAAATCATCCTCCAGGAAGTTCTCAAAGAAAACTGCCCTGATATTTTAGAACTGGAGGGCAAAATAGAGGTTTAAAGAAGCCACCAATGACCCCCTGAAAAAGATCCCCCCCCAAAAAAAACTCCTAGGAATATTATAGCCAGGTTCCGGAATTCCCAGATTAAGGAGAGAATATTACAAGCAGCCAGAAAGAAACAATTTGCATATTGTGGAAACACAATTAGGATAACCCAGGATCTGGCAGCTTCTACACTGAGGGATCAAAGGGCTTGGAATATGATATTCCAGAGGTCAAAGGAGCTGGGATTAAAACCAAGAGTCACCTACCCAGCAAAACTGAGTATCATGTTTCAGGGGAAAATATGGTTATTCAGTGGAATAGAGGACTTTCAAGCATTCTTGCTGAAAAAAAAAAACAGAGTTGAATAGAAAATTTGACATTCAGATACAAGAAGCAAGAGAAGCATGAGAAGGTAAACAGGAAAAAGAAATCATAAGGAACTTATCAAAGTTGAACTATTAACATTCCCACATGGAAAAATATTATAATAATTACAATAATTATAACTTATGAAACTTTTCTCAGTAGTTGAAGGGAATAGAAATATATATGTCTATATATGAGGGTATATGGGCATATGAATACATATGTAAATGTGTGTATATATGTTTACAGGTATACATAGAGGGCACAGGACCAATTTAACAGGAAGGTATGATACTTAATAGGAAGGTATGATAATTAAAAGGAAATTAAGAGGTGAGAGAGGAATATAATGAGAGGAGATGGGGAGAGACAGAATGGGGTAAACTATCTCATGTAGAAGAGGCAAGGGAAAATGGTTACAATGGAGGGGAAGAATAGCAAGGCAAAAGGGAATGGGTCAGCCTTATTCCCATTTAATTTGGCTTGAAGAGGGAATGAAATACACACTAAATAGGGTATCTCACCCTCCAGGAGAGTAGGGGGGGAAGAGGATGAGAGGGGGGATGATGGAAGGGAGGATAAGCAGGGGTGGGGGGCAGTGAGGGAAGTTGGAAGCACCCACTTTTGAAAAGGGACGGGATCAAAGTAGAGAATAGAACAAGTGGGAGGTGGGATAGGAGGGAGGGAAATATAGTCAGTCTTTTACATCATATCTCTATTGTTTTGCACTAGCCACACATGTACAACCTATACTGAACTGCTTATCTTCCCAGTAAGGGTGGGTGACAAGGGAGGAAGGGAATGAATCTGGAATTCAAAGTTTTAAAATCAAATATTCAAACATATATATTGTTATTAATACTATTTTACATGTAATTGGGAAATAAGATACACAGGCACTGGGGCATAGAGATCCACTGGAAAAGTCAAAAGGGGTATGGGAGAAAACATGGAAGAGAGCAGATTGGAGGAGGGGATATCCTGTGGGACTGCTATTTTGGGGTGGTGGGTAGGGGAAAAACGGGGAGAAAATTTGTAACTCAAAATCTGGTGGAAATGAATGATATAAATCAGAAGTTAATAAAGCATTTGAAAAAAAAAAGAAAATATGCTCCTCCTCTTTCAAACACTGCTCTTTTCTGCATCCCCCCATTGGCTCCAGTAATCATTTTTACAGTTGCCCTCTTATAACTGTAAATTTTAAACTTATAGGCTTATACCTCAGGAGCTCTCATTGATAGGAGAGCCAGGAAGAGAGGGGTAATTAGAATTAAATATTCAAAACCCAAACAAAAAATCTTTTGTTCTGGGAAGCTTGAATGGGATCTCTGTTGAGGAGAGGAAGTCCAGGGCACCACTAAGAAGCACATTTCTTAGTATTTCTATTTCTTTTCATTGTTGTGTTTCTATGATATTTGCCCTGCTCTGTCCTTCTGTCTCCACTCTCATATTTTTTTCCTTCCCTCAGCAGTATGTCAAGGTCAATTCTGGCAAATTATATTTAGGAGAATTTGTTAAAATGCAAAATGTCTAAAGAAATAATTTGAAGTTCCTCTACAAAGGGGAAAAATTAGACTATCATAATTTTAATTGTCAGAAGGTAGAGGACAATTTTTAAAATAATGCTGATGTTAGGGAGGAGTACATTAAAATACATACATTGCTGTTATCATGGGCTTTCCCCTCCCCTCCAATCTTGGTGTCATGTTTGGGGGGGTAGTGTGAGGCTATGGTTTGGCCCAAAGGTAATCTGAATCTATAAAATACTGAGTTGTGTTATAATCGTGTTCTGTTGTAATTTGACTCCAAACTCTCCAGTTTAGGTGAACTTTTGAAGGGAAGGGGAGGAAGAAGAGGGAAATGAAGAGACAGAGAGAGGAGGGAGAGGGGGAGAGAGGGAAGGAGGAAGGGAGTAGAGAGAGAGAGAGAGAGAGACAGAGAGAGAGACAGAGACGGGGGGAGAGAGAGAAAGAGAGAGAGAGAGAGAGAGAGAGAGAGAGAGAGCGAAGGGAAGAGACAGGAATGAAAGAAGAGGGGAGGGGAGGCAATAGGAGAAGGAGGGGAGAGTAGAAGGAAAAGAAAGGGGGAAGGGTGGAATGGAGAAAAGAGAGAAAGGGAGTAGGGAGAAAGTATATGAACTATTATTCTATGGTTCAAATGCATATTTAAATGATAGACCTCTTACTGGTCTTTATTATGTCCCAAAGGGGTGGGTTAATGCTAATTCCCTGCTTTTATAAGTGAGAAAACTGAGGGATATGCAGGCATAGTGCATTATCTAAGTATCAAATGCCAGAACTCAGTTTTCCTGTAATATGCTTTTGAGACTTAGGGCTATTATCTCAGCCCTCAGTGCCTTGGTTTGGTATCTGGGGGCAAATCCTTTAACATCACTATACCCTGCTTCTCTGCTTTGTGAGAATTTTTATGACAAATTGCCATGATTTGGATCTTCTAGAGGAGGCTGTCATGGAAATATGATGTATTATCATTGCTATATGTGGAAAAAAAAGATTTACTTTAGGCCATCAAGGACATTTTTTTCTCTTTTTAAATAGGAATGGAGAAAGAGAGACATATGGATATGGTTTTATGGTAGGGTAGAGGGGGAAGAGAGAAGAAAAGTGAGAAAAGAGAGAAAAGGAGAGAATGAGACAATTCTTTTTTCTTTCTTTCCTCCAACCAAGGCCTCTTTTGGTTCTCATTACCCCTTTACAGTTTGGGATGAAGATAATCTGTCAAGAGATATTAAGCCGATTCATGAAATAGCTGGAAAATGTCCTCCCTTTCTTGAGCTAATCAGCCAAGGGCTCAGGATAGATGTCATGCTATGCATATAGTATCTTTCTGCAAGGTCTCTTCAGGTCTAATTGGACCTTGCCTGTGGCTGATTGGCTAAGACTCTCTGGAAATCGTTCCCGCCCTATCAGAAGGTTAAAACCTATGATATAATAGCCAGCACGAGCGTTATATTGTTATAACTTCAAATATGCCTCTGTAACTTTGTGTTTTGTTTGCATACTACAAAAACAGATCTGCAGAACTAACCAAATCAGCTGTAAGAGAAATAAACTTAAAATTCTGAGGAAGAGTCATGACCAGCAAGAGCTCTCTCTACCAAAGAGACTTTTGCCTTTATAATGCCCAGAGCACCTGGAACAATGACAAAATCTCAGCATTGTGGGGGCCTCAATAACTGCTGTTGCTGAAGCTTAGGAAGTTTTAGGAGGGCTTAAAAAAGAATCTGAAACCAAATAGACTAGTGTGAGGGTTTTTCCCCAGCTGAAGAACTGGGATAATAATTACCTGTCAGGTAACAATTGTTAAGAATTCATGATGCTCCAAATGTGTTCGCTCACTTAATAATTCAACAAATATTTGTGAAGAACTTCCTCTGAGTATAGGAGTGTTTTAATTTTTTAAAAATCTAAATTATATATTTTAAATTAACAAGGATTCATTTTCCTTGGCCCCCCCCCCCAAATTCAACAAAGCCTTTGTAACAAATTTACATTAGTCAAGCAAAACAAATTCCTACATTGGCTATGTCTCAAAACATCTCGTTCTTGACTTCTCTCAATACTGTGTGAACCTTCCACCCCATACAAGTCAACCACCTCATTGTCCTTCACTAATTAGTACTCTCTCCTCATAATTGAACAATGTGCCCTTCAGCCTTTCCTCAGCCTGTCCTTCATTCTAGGATCTCTCTCTCTCTAAACATTCTATCTCCTCTACCACTCAACACAGGACTCTGTATACAGTAGGCACTTAATAAATGCAGTATTTGGGGTTGTGATGCTGCAGTGTTTTAGGAGTGTGAGAACAACAAAACAAAAAAACTCCAAACAATCCTGAGTGATAATGACCATAATGCCTTTCTACTGTCCTTTGAGTTAATCTGTAATTTTGATTTTTTTTAAAAATCCTGGTGTTTCATGATCTGTATCCATATAGCATTACTGGCTAAATATGAGAAAATGTTGCCAAGGATAGGAAAGAAAGTGTCAAGTACTGAATCTATGCATGGTATTAGAGAGTCCCATATAAATAGAAATATTTTCATTCTGCCATGTTTGAATTCTTTCAATAAGTTCTGGAATTATAAATGTGTAATATATGTGTGTGTTCATGTATGTATGATGATGATGTATTACATTTATATGGGACACTCTACAAAACCTTTTCAAATACGAACTACAGTGGTTACTGTCCCCTTTTATATTATTCCAGAAAAGACACAGGGATGAATGAAAACATCTGTAGTGGCCAAAACCATGTAGTATCTGATAAGTTTATTAGAAATGGAATTTGTGTGGGTATTTTTCCAGATTTCTTGGTGTCTAAAATATTTAGCAAAAGTCAGAATTTAATTTCTTTCCCTCCTCTGCTATTTATAATAATTGGTAGCAGGATGTCTAGGTAAGTGGATTTTTCCTTTCCTTCCTATTCCTTTTCTTCCTCCTTCCTCTCTGTCCTCTTCCTTAAACTAATCAAACACTGACTTTTCTTATCATAGGCCACTCTTCCTGTTCCAAATAAAATGATGTCCTGAAGACCTACAGCTTCTATCACTCTTCAAATTAAATGAGATCATTTTAGTGCAAAGCCTAGCGCTTAGTAGGTACTATGGAAATGCTTATTCCCTCCCTTTTATTTCCTGCTGAGTTAATATGCCTCTACAAGAGCTATCATCAGAGGTCATAGAGGAGGTCTGGGCCCTGACTTGAAGAAGGAAATCTCGTCTGTACTGAACAATAAGGTCTCAGATTCAGGAGCTTTGAAGCTATTTAACAACAGGTGGCTATCCAGTCCCTGCTTGAAGACAGATGTGGTTTTCGGTCTCACTCTCCTGACAGATATTGGGTTAACCTTTTGCTGACATTATTCAGAAATGGCCTATATACTTGTTTCTCCATGAGAATGCAAACTTCTTGTGTGTGGGTACTGCTTTACTCTTTGTTCTTGAGCCCCCAAGCACAGGGCTCGACACATTTGTTATTGTTGTTCAATTGTGTCCGATTTTTTTATGAGTTCATTTTGGGGTTTTCTTGGCAAAGATACTAGAGTAGTTTTCCATTTCATTCTCCAGCTCATTTTACTGATGAGGAAACTGAGGCAAACAGGGTTAAGTGACTTGTCCAGGATCACATAGCTAGTATATGAAGATAGATTTGAACTCTGGTCTTCCTAACTCCAGGCCCAGCACTCTATCCACTGGACCACTTAGTTGCCCCATAATAGTTTGACACATTATAGGTGCTAATAAATGTTTGTTGTTTAATTGAATACTTGACTGAAAGACTCTGGCCCTTAGTCCTAGTTAACCCTAATCTTAACCCCTTGATTCTTGAAGGCAGCACTCACTGTTGATTCAAGTATACACTTTGGAGTAGGAACCTACGGGTATGTAAGTGTATATTGTAAATATATAAATATATATATGCATGTACATATATATGTATATTATATGTATGTACATAGTATCTCACATATACACTTGTTCTCTACTTGATTTGTTTTGTGAATAGACAAACTTATTGTAACTTCTTTTGTTTGATTTCCTTTAGTCATCAAACTTTAGAGTTAGAGAGGTTACCTTAATCACCCCTTCCATTTTATAAATTAAGAAACTGAGGTGACATAATTTGGCCAAGGTCAAAAAGCAAATTAACAACAGAGCCAGGATGAAAATTGAAATCTCCAGACTGACTCATTTCCCCCACCACTTGGTTCTCCAGAAATTCTGTCTTTCTTTTATCTATATGTCTTTTATCTATAGCCTCCATTTCCAGACTATTAAATTATAGCCACAAGTTAGCTCAAAGGGGAAAATGGGCTGTGGAAAATAGGAACAACCATCCTGGTCAATGTTACTACCTCTCTCCCCACCCAAAGACTCACAACAGTCCTTGCCTCCATTAAAATCTGGAAGAGAAGAGAGAGGGATTATTTTTGTGAAATTGGTGCTCTTTGAATACTGGCCCAATTCTAACTCAGAAACCAATCAGAAGTGAAAGTGGGAAAAAAGGAACTCTCCTGTGGGTTAGCAAGGCCCATTATGTCTGGCATGGTGGAGTTATAAAATCAAATATTAGTATGAAATCTCAGCTCTAGCGTTTATCCCTATCCTATGTATACAAACATTTCCCCTGGGCAGATTCAATTACAGTATAATACTATCATTAAATGATTCACAATGGGTGTTTGCATAAAGAGAATGCTTCTTCTGCTTGAGGCTGTCCTCATAGATTGGTATTTAACACTTTAAACTATACCTATTAGACATTGATATTAGTATCCTAATTAGAAAAGGGATACAAAGAATAATAAAGATTCCTAATCTCATTGTTCAATTAAATGTTTATCAAGCAGCTATTACACCAATGGCAAGGGAATGGTGGTGCTGGAGAAGGAAATGGCAAACCACTCCAGTATCCTTACCCAGAAAACTCTAAATAGGGTCACAAAGAATCAGACACAACTGAAACAACAATGCAGCAGCAGCAACAAAAAAATGCCAATGGCAACTAGATGGGGTAATTGGTAGAGAGTTGAATTTATTTTATTTCTTTATTTTTGAAGGGGGCAATTGGGGTTAAGTGACTTGCCCAAGGTCCCACGGCTAGTAAGTGTTAAGTGTCTGAGGTCGGATTTGAACTTGGGTCCTCCTGACTCCAGGCTGGTGCTGTATTCACTGAGCCAGATAGCCGCCCCAAGAGTTGAATTCAGTGTCAGGAAGACCTGGGTTCAAACTTACTCAGATAATTCGTAGCTACATGACCCTGAGTAAGTCATTTAACCTCCCTGTGCCACAGTTTTTTCACCTATAAAATGAGGAGGTTGGAACTGATGGCCTTTGAGATCTCATCAAGTTCTCAATATAGGATTCTATGATTCTGAAGATCTGGGTTCAAGTCCCACCTCTGACACATATTGACTGTGTGACCCTGAGCAAGTCATTTAATCTTAAGTGTCAACTTGAGACTATAAATTTCAGAGGCACTGACATATTAATAAAAGAGAGTTTCCTTACCCAAGAGTTTCCTAAGGTACTAAAATCATATGTCCAGTCCTAATCCCTATCTATATGCAAGACCAATACAAAGACACCTATGACCACCAAAAGTGTGTGGGGGGAAGGAGATATAGTTCCTGCCCTCAAGGGGTTTCCAGTTTAGAATGATACATAAATTGTGAAGCTCTAAATGTGATCTTTCAGAAAGAGAAGTATCAAATACTATTGTGAGGCAGGAGAGATTTCACTGAATCACTCCCTGAATGTTTGCCACCCTAGTGAGACAATCTATGATTACTTTGGGAATATTTTGCCCCACAAAAAGGGAAAAGATGCCAGCAAATTGGTGGATCTCTTTCTCTAAAGCATCCTTCCTTTCTGACCCTGCAGAGTTTCAAAACAAAACCTTAAGAGGCCAGAGCGTGGGTACACTGTGCCGCTCAGTTTTTGGTTCAGGCTCTGGAATGTTAGAGAGGACATGCTCAGGGGAGAGAGAAAATGAGCAGGAGTGCAATATTTTCACAACAGACTCACCTTCCTGGCAGCCCTGAACCTGGGCTCTGTCACTTTAACACCCATGTAAATAGGTTTGAAATTGAAGGCTCCCCATGTGGCATGACTCTGTCTCCCTGTCTCTCTCCTCCTGGCTAGAAGTTTGGAGGTTTGCTCCAAATGAGTGCAGACTGTATATGCCCAACTCGGCCATCTCAAAGTTTTCCATCCAAGATGCCGGTTTACTTAGAAGTGAGGAGAGGTATAAATACTAGGGGGAGGGGTGTGTGTGATTATATGGGGCAGGAAGAGAGGACAAAATGAATCAGAAATAGGAAAGTTGACCTCAGGAGACATTTCTCCCACATTTACTCTCTCCTAAACAGGATTGAAATGGGGGAAAACAGGATTCCAGGCTGTTTGTTTTGTTTTTATCTATGAAACAGATGAGATTATAAAATAAAAATGGGTGGGAGTCACTTCATGATTTCTGTTCTTGCCACAGGGAAAGTAGGAGTTGCACATTTGAACAACGGTCTTGAAATCACTACTCCTGGCAGGCGAATGAAGAGGAAACAAATAAAGCTGTTTAAGTAGAGTTGGTCAAAGGCCACTGGAATTGTTGCCAGACCTCACTGTTTCTGTTGTGGGTATCCTGCCTGAGCACTCAGGTTCAGATTCGAGGAACCGTCTTGGACTCTTCCTTCTGCCTCACTACTCATACCCAGTCAGTTGCCAGATCTTGCTGATTCAGTCTCCACAATCTCCTTTCTATCCATTTTCATGACTCCAATGGCCACCATCATAGTTGGGGCCTTCATCACCTTTTGCCCAGACTATTACTTGGTTTCCTAGCCTCCAGTCTTCCCCCTTGTCAATTCATCTTCCACATAGCTGCCAAAATAATCTTTCTGAAGCACAAGTCTGACCATGTCCCTCCCCTGCTCAGGCATCTTCACAGGCTCATAAATATAAAACTAGAAAGGCCCTTAGAGACCAGTAAATCCAGCAGCTTCCTCTTGCATCTAGGACAAGATGCAAACTTGCCTTTTTCAAGTCCTTCATAATCTGATCTCGCCTGCCTTTCTAGGTTTCTTTCACATGGTTTTCCTTGACACATTCTATGTTCCAGGCAGACTGGTCTCCTTGCTTGGTCCTGAATTTAGCATCTCATCTCTTGCTTTCAAACTTTTTCATAGGCTGTCTCCCACACCTTGAATGCATTTTCTCTTTATTTCTGGAGATTACATCTTGGTTTGAAAATGAGGCTGGCTAAACGAGGCAGAACTGTTCTTCTCTACATTGATCTATTCTGTCCCTACCCCAATTGTGAGATCATGCCATAGTCATGGGAAGACATTTCTGAGACTTTGCCATTTTGTTTTTGGACTCCCCCAAATTAACTAGTCTCCAGTAAGTATAATAATAATATAAATATAATAATAGCTATTTTTTTTTTGCTTTTTGGAGGGCAGAAGGTAGGGCAATTGGGGTTAAGTGACTTGCCCAAGGTCACACGGCTAGTAAGTGTTAAGTGTCTGAGGGTGGATTTGAACTCAGGTTCTCCTGACTCCAGGGCCTCTATTCACTGGACCACCTAGCCACCCCATAATAGCTATTTTTTTTATAAAGTGTTTTAAAGTTTGCAAAATAATTTACATATGTTATCTCATTTAATCCTTATGACAGCCCTGTGAGATAGGTGCTGTTATTATCAAAATTGTACCAATTAGGAAACTGAGGCTGAGGTAAAGAGAGGTTATGACTTTCCAGGGTGACATAGCTAGTTAGTGTGTGAGGCAGGATTCAGATCCAGATATTTCTGATTCCAAGTCTGTCCCTTGAACCATCTTTCCATCAAAAGCACAGAGTGGGATTTACAGTCAGAATGCTGGCATTGATACTTACTGTATGTATAATCTTGGGTGAATTATTTAACCTCTCCAAGGGTCACTTTCCCCAAGTGTAAAATGAGGTGACTGCATTAGATCTATTTAAAGGTCCTTTTCAATTTATAATCCGATGTTGGAGACCTAAAAATTCAAATAGCCAAGATAAGATAAATTTCATATAGTATTTTTAATTTTCCTAAGCATGCTCATCTCCATTATGTTATTCGATTCAGTTCAACAAATATGTCTTAGGCTCTCGTATGACCCCATTACATACCTATGAGTTATGTAATCTCAATTTTACAGATGAAGAAACTAGGAAGAGTGATAGTCCATGGCTTCCATTAGTACCTAGACAATAAACACAGATTGATTTCTGTACAGAGTGGTGAGTGAATCTTACTTATTTAGACTAAAACATCTGGTTTCTATGGCTTTGGGTCCATCCCTCCACTTCTTCAAGCCTTGTTTCTTCACCTATAGCTTGAGAGGGTTAGATTGGATGATTTTTACTATCTCTTCCAGCTCTAAAGTCCTATATAATACTATGGTTCTATCATTCTTCCATTCTGTTCATCCTGAGATGTATCTCTGAGGTCTGGAGAGAATGAGACAAATCCTATGGTATCTACATATTTTTCTCATTTGGTGGGATTGAGAAGATAGAGCCTAATGGTCAGAAACTCTTTGCTGTCTATTTAAGTCAAGTATACTTGACAGTATGCTCTGTTCTTTCCAGAGTATAGATGGGGCTTCAGGGAAAAACATTGAGATGTCACAGTCTTCTGTGTCACTGGAGCAGATGACACCCTTGGCTCTGTTCCCATGGCATGACAGCTCAGAATGTCAGTACCCTCAAAACCCAAGCTCTGTCATGAATCAGACCCTGGAACAAGTCCAGTGGGCAAAATAATCAACTCCAAGAAAAGTTAATTTGGGAGGACATTCAGATGGAAGAAAGAAAAGCAAATGGCATGAAGCCAGGTTTGAGATGATTAGTTTTTTCATTTATATTTATAGAACGCTCTCTTTTAAAGAATCCAACAGAGACTAACAAAAAAAAATGAACATTTTTAGAGCACATATTGTGCTGAGCTGATACAAAGAGGAACAAAGCAGTCTCTATCCTCTTTGGAGAGACAGGACAGGATACCTTCACACACATATACATTTCACGTGTGTGTATATTCACACACATATTTACACTGCCACAAAATATATATTATATGTGGTCATGTATATAATACATGTATGTTTATATTACATAGAAATATAAGAAGAAATTTGACATAGAAGATAGAGAGCTAGCCTTGGAACCAAGAAGATGTAGTTTAAGTCCTGACTCTAACATACTGATTGTGTGACTCTGGGCAAATCACTTAAACTTTCAGTTCCCTTGGCAACTCTGTAAGAAGATCATTTTCAAAGAAAGTTCTGGCCTGCATTGGTAGAAGGGGAGTTCCCTATACCAATGAAACGACAGATCCAGTCCCTACTAACCTATCTATCTACCTATCTATCGACTCATCTTCCTGAGTTCAAATCTGCTTTCAGATTTTCCTAGCTGTGTGACCCTGGTCAATTAACTTAACCCTGTTTGCCTCGGTTTCCTTATCTGTAAAATTATTTGGAGAAGGAAATGGCAAACCATTGCAGCCTAGAAAACCCAAATGGAGTCATGAAGGGTTGGAAATGACTGAAATCACTGAACAACAGCAATATATCTACCTATCGTCTAATATATAACATATACATTGATATATGCTATATATGTGTACATATATGTATACACACATGTATATGTGGCAAGGGTAGTCCATAGAATACTTGGCCTGGAGCTAGGAAGATCTGAATTCAAATCCTACCTCAGACACTTACTAGCTGTGTGATCCTGGGCAAGTATAGCAGCAAGCACCCCAAGCGTCCTCAGGGTTTGCTGCCAACACAGGTTCTTGGATCTGCTTTGATAAAGGAAAGCAACTCAAAATGGGTTAACAAGCTTACTTTAATCAGTCAAACATATATCGTTTACCTCGTTCAGGGGAAAAAGGTCAGCACCCTGAACTTCAAAGTATACAGGCAGAATTATCAAGACAGAAACAGATCAAGTAGACAGCTTTCCAAACTGTCCAACCATTACATCCATACCAAATCAACATCTGGGTTTCAACATCTGGGTTTTTCAAAGCCGGGGGGGTTCTGGACAACGGCTTCCCAGAATCCAGATCAAATCACAGAACACTTCTCAAAGTGAGCCCCAAAACAAAGCCTCACATCAGGGCTTATATAGCCTTCTCCTGGCTCAGAGAATGTAACAATCTTTTGGACCCACTGGCCAATCAAAAAGTATCTACTGAAAAACAAGCCTCCTACCCCAGGCTCCAGGTGCACTTTAGCCTAGGGGCAGGGAAGATCTTTAAATTTACATTCCCATTACAGCAAGTCACTTACATTTCTGTTTGCCTTAGTTTTCCCAAGTATAAAATGAGAATAATAATAGCACTTGAATCACAGGGTTGTTGTAAGGATCAAATAAGATAATAATTGCAAAATGTTTAGGACAGTGCCTGATGCATAGTAAATGCTATTATATAAATGCCAGATATTATTATTGCCATCATTATTTGGTCATTTTTCAGTGCTGTACAACTCTTCGAGACCCCATTTGCAGTTTTCTTGGCAAAGATACTGGAGTGACTTGCCCCTTCCTTCTCCAGTTCATTTTACAAATGAGGAAACTGAGGCAAATGGAGCTAAATGATTTGCCCAGATTCACACAGCTAGCAAGCATCTGAGGCTGGATTTAAGTTCATAAGGATGAGCCTTCCTGACTCCAGACCTGACACTCTATGCACTGTGCCACCTAACTGCCCTTTACTATTAGTATTATTATTATTAGACATGCACATATATATATATATATATATATATATATATATATATATATATTATCCCCATGTTTCTCCTCCCCCCACACACCTCCTTTTTGGCTTCAGCAACCCACAAAGACTCTTTATTAAGGTACGGAGCAGTTGTGGTCCAAGTTGGAGAAAGGATGGTATAAAGCCTTGTTGAATAGTTCTGATAGTAAAATAGCACTTCTGTTTATTTGTACTAAACCATCTGTTGAACCTTCATGAGGGGGTACCTATTTCTTCTATTGTAGACAGATTTAGTGAAGAAGTCCATGCCTATACACTCTATCAAATTTCACCAATGCTTAAGGACAGACATTTTCTATGAGATTGAGATGATTAGTAATAGTGGTGAGCAGCTGTAGCTAATTTAGTAGAAATTAGGATGGAGGCCGGGCCTCATTAAAAACATTGCTTCTCTGATTGGACTGGGAGACCTCTACGAAGGAAATCCCACTGGGGCCTGGGCTACTAGAAAGGATTCCTAGTTATTGTAGAACATTGCTGTTGCTGCCTTATTAACGCTAAAGTTCTACAAGTACCCTAAATTTCTCTGGGGTAATCAAACCCAGACCAGTCCATGAGCTCATTCAAAAGAAGGAGTTATTTGTTAACAAACAAAAGCATCAAGTAGAAAGTCTGGGAAGAAAGTATGGCTTGGCACAGAAACATGCTCTTGTCTACAAGAAATTGAGTGCAGCTAATTGTGAGAAATCTTTAGGACTTCTCACAGTTATTCTGAAATCAGACCCATGACTCTGATTCTTGGACCACTTCTTTTCATTGCTTCTCAGACTGATTCCTGAATGATTCCTGTTCCTGCTCTGACTCTCATTTCAGCCCTTATCTTTCTGGATGCCAACTCTGACTCTGAAATTTGCCCCCCAAGCTTGGCCCTTTGCTGAGTGGCAGCCTCTGGGAAGTGACCTTTTCTTATTTCCTGGACCACGAGGCATCACCTTCTATCAAGGAAAGGTCTCAGCCCCTGGGCATTGCAAGTCCTGCTCCCCCTCCCCATCACTGCCTCCCAATGAACCTTGAAGGAATAATGTAATCCATACTTGTGATTCTACGGACCTTAATTATATCTCCTTTTAGCCTTTTGTCTTTCCAGACTAAACTCTCGATCTTTCAAATATGTCCTCATAAGGCTATTTCTCACATGTCCTTTCTTCATCACCTTGGATAATGGGTCTTCTCTAGCTCTTGAGTTTTTCTTGAGCAACAACCTTAAAACCACCTCAAAATTGGTATTTGTGGAACAGAACAAAGGGCTCTGACTCCTAGTCCAATGCTGTAGTCTTTAGGATTTGCTTCTCTGCAAAACCTGGGTGACCAGGGGCTCCTGTCTTTCTCTTCAATCCCATCTGGCTTCTCTGGACATTGCTACTTATTAGATTTGTAGTTTGCTTTGGTCTGTTGGTAAATTCTCCCCTCCTCTCCATGACAGAGATATGTCCTGGACACCTTTGCCTTGCTCCAGAAAGCTATAGGACTTTTCCCTGCTGACATGACCCATACTGGAACTTTTCTGGGAATGAATTAGGGGATAGTAGAGACCTGCCTTCTTTAGAATCACTGCCCTAGTAGCCCAGGCCTCTGTGGGTTTTTCTTTGTAAAGACTGCCCAGACATGAACAGAGAAGCAGAGCATTTGTGTTGGAAAGAGCCTTTGGATTCTAGAGACCTTGGATCTAGTCCTGACTAGGCCCTCACCAGCTGTGTGAACCTGACCCTCTGATGCTCAGACTCAGCTCAAAGGTGGGGGGAGGGGTAAGTGAACGAGATGCTCTCTCTGAACCCTTTTTCAAATGAGATAGTATTTCTAAATCATTTAGCCTGACACAAAGTAGGTGTTTAATAAATGTTTGTTCCTTTCTCCTCCACCCCCCCCTTTTTTTTTTTTTTTAACATTTTAGGGTTATCTGATACTTGTGTGTATTATAAAAAAGGCTAGTTTGTATGACTATACGTGTTTGTAATGGGGTTTTTCTTGCCTTTTCAAAGGTCAGGGAAGAAGAGATCCTTTCCCAAGAATTCAAAACTAAAAATGTAATAAAATTGTATTTTAAAAAATAAATTAAAAAGGGAAATACAAAGGAAAGGGTAGGAGGAGATGAAATTTAGAAATCCTTTCCTCCAACTATCCTTTTGAAAGACCCTTCTTAAAGCCTGCCATTCTCTAAAGATCCTAAGCTCTCTCAAAGAGGCTTGGCCTTCCTCTTAGGCTTCTAAGTCAAAGTTGATCTAGGCTTCCAAGTCCAAGTTGATACACAACCCAGTTGCTTAAAGCCCATCCTCCTTCGGTGTGGTTTTCAGCTGAATGCCAAAAGTTGAAGCAAAAACTCATAACATGCCAATTACCCTGGCCTCAAAACCACAAATGATTGTACACAGCTGTTGGCAACAGAAACCTTGTTCCAAGCATTTAATGCCTAATTGAATAAACCCAAAGATCCTAGCTTTGCTTTTGACTCGAAGCTGGAGGGTCCCTTCACTCTGAACTTTAACAAATTTAGAAGGAAGGAGGAAAAGGAGGGGGCCTGTTGAATGTAGCTGTGGATCCTAAGCATCTCTTCCCACTTCCCACTGATCTGGGGATATTCTGGATTTGGGTGAGGCTGGTGGCAGGTGTGAAGCTGGAGGCGAGTCATTTTAAGTCTCAACTCTAGATTGTCTTCCCAAAATTTGCACTGAATGGGGAATAAGTGGATTCATTGCAGCTTTTAGTGCTTGAAAAAAGAAGGCAACCAGAATGTGTCCTATAGATGTAGTGAAATATTAATAGCACAGCAGTTCCCAATATGAATCTGGGAATCAATATGCTTGTTAATGGTTTTCAAATGAACACAGACCCTATTGGGATGGAAAAATACAGTCATTTCAAAACATTCCTGAAATCCTAGTAGCTTTTTATCGTGGTGAGAACATAAGCTCCTTGAAAGCAGGGGCAGTTTTTGTCTTTGTAAATTCAGAGCCTAGAGAGGTAGAGATTGATCTTGGTGGCAGGAAGACTGGGTTCGAATCTTGCCTTTTATATATACCTTCCTTATCTCTCAGTGACTGTCTAAAGCTATAAATGACAGGCAAGTTGCCAATCTGCATTGATAGAGGGAGTTTCCTTATCAAAAGTCAGATCCCCACACTCATGAAATCACAAGTGTGGACCAAACAAATCCCCAGGGACTAGAACAATTTTTTTGTCCTGTCCAAGCTATGATTCCATCAGTATAGGAAACTCACAACAAGAAACCTCCTACCAATGGAGATTAGCAGCCATTCTGTAATTTATAGACACAGAGATTTGTTTGGTCCACTGAAACCTAAAGTGAACTGCAATGGGTCACACCAGCCTAGGGCCTTATCTGTTATGCCTCATCACCTGTCCAAAGTGCCCAAAATATAGTAAATGCTAAATAAATGTTTGTTTAATTGAAGTGTATGTATTCCCTCAGTCCATAAATACTAATAACAGTGCAAATAACATCATAGGGGATTTTCTCTGATGTAAAAACACTGTCCCCATACTTTTATTTATTTCTTTTTGGAGGGCAATTGGGGTTAAGTGACTTGCCCAAGGAAAGTCTTTTGAAAGATGTCCAGGACACTGAGATGTTAAGTACTTGTCTAAGGTCACAGAGCTAATAGTTGACAAAGACAGGACTTGAACACAGGTCTTCCTGATTCTAAGGTCAGCTTTTTATTCATTAATCCCATTTGACTGTTACATAGCAACTCTGTGACATAGATGGTACAGATTTTAGCCCTGAGTCTCAGAGAAGCTCAGTGATTTATCTAAGATCACTTAGCTACTGAATTGCAGAGCAGGAATTTGAATCCAGGGTTCTTGATACAGACCAATGCTTTTTCCAAAATAAAATTAACTCATTCTCAGAGATGGGTTTTGGTCTTTTGTTTTACTTTTTTTTTCTTTTTTAAATTGGAAAAATGGAGTATAGATTTAGAGCTAAACAGGTCATCTAATCCAACCCCCATATTTTCCAGATGAGGAAAATGAGACCCAGTTGAGGTTAAATATCTTCCCTATGGTCACATGTTTAGTAAGTGAAAAAGGCAGAATCTCAACCCAAGTTTTTCTGATTCCAAGCCCATTGTGTAATTCATTGTAGGGAAAGGGAAGGGAATAAGTATTTATATAGCATATTCTATGTTACAGGCATTGTGTTAAGTAAATATTATACAGATATTATCTCATTTGATCCTTATAACAACCCTATGAGACATGTCCTGTTATTATCTTCATTTTAAGGTTGATAAAACTGAGGTAAATATGGATTAAGCCTAGGGTAACTTAGCTACTAAGTCACTTAGCTGGTCACTTGTCCAACTGGTAAATGTCTGAGGCCAGATTTGAATTCAGGTCTTCCTGACTCCAGGCCCACTGGACCAGTGCTACCTAGGGATACTATCATGAAGTAGAGTTTATTGTTTTTGTTTTTAAATGTTATGTCCAATCTGTCACAGCTTCTTGTGAAGACAAGGGTTTCCATACAAGGCCAGGTTGAATTGAAGAGCAGAGTTAATTATAGTTAATTTTAGTCTGTTACACAATCTTCCCAAGGTTCCCCACTGGGGACCTACTTCCATTGGGGAGGCCCTCTGTACTTCCTTTGCCTCCCTACTGCATTTTGAAATGGGGAGAAAGCCTGGACTTCATGCCACTTTTGGGAGTCACCTGGAATTCTGACCAGGGAAGAACCAGAAGCTAGAGGCAACAGGTGAACCTTCTGGGGGCACAGGAAATCAAACTGGAAGAGGGCTGTGCAAGGAAATGAATAAACAGTTCTAAACAGAACTGAACCAAACAATGCTCACGGGAATTGTCTAAAGTGGCCCTTAGCGGACGCTCTAATTTCTCTGCTGGTCTAACAAGGGATATCAGCCCAAGGTTAACACTATAAATAACCATTCAGGGGGAAGGATGTGAACCAAATTACCTATGACATGGTAGAATTAGATAAATATAAATCAGCTTCATTGTTTTCTACTCAAAAGCAAGTGATTCTGGGGCAGCTAGGTGGTGCAGTGAATGGCGCACTGGCCCTGCATTCAGGAGGACCTGAGTTCAGGGCCAGCCTCAGACACTTGACATACTTACTAGCCGTGTGACTTTGGGCAGGTCACTTGACCCCAATTGCCCTCCAAAAAGCAAAAAAAAACACAAACAAAAAAAGTAAGTGATTCTAGCTTTGCTCAAACCACCCCCTCCATAAAAAAGATCATGCTCCCTTTAATGCAAATACAACATTTCACATCTGCTTGATAACCAGGGAAGACAGCTAAGGCAAAGGTCTAGCTGAGCATGTAGACTTCACTGGGACTATTTCTCTGGGAGATATTTGTTCCTTCTTGTCAGTTATTCAGTTAATTAAGTGGGTGGAAGAGGAGGGGGAAGATGCCACGATGAAAGTGGGGTTTGGGTGCTCAGGGAGCCAAGTGTCTTCCTTCCTAAAACCTCCAGGGCATGTGAAATCCTGAAGATGGTCATTGTTAGCTAGAAATTTCCCTGCTTTCACATCCAGAGCAGGTCTCCTTGCTCCTGAAGTCTCCATTCAGGGAAGCCAAAGGACTCTGCTAGGCAGAACTTCTCATGAGCAGCTGGGGAAAGTAGGGAGAGGTTTTCAAAGGAAGGCAATGTCTGGTTAAAGACCAATCTGGAATTTCTGACACTGAAGTGTGGCTTGAAACTTTGTCCCACCCCATAACTTGATCCAGGAAAAAAATGGAGTTGAAAAGCCGTCACTGAGTTCTGTCTGGACAACACCCTGCCTGGGGATTTGCCATTGAAAACCAAGTTTTATAATAACTACTCATCTTTCTAACTCCTTGAGGCTTACAAAGTTCTTTCTCCACAAATATTCTGTGAGGTGAGGAGGGCAAATATTTTTATGCCTATTTTACAAGTTAGGAAACTGAGGTTCACAGAGGTTGTGACAGATCCAAAGTATAGTGGGAAAAGCAATGACTCTAGAGCCAGCAGGCTTGGGTTCAAATCCTACCTCTGACACTGTGTGACCTTGAGCAAGTTACTTAATTTCTTTGGGCCTCAGTTTCCTAATCTGTTAAATTAGGGGGTTGGAGTAGATGGCCTGTGAGGTGTCTGCCACCACTAGATCTGGATTTCAAGTTAGATAATTTGGGTTGGAATCTCGTCTCCTATCTCTTTCCTATTTTAGGACCTGTATGTTTTGTACATGGATGAGTCCTTTTTAGGGTTACTCCCCCATCTTTGGTGTCCACCTGTCACTCAACTCTCACCTGCAACTCCAAGAAATTGTAGCATATAAAGTGACCACAACTATCTCAGTAGATGGGCTAAACCAAATCGAGGGTAACTGACAGGCCTCAAACCGGTAGGTAAGTTGGGTGGATGTTTACTCCAAATATGTGAAGACTTCCCCCACTGGATAAGAACGATTTCTTCCAACAGGCATGAAGGTGGCTGAAGCAGGTGCTGTGGGATGATCAGAGCTTGGTCAACATCATCCACTGCATTCTGGGTCATTGCCAGTCGTCCAGACTTTTGTCTTGCCACAGAACTTCAGTGACTCTGGAAGACAGAGTGAGGCTGGTGACTTTGTGCAGTCACCCATAATCTCATCAGAAATGAAGCATGGTGGGGGGACGGCTAGGTGCTGCAGTGAATAGAGCACTGGTGCTGAAGTCAGGAGAACCTGAGTTCAAATCCGGCCTCAGACACTTAACACAAAAACTAGCCATGGGACCTTGGGCAAGTCACTTAACCCCAATTGCCCTCCGAAAAGCAAAATAAAAATAAAAATTAAAAAAAGAAATCTAGCATGAACAACAACAACAAAACCCTTCATTTTTCAGGATCTCCCTTAATTCTACTATGTTCCTCCTACTGGCTATCTCTAGTTTATTGTGTATATAGGTCATTTGTAAATAATTGGTTACCAGTTGTCTTCCCCACTAGAATATACTGTTTTTTTGAGAGCAGGGACTGTTTTTCTCCCTGTCTTAGTATCTCCAGCACTTAGCACAGTGTGTGGCACATGGTGAGTGCTAAAGAAATGTTTGTTGAGTTATTTTAAGGGATCCACTAATCCAAATGTACATTACACATTGACATTTGGATTGTTAGCACTTCAAATCATTGTAGATTCTATCAGGCCTCCAGTCTCTGAAAACTGCAAAATTTCAATCTCACTCAATGACTCAGCAGAATAAATTAACACACATGACTTCTATAGGCTAAATAAGTAACGTATCTCAGAGATATACACACTATATCAAAGATGTGTGGTTATAGCTGAGAGTCAGCGCGTTGTTTTTCAGTCATGTCTGACTCTTTGTGACCCAATTTGGAATTTTCTTGGCAGAAAAACTGGAGTGGTTTGCTGTTTCCTTCTCCACCTCATTTTGAAGATGAGGAAACTGAGGCAAACAGGGTTAAGTGACTCACCCGGGGTCACACAAGCTAGTAAGTGTCTGAAGTCAGATTTGAACTCAAGAAGATGAATCTTCCTGACTTCAGGCCCTGCACTCTATTCACCAAATCACCTGGCTACCCTTAGAGGTAGCATAGCATAATAGAGAACTGGCCACAGAGTCTGGAGTAATAAAACCTAACATTTACAAAATGATTGACATGTGTTATTTAATTTGGTTATTAAAACAATACTGTCAGGTGCTGTTGTTATCACCCTTTTACAGATAAGGAAAATGAAAATAAGATTCAGTAACTTGTCCAGGGTTGTATAACTACTAAGTATCTAAGATGAGAATTGCACTCCGATCTTTCTGTGCCTAGATCCAAGACTCCCTCTATTGCACCTAGCTGATTCTATTCGAATTCAGGGGTTAGGAAGTACCTTCATACCTGGAAAAGAGTACTCCTTTTGTAATCAGAAAACCTGGGTTAAAATTCTGCCTTTTACACTTGGCATCTGTGTGACCTCAAGCAATTCACATAATCTCTCTGGGACTCAGTTTCCTCATCTCTATCACTTAATGGCTCTTTAGCTCTGAATCTATGATCTACACCCCACAGAATGGTGAAGGAAGGAGGTTGGTTGGAATTATTAAAATAATTATCACATGTGCTATGTTAGCCATGCTAGGACATTTCTCTTTCTGCTTGCTTCTGACTATTACTGGTTATTTGACCCCAGGCATATACCTTAACCTCTCTGCTCCCCAGAGAGGATTGTAAAGTGCGAAACAGCTACTAATTTACAGTGGTAGATGGATTTTCTTCACTGGGAGTTCCCTTATCCCAGTGAAATCACAGGTCAGAATTTTTCTAAGAAAGTCAATGCCATTGTGAATAATAAAATACATAAAATAAAATTCCTTTGAAAATGTCACTAAAGGGCAGCTAGGTGGCACAGTGAATAGAACACTGGCCCTGGAGTCAGGAGGACCTGAGTTCAAATCCAGCCTCAGACACTTAATACTTACTGGCTGTATGACCTTGGGCAAGTTACTTAATGCCCTGCCTTCCCACCTCCAAAAAAGGGGGGGAAAGTGTCACTGAATTCTTAACAGCTTTTTTTTAATCATTATGTATTTTCTAAGTAAATGAAAACCATTGTGATTATATGAGGAGCCATGACATTTTTATACATTTCCAAAGGGATTGTCATTTTGAAAACTTGGGAACCGCTATATGAAGGAATTTAATTGTTACAGGGTCAAAAAGAAAGATACGGTCCTGATCTTCCTCTTTAGACAGTGTGGTAAGCATTGCTGGGCAGAAACAGTGGTATTTTCAGCCACAGTCTGACACACAGAAAGCAGGGTTGTAGGGGGTAGTGTCTTTGATTTCCAAAAGACAGAGAGTATACATGTTGACATGTATTTGCACAGACCCCCTCCTCCACTTGTGAGCAAAGAGATCAGAGTGAAACATTTATCCTTCTTGTCTCTTGCAAAATGAATGGTCCTTTCTTCCCTCTGGGGTAACACAGAGACAGGTTCATTAACTTTTTATAGGCTATGTGGATGTAGGCAGCTGTAACGCAGACAACTCTTGGCTCCTATGAACAAACCAAGAAAAGAAAGGGAGCCAGGGAAGAAAAGTAGTATATGGGGATGAGAAAGAAGACGGTCCTGATGAAGAAGGAGATGAATTCTGCAGCTTCACCACCAAGTTTTCTCTTCCCAGTCCAATAAAGCTGCATATTTCTGTCCAGCTGCCTGCTGCTAATGGAGGATCTGATTCAGAATAAGTCAAAATCAAAGCTAGGGCTGCCAGGGAACTATTTCCCTTGTCTTTCACTCCCTGTCTTCCAGACTTCTCATTATGGTTGAGTCGTGTCTGAATCTCTGTGACCCCATTTAGGATTTTCTTGGCAAAGATACTGCCATGATTTGCTATTGTCTTCTCCAGCTCATTTTACAAATGAGGAAACTGAGACAGAGTTAAGTGACTTGCCCAGGGTCACACTGCTGTGTCTGAGGCCAGATATAAACTCGTAAAGAGGAGTCTTCCTGACTCCAGGCCTAGTTCTCTATCCACTGAGCCACAGACTTACTCATTCCTTTATCCAGAAACACTCAATCCCAACCTTGTCAAACTATCTTGAGGGTTTAAGAACATTTCAGCATCTGAAGTCTAAGAAAAATTATTTGTATTTTATTTGGTTCTTCTCACTCGAAATCTCCTGGCAGTTTGAAAAAGCATAAGCTAGATATATTTCAGACTAGAGAAGCCCAACTGTCTCAACAGCTGACTGGTTGGTCTTCCTGGCTCAAGCCTCTCGGCAATCTAGCCCATTCTCCACTCAGCTGCCAAGGTGATATTCTTAAAGCTCAGGTCTTTCTACATCACTTTCCTATTTTATAAACTCCAGTGGCTTCCTATGACCTCTGGGGTGAAATACAAAATCCTCAAAATCTCTTTACAACCTTACTCTTACAACTTCTTACCTTTCCATGTCTTCTTATACCTTACTCCTCACTACATATTCTATGATCCAATAACCTGTGGCCTCCTAGCTGTCTTTCTCTCTATAAACTCTGTCTCCTAATCCTGTAAAATTTCACTGGCTGTCTCTATTTTAATGTTGTTTGAATGAGGTTCAGGGCCCCAGGTTGCAGTGCAAGGAAGCAAAGCCAGTAGAAAGAAAGTAATACAAACACACTTTTTTTTAAGGTGAAATATATCATGAGAGGCAGTCAGAGGGGATGGAAATAGATCAGGTCTGTTGGGGTCACTGGCAGAAGTGGGAGGACAAAAACTGGTAAAGCCTATTGGGTTGTTACAAAGTCCTTAACTGGGTCATGCAAGACTGGACATTGTGTGGAGAGAATGGAAAGACTGGACCTGGGATGCCGGTCATGGTTCCAGGCTTAGAATTGACTCATAATAAGAGGAACGCCTGGTATATTGACAGCTACATGATATACAAAGTCCCCATCACCAAGAAAAGGGCCTCTTGGCAAGTACTATAGGCGTCACCTTGGATGAGTTGACTCTGGGGACATGGATTTCCCAGCTTATTCCTTTAGCAGGACATGTAGGTGACTAAGGTCCTTATAGCCTCCCATTCCTAGAATCTTCTCCCTTCTCATTTCCACTTACTGACTTCCTTCAAGACTCACCTCAAACCCTACCTTCTGCAGAAAGCCCTTCCCTGCTGCTAGTGACTTCCCTTTGAGATTGCCTCCCATTTACACTGTATATTTCTTGTCTGTCTATCTATCTATCTGTATATCTATCCTTCTATCCATCCACCCACCCACTCATCCATCCACCCATCCATCCATCCATCCATCCATCTATCGATCTCTCTATTGTTGATTTATATGCTGCCTTCCCCATTAGAATGTGACCTCCCTGTCAGAAGACACTGTTTTTGCCTTTTTTTTAAGGTCTGCAATGCCTGGGACTTAAGTGCTTAAAGTGCTTGTTGAATGACTGACTGAGACAGTGAAGGACTTGCCCTAGGGCATATGAATCATACATTCATATGTACAGGTAAGACTCATGAATCATGGCTAGAAAAATTCTTTACTCCTGGGCTAAGTGGCCTAACTCACAATATGCCTCTCTGTCTTCAGTATACACAAATTTTCTATAACTATGAGGAACTTTCTATAACTTTCCCTTCCCAATGTTCTTTTTATCAGTGGTATTCTCATTCCCTCCACTATTCAGATTTGTATGATCAGGGTCAATTTTTATCCCTTCTCCTATGCATTCTACATATAGCCAACTAGTTACCTAGTTAAGCTCACTCCAACAAGGCAATTATTGGAAACCTATCTTATACAAGGCATTGAGCTTGGTATCTGGGATAACAAGACAAAATTAAAAAGTCCTTGTTCCCAAGGAGCTTAATTTCCCCTAAGCCCTTTCCATTCTGCCTTTAGAATCTTTCATAGCTATTCCTTTCCATACCTTTACCCCATTATCATAGTCTGGGCCCTCATCACATTATACATATACTACTGCAATTAATTTCCCCCCACACTTTAGTCTTCTTTTTCTTCACACTTGCTCCCTGTGACTAGATTTTTTTTGCTTTTTGGAGGGCAATTGGGGTTAAGTGACTGGCCCAAAGTCACATGGCTAGTAAATGTGTCAAGTGTCTGAGGCCAGATTTGAACTCAGGTCCTCCTGACTCCAGGGCTGGTACTCTATTCACTACACCACCAAGCTGCCCCTGACTGATTTATTTAACTAAGGTGCTATTTTCTTTATACCATTTCCCTACTCAAAAATCATTGATGTTTCCCCATGACCTACAGAATAAAGTTCAAACTCTATAGCTTGGTAGTTAAAATATTCCACATTCTCACTGCAAAGTCTCCTTTCAACTGTATTGATCATTGATTTGCCAAAATGAACCAGAAAAATGTCTAGTTAACAATTTCCTAAACATTCCTTATCCATTGCCTTCTCTGAGTCTTTGCTACGACTTGTCCTTTGCCTGTAATACTATTAGAGAATCATAGATCTGGAGTAGGAAAGCATCTTAAGGGTTATCTAATTCAACCACCTTCTCCCATTATGCAGATGAGGAAATTGAGGTCCAAAAAGTTTAAGCAACTCATTCCAGGTCAAACTGTCAGATCCAGGATTGAAATTCTGGTTTTATAGCTCCAAGTTGAGTGTTCTTTTCACTGAAAGACAACACACCAACCTCCTCTCAATTCAACTCAACAGCATTTAAGAATACATAGAAAAAACAAGCTCCTTCCCTTTAAGGAGTTTCCATCCTATTAGGGTAATAAAAAATACATATACATAAGTAAAAACAAAATACAAACGCAATCATTTTGGGAGGAGAGTAGAGATGATAATGAAGAACAGTTTGTTAATGATAAAATAGAGGTTTAAGAGGGCATGGTGTAAGAATAAGGAAATGTAGAATGGGGATCCTGGCCAGATGAGGCAGATGTGGATAGGTATGAAGGAGTAGGTAGGAGTAGGTCAGAACTTCTTACTTATAATTAAATTCCTACTTCTATCATGAAATACTCCTTGAACTCTAGGCCAGTGGTCTGCCTTTATTCTGAAGTCATTCAAGGATTTTCTGTGCCACTCATTTGGCCCTTGCTATTTACACAGGCACTGCATTCAAATATGTCCAACTAACCTCATCTTTTAAATAAGCAAACAAACCAACTTTTGCTATACCCTACCATCCCTTCTGGGCAGCTAGGTGGTACAGTGGATAGAGTTTTGGGACCAACACCAGGAAGACCTCAGTTCAAATTTGACCTTTTAATAGATACTTAATAGACACTTAATAGCTGTGTGAACCTGGGCAAGTCACTTAACCCTGTTTGCCTCAGTTTCTTCACCTGTAAAAAGAGCTGGAGAAGAAAATGGCAAACTCCTCCAATATCTTTGCCAAGAAAAACCCAAATGGGATCATAGAGAGTTGGATACAAATGAACAACAACAGCATCATCTTAAACTATCATCTTGTAACTTTTCTCCCTTTCTCAAGCTCAAGTCCTAGAAAAAAAAATCTGGTCTACACTTCTTGCCTCACTTCCTTTCCTCTCACTCACTTTTCAACCTTTGCCTTTTAGCTTCTCACCTCATGACTCAACTAAAACTGCTCTCTCCAATGCTACCAGTTAACCTTCATTGTTACATCTGATGATCTTTTCTCAGTTTCATTGTTCTTAGACTTTCTGATACATTTAACTCTGCTGATCACTTTCTCTTCCTGGATAATCTCTACTCTTCCTGGATTTTTATGACTAATTTCTCTCCTGGTTCTCCTGTTATTTGTATGACTGTTCTTTTCATTCTCTTTCACTGACTTATCTTCCATGTTATATTTCCAACAAATGGATTTTCCTCAAGGCTCTATACTAGACCCTTTTCTCTTCTCTAGCCACATTTCTTTTGGTGATCTTATCAACTTCCATTGGTTTAATTATCATGGTATCCTTGCTACATAGATAATTTACTATCTCTTATACATGTATTACATGTTACTTTATATTTTGTTATATATGTGTGTACACATATAGACACATACACACATACATGTATGTAGCCACAGCTCTCCCTTGAGCTTCAATTTCATGTCATCAACTGTCATACAGATGTTTCAAATTAGACATCCCAGAGATACATAAAAACCTGTCAAAACTAGAAATATAATCTTTCCCCCAACTCAATGTTCTTCCAAACTTTCCTATTCCTGCTGAAGAAACCATCATTCTTCCTTTCTCCTAGGTTTTCTTGGCATAATCCTGGATTTCTCACTCTTTCTCACCATACATGGTCATCAGGTTTCCAAATCTTCCCCTTCATACCTCCACAACATCTCTTGCATCAAATCTCTTCTGTCTTCTCACATAGTGATCAACTTAGTTCAAGCTCTTATTTTCTGTCATAGTATTGCAATGGTCTCTTAGTTGGTGTAATGGTAGTGGGAATTTGAAGACCTTCCCTGCTTTGAAAATAAACTCTGTCCCCTAATAGGCTGAATGTAGTCATATGGAGTCTGTGGTGGGAGGAGTTTGCTAAAGGGTGGAGCAGAGCCCACAGGAAGCTGGGAGTCAGAGCCAGAGAGATGGTGGGAAAGAGAGGACACTCAGGCAAGGAGAGAAATAGGCTCATGATTAAAAGTTTTTTTTTTGCCACCCACTAGGACAGCTAGGCTTGTGTTGATTTGTGGGAAGGCTAAAGGATAACATGGCTCTCTGCTACATTGTAGTACATTAACTTCTATGTTGCTATGATGAATTCAGTTTCCTGGTGTTGGGATTTGGTTTTCTGGTGTCTGAATAAATGTTTTGCTTCTGTCTTCTATATGAGTCTGCTATATTTTGTGATGGAGACCCATGCAGGAATATTTATAGTCATTATTTATAGTCATGGTCTGTGCTGTAAATATTACATTGACACTACAATTGGTCTTCCTGCATCAAATCTCTCTTCCCTCTAATCCATCCAGCCAAATGGTTTTTACTTAAACACAAATGTGATTGTATCACTCCCCTCCTCAATAAATCCCAGTAATTCACTATTGCCTCTAAAATAAAATATAAACAGCAGTGTCTTACTCTTAAAAGCCTTTACAGCCTGACTCCAATCCCAAGGGTAGAGAACCTGCAGCATTAAGACCACATGTGGCCCTCTAGTTCCTCAAGTATGGCCCTTTAACTGTATCCAAACTTCACAGAACAAATTCCCTTAATAAAAGAATTTGTTCTATAAAATTTGAACTCAGCCAAAAGGCCACACCCAAGGATCTAGAAGGCCACATGTGGCCTGGAGGTTGCATTTTCCCCCACTCCTATATAGTTTCATTATACCTTAATCTCCTTTCCTTACCTTATGATTCAGTCAAATTGGCCATCTCTATCACCCATATAGTCTGTCTTCTATCTCTGTCCCTGGCTGTTACCCATGCCCCAAATATATTCCCTCCTCACTTCTGCCTCAAAGGATTCATCTCTTCCTTTAAGATAAGGCTTAACCCACCTAGCAATATCAGTACTAAGCCTGTATCCCGAGAGAGATAAAAACCAAAAAGAAAAAGGACCTATATGTGCAAAAATATTTATAGCAACTCTTTTGTGGGGAAATTGAGGGGATGCCCATCAATTGGGGAATGACTGAACAAGTTGTGGTATATGATTATGATGGAATATTATTGTGCTATAAGAAATGATGAGCAGGATGCTCTCAGGAAAACTTGGAAAGACTTGTATGGGCTGATACAAAGTGAAATGTAACATGTCCAAAATAACAGTAATATTGTAGGATGATCAGCTGTGAATGACTTAGCTATTCTCAACAACACAATGATCCATGATAACTCTGAAGGACTTATGATGAAAAATGCTGTCTACCCCCAGACAAAGAACTGAAGGTGTCTGAATACAGATTGAAGCATACTTTTTTTCCTTCATTTTTCTTGCATTTTCTTGGCTGTTTTCTTTCACCACATGACTATTATGGATATGTTTTGCATGACTCCATATGTATAACATATATGGAATTGCTTGCATTCTCAAAGGGGGTGGAGGGAGGAAGAGAGAGAATTTGGAACTTAAGGTTTTAAAAACAAATGCTGAAAATTGTTTTTGTATGTATCTGGAGAAAAATAAAATACTAAATAAAAGCTATTAAAAAGACACAGTGGGGGCAGCTAGGTGGTGCAGTGAATAGAGCACCGGCCCTGGAGTCAGGAGGACCTGAGTTCAAATTTGGCCTCAGACACTTGACACAATTACTAGCCGTGTGATTTTGGGCAAGTCACTTAACACCAATTGCCCTCCAAAAAGCAAAAAAAATAAAAATAAATAAATAAAAAGACACAGCTTAAATATCACTTTTTACATGAAGCCTTTCTTGATTCCCCCAACTACTGGTGGCCTCCCTCTTTACCTGATTTGTATTTATTATGTATAAGCTTACATGTGTACATGTTGTCTACCTCAATAGAGTGTAAGCTCCTTGAAGGTAGGATTTGTTTCATTTTTTTGTATTTATATCACTAGTGCTTAGCGCAGTGCCTGGAACATGAACACACACACACACATATAAATATTTATATATTTGTTGCTTGATTGTTAGAATTTTTCCCACAGGAGAGACACCTTAGCATATATCTAGTTCAATCCTCTCATTTAATGGATAAGGAAACTGGTGCTCAGAGAAATTAAGGACTAGAAACCCAATTTGTATTCTCAGTACAAATAAAAATTAGAAACAGTATGGCCAAAGGAAAAGATACTAAACTTAGAAGTTAGAAACTCTGAATTATATCCCCCTTGCTGTTACTAAGCAGCTCTGTGACTTTATACAATTACCTAAGTCTCTCTGAGTCTCTCCTAGATGGCATAATAGAGTGTTGAGCCTGGAGTTGGGAAGACCTGAGTTCCAATGCGAGCTCAGACAGTTACTAACTGTGTGACCCTAGGCAAGTCATTTAACTCTACTTGTTTCAGTTTCCTCATCTGCAAATGAGCTGGAAAATGAAATGGCAAACCACTCTAGTATTGTTGCCAAGAAAACCTCAAATGAAGTCACAAAGAGTTGGACATGATTGAAACAACTGAACAATAACAATGGCAACAACAACTTTAAATCTTATCTTCCATATATAAAGTGAAGGGACTGGATATGATGATTTTAAGGGACTCTTCTACTTCTTTAGTTCACGGAATCATAGATTTCAGGCTAAAAGGGACTTTAGAGGTCATTTAGTCCAGACCTTCATTTAAGGAATCAGAGACAAGTTCAGCAATTTACCTAGGTTGTAAGTGGAAGAGACAGTATTCAAACCCAGGTCCTTTGGTTCTGTATCTATCATTTTTTATTTTATTTTTATTTTTGCTTTTTGGAGGGGGGAAAGTAGGGCAATTGGGGTTGTGACTTGCTAGTTTTTGTGTTGTGTTTGAGGTTGGATTTGAACTCAGGTCCTCCTGACTCCAGGGCCGGTGCTCTATTCACTGTGCCACCTAGCCACCCCCCCCCCATCATTGTTGTTACAATTACTAGATTATAAATTCTTTTTCTCCATATTCCATCTCTATGCTATTAGCTCTAAGGAGGGATAGAATGATCCAGTGGAAAGGCTCTAGAGCCAGAGGAGCTGGATTCAAACTGTCTCTCTGATATTTTTCTGCCTGTGTGATGTTGAATAAATAGCTTAACCTCTTGGGGCCTCAGTTTCCTAATTTGTAAAATAGAAGAGTTGGACTAGAGGGCCTCTGAGCTCCCTTCAAATCCTGTGACCTTCATAACCAGGAATTCACTACACTGATTTAGATGGCTAAATAATGTTAGATCTTAAGAGGAGAAGAAATGACAAAGAGATGATAAATAAAGGCAGATGGAGGACTTGCAGTCCTTTGAAACATTAGGTTTTGCTGCACAGAGTGTGACTGAGACAGCAATCCTTGCAGATGGATGTGAGTGTAAAATGCATCACATTTCAGCCTACGGGATCATAGAGTAATATGTAAAATAGTTAATTTTCTGTAACGAGAGAGGGTTTGTTGTCACAGGATACTGCACATAAAAAGGGGGAGTGCTGGGAACAGACCTGGAGAAGGGTTAGAAGAAAAGCCAAGGAGTTTCAGGCACTTGGGACATTTCCTGTGTTTCTTCTGAGACATATCTGCACACGAGAGCTGCACTTTTATAGCTGTGATCTGGTACTTGCGGCAGTAACAGCTGTGTGATCATTTAATTGCGAAAGAAAGTTCTGGAATCTGTTCTCATTTTTTAGGGGAAAAAAACAACCCAATTCCTCTCAACCTGTAGCTTTATGGGCAAAACCTACTGGAGAATCTTTGACCTTATTAAAGTCAGCCACTAGGGGCTTGCCTCAGTGTCTCTTGCTAGAGTAACAGATGATGGTAATAACTGGAAAATTAATGAAAACCAAATCAGGAATGAGAGGGATCCTGGCAGTCATTATTGTTCTTTCTTGGTGTACAGGACTCAGCTGGTGGGTGGATCTGCATTTAGGGGTCTGATACAAAGTAAATGCAACAGAGTGGCTCCTGTGGTTAGATTCATCATCAACACTATGCATTTCATTCATTCAACAAATATTTATTAAGCACATGGTATGCGTGAGAAAGCTGTCTGCACTCAGTGTCTCCACTTTCTCTCCTCTCATTCAGTTCTAAACCTTTTTCCATCCAGCTTCTGATCTCATTATTTAACTTAGACTGTTCTCTCTAAAGTTACTAGTGATGGGCGGCTAGGTGGTGCAATGAGTAAAGCACCAGCCCTGGAGTCAGGAAGACCCAAGTTCAGTTCTGGCCTCAGACACTTAACACCCACACACAAAAAAACTAGCCGTGTAACCTTGGGCAAGTTACTTAACCCAATTGCCCTCCAAAAAGCAAAATAAAATAAAGTTACTAGTGATTTCTTCATTAACAAATTTGATTGTCTTTTCCTTCTTGACCTCTCTGCAATATTTGACACTATCGACTGTCCTCTTTTCCTGGTTACTCTCTCCTCTCTAGGTTTTCATGTCACTGCTCTCTCCTGGTTCTCCCATTTTTCTGACTGCTTCTCTCTCTCCCTTGCTCGATCTTGATCCAGGTCAGGTCCTTTAATTGTGGGTGTCTCCCAAGGTTCTGGCCTTGATCCTCTTCTCCTTCTAAACTCTCTTCTTTGGTGAACTTATCAAGTCCCATGGATTCAATTACAATATCTATCCAGATGGTTCCCAGGTTTACATATCCATCCTTAAGCACTTTCTTGAATTCCATTCTCACATCACCAACTACCTAATGTACATCTCAAACTGAATATCCCATAGGCATCCACATATCCATATCCAAAACAGAATTCAATACCCCTTGCCCCAAATTCTCTCCTCTTTCCTATTACTGTTGGCACTACAATCCTCCCAATCACCCAGTGACAATATCTCAGTGTCAGCTTTGATTTCTCCTTCATAGTCACCTCACATATCCAAGAGTTGGCATTTCTAGCTTCAAAATGTTTCTTGTATATGTCCCCTTCTCTCCAGTCACACAATCATCTTAGTGCATGCCTTCATCACCTCCTTCCTGAACTTTTGCAAAAGTCTCTGGTTGGTCTCCTTGCTTTAAGCCTCTCACTACTCCCATCCATCCTTCATTCACCTATCAAGGTAATTTTCCTAAAATTCATATCTGACCATGTTATGCCACTACTCAACAAACTCCAATGACTCCCTATTACTTCTAGGTCAAATATAAATCTCTGGGTTGGGTTTTTAGAGACCTTTGCAATGTGACCCCTTCCTACCTTTCTACTCTTCTTATACTTTACTTCCTTTCATGTCCTCTATGATTCAGAGACACTAAATTTCATGATGCATTTCCAATGTGAGTGCAGAGATGAATGCAAGTGATATTGTAGATTATTTAATAGATGATTAGTTGTGAGTGGTGAGGGAGAGAGGAGTCAAAAGTGACTCCAAAATTTTGAACCTGAGTGACTGGAAGAATGGTAATACTATCAATATAAATTGGTGAAGGGCAGGTTTAGCAAAGAAGATGAATTCTGTTCTGGTCATATTGAGCTTCAGGCTGACATGAATGTCTCTGTATTCCAGCCTGCATACACTGTTCAATGACGGGGCTACTCCAAAATGGTGGCTTGTTGAATGTTCTCCTTTACCTCATTCAACAGTGAAGAAGCAGACCCCTTAATTACTGAACCTGGACATTGCCACCCTACCTGTCAGGACTCATTTGCCGTGTGTGTGTGTGTGTGTGTGTGTGTGTGTGTGTGTGTGTATTCAGGTAGATTTTATCTCATAAATTCAGGATTTCCTTCCAATGATGCAGATTGCAGTCCATCCATGCCTGCCCATTCTGTTTGTTCCTAGTACAGAATTGCAGAGAATTTATGAGTTGGAAAGGAACTCAGAGCTCATCTTGCTCAACTCATACACAAAAGGAACCCCCTCCCAACTCCCATGACATACCCAACAAGTGATCATTTAGCCTGTGCTGGAAAGTCACCAAGGAAGTCCAGTTCACTTTGATAGAGTGAAATTTTAGATAGAGTCCAAATTTTAGAAGGTTCCCCCCCACCCCTTCCTCCCGATATTGTGTCCAAATTTGTCTCTTTACATTCCACCTAATTCTGCCTCTGGAGCCAAACAGAGCAAGTCTAGTCCTTCTTCCACAAGATAGCAACTCAAGTATTTGAAGCCATCTATCACATCTTTCTGAGTCTTTTCTTCTATAAGCTAAATGCCCAGTTCTTCCAGTTGATCTTCCTAAGACATAAACTTGAGGACATTTCTCATCCTTACTGCCTCTTCTCAAAACTCTCCAGTTTATCAATGTCTTTATTCAATCATGGCACCTAGAAATGAACAGAGAACTTGAGATAAGATCTGACATGGACATAATATAGTGGAACCATCACCTCCCTGTTCCTGAAAGCTATTCCTTTCTTAATGCAATCCAAGATCAAATTAGCTTTTTAGGTGACCACTATTGAATCATATTGAGTTTGTGACCCATTCAACTCAGTAGATGCCTTTCAGAACAACTGTCATCTATGTCTCTCCATCTTACACTTGTGCAAGTGATTTTTTTGTGCACCAACTAAAGATTTTACATTTATTTTTATTGAATTTCATCTTATCGGATTTAGCCTAATATTCTACCCTGTCAAGATTCTTTTTGATGTTAACTCTGTCATCTACATTTAGCTTTCCTTCCCAGCTTTGTATTATCTACAATGACGAACATTCCATCTATGCCTTTATCCAAATCATAGATAAAAAATGATGAACAGCACAGAAACAAGAACAAATAACAGATTTCCACCCTCGCCACATTGATATTGAACCATTAACAACTATATTTTGAATCTATACATTCATTTTCATTGTGGCCCAATTTATATTTCTCCATCTTCTCTACAAGAATACTTGATATACTTTGCTAAAATCTAGGCAAATTCTGTTCACAGCCTTCTTCCTCATTTGCTAATTTAGTAATACTATTTTAAAAAGATAAAATAGGATTAGGCTGGTGTGTCCAGTTCTTGATCAAAACAGACGTGCCTTTTGCAATCACCACTTCTTTTTCTAGATATCTGACAATCATCTCTTTAATGACCTGCTCTAGAATTTTCCCAGGAATCAAAATCAAGCTCACTAGATTACAGTTTGCAAAGTGTTTTTCTTATAGAGATTTAAGGGTCCTTAGGGGTTCCTAGATTCTTGGAAGAATTGACAATGTCTGTTGAATAGCCTACTTCCTTTGCTGATCATTCATGCTCAATAATGTATTTTAATCCATTTCTCATAGAAGACAGTACTAGGAACAAACATGTTTCAAGCTACTTATTCCTACCATGTGTCTTTTTAAAATTGCCCTTTGGATTATTTGGAATTTTAATTATTCCACAATCACAATGTTTTGTAGTTCATAGCCATATTGAATTACTTGGGAAAGCATTGGTAAGAAAGAGTTGAACTTTTTCAGCAGTAAGCAGAAAACACTAAATGATTTCTTAGCTAGAGTCCAATCCCTTCTTCATCTATTCAATTTTCTAGCTCATTTCTACCTGTGTGGGCTATTAAAGATCTAGATACTGGTGGGTTAGCTTAATGTTCATCACCTAGCTCTGTCTTAGTTTTCTGTTTTTGGACAAAACTGAATGAAACAAGGCCTTTGCCTTAAGTTTCCCTGTTGCTTCTGAGTCATAGGTTTCAGAACTAAGAGTGTGGCTGACAGGAAGGGAAGAGAATGAAGTTAGGGAGGCAGAGACTAGGCAGACTCCCACTTCATGATGTCTAGTGATCATTACCAATAAGAACAGTCTCAGCTTACAGTTCCCTTTATAAAAGACCCATCATTTTTTAATGCTGGATGAATAAATAATGATAAAAGGCACTTAACATGTTAATGGAGCATTAACTATCTCTGAAATACAGCTGAATTCCGGCAGAAGTCTAAACAATTTTACCCATAAACATAGATCAAGCTTCTTTATGCTCAACATCACTAAATAGAATATTCAATGAAGTAAAATAATGGTGGGGCCAATTTAAAATTAATTGTTCCTAACTGTACTTGTAAGGCCTCATTTCCTATGCCCATGTATCTATGCTGTCAAAAGAGACATGAGGTATGATGAACGGACAGCCCCACTGTAGTTTCTGAAAACAATTATAAGCCATTTGCATCACCTAGTCCATATGCCCCCGAATCAGGAAGATTAGGTGGTGAAAAGGAAATTTAGTGTGCTTTCAGGGAACCCTTTGGGGCCTTAAGTAACTGGTTCCAGCCTGCTAGCCATGTGATAAAGAGGGACCTTTCTGCATTGTGGCCAAGTCAGAACTGGAGTTTTTTCAAAGGCACCAACCAGGCAAAAGGAATCTTTTGGCTCTGGTTTCTTCTTGCCTAACTGAGGTGAAGAGGCAGAAAATGCTATAAACTTTTGAGTGGGGAGAGAGGCTTCAGGCCTTTTCCTCTTCTGATCAGGGTTGCTGCTAGCCATGTGGTCCATGAACACCTGATTCTGTTTTACTTCTGTTTTTGTCATGTCCATTCTTGCCTGGCTTAGGTGAAGGTATATTGGCGACAGCTATGACTTTGTGGATTTTGAAAGGTCAGAAGGGTAGGCCAGGAGCCAGAATCCAGGCTGGGATTTGAGTCACAAGGCTCCCAGCAGCCCGAGTCCATGAAGGGTTTTGTAGCTAGTCAAGATGGTAATGTGTAAAGTCCCTAGCAATATGTTTGACCCAGAACAGATCAGAGGAAATCAAGAGACAACTATAGCAGTTAATCCTTAAAAGTGAGCTTGGTTGGGTGAATGCTATGAAGCAACTGTATTAAAGTTAAGCCCCATCTCCCCAGAAATTGAGGTGGTATAGAAGACAATGTGTGTCCCCCCATCCCTAAGTTTTAGGGGGAAGGAGAATGTACTTTTGATCTTGTTATGTCTTTGCAATAACTATTTATTTGTAAAAGGTAATTGATATTAAAATAAAACACCATATTATGAAACATTTCTTCCAATAGAGTCCTATTTTGGTGTCTCAGTTTTTTACCCCAAGATAGAGAGCCCAATGTGACTTCATTTGTTAAACGGAACTAGATTGCTAATTATAACCAGTGAATGGGGGGGATAAGGATAGCTAGGTGGTACAGTAAATAGAACAACAGGCCTGGATTCAGGAAGACCTGAGTTCAAATCTGGCTTCAAACACTTAACTAGCTGTATGACCCTGGGCAAGTAACTTAACCCTGTTTGCCTCAGTTTCTTCATCTGTAAAATGAGCTGGAGAAGGAAATGGGAAACCATTTTAGTATCTTTGCCAAGAAAACACCAAATGGGGTCATGAGGAGTCAGACAGGACTGAAAAACAACTGAACAAGAACAATGGAGGAAATATACTGGAATGGAGTCAGTCGCATTAGAGAAGGATACCCCAGAATTGTCATGGGATATTCTAGAATCCTGAGGTGAGATGTAAATGGCTTTACTCTGTGTGTCTGGGGGGATTGGGAGAGAAGATATAAAGCATTGATACACTGGAATCATACTTAGCATGATGAAATGCTTACATTAATGAAAGGCACATGAGAACTGAGACTCAGTGAGAGAACAATAGCTTTACAGATCCCATCTTATGCTCTCTATAGGTCATGTGCTCAGTGAGTATAATAAGTGGAAGACATGCACTTTTAAATATTTTTTTTCCTCTGGTTTTTTTTTTTTTGCTTCAAGACATAGCCAAAATAATTTCAACATCCTGTAAAAGGGTATTTTTTATTTTGTTTGTAGTACTTAACATTCAAATAAAATACATTATTTCTTTTTATCATTTCTACCTCCACTGTCATTCTCTCACTAAGGAAAAATGAACTCAGTTTTTGCACAGCTCTGATTTGTGGCAGAGATGGTTCTTGCAGCCTGTAGTCATATCAAAGTGGTATTTCATATCCCAAGAAATTCTGCCATCTGTAATTATTCTAAGGAAGAGAAAGACATGGTGGTACATTCCAGCAGTCCCTGCTGCCTGGGAGACTGAGGCTAGTGGACTTTTTGAGCTTAAAAGTTCTGGGCTACAGTCTAGTGTCTATATTAAGTTCAGTGTCAACAAGATGAGTCCCTGGGAGTGCTCAGGATGGGGGGGGGGGGGGGAAATCACCACATAAAAAGGGATAAACTGGTCCATTTTTGAAATGGAGCAGATCAAAGTTTCCATGACAGGGTGGGATAGGTCCTGAGTGTGGCCCCTGCATTTCCAACCTAGGTGACAGAAGGAGGTCCAGTCTTTACAACACATGTTCACACACACACACACACACACACACACACACACACAAATAGAGCCAGGCTAGCTGACAATGGAGTTTTGTGACAGTCACAGATACTGGCTGATGATTTCCAGTAAATAATTTCTGTTGCTATTTTTCATCATTGATGATGATGTTCAGTAACACTTTGTACTTCCTGGCATATTGTCTGACCTTGGTTCTTCTCCCATTCTCAACTATAAATTTCTTTTTTGCAAGAGCAATAAGGCATTGCGTTTAAGGGTTTCCTCAGGGATTACTGTGCTCCTTGGGCCTTTGGCCTCATGTTTCAGAGCATTGACTTAAGGCAAAGTCTAATTGACCAGAAATGCATTTTCCGACATGGCCTATTGCTTCACTGGAAGTGGTGTATAGCATTTCCCCCAGTGAGGAATGTAGTCATATCCTTCTCTTCCCACCAACCAAGTAGATCTAAAAGTCTCTTTCCATTGAATCCACTGGGCATATTTACATATGTCTATTTCACTGTTGAAGAATGTAACTTTAGGACAAACTGACATACTTCAGGATCCTAGTAAAGGGAAACTAAGAAAAGAGTAGCTCACAGAGAGAGAGTAGGTCACCTAACCTGAGTGAATATTTTCTCTCTCATAATCCCAAGAAATTCTGTGAGATCCAGGCCATGTGAATGGTACTCTGTGCTTCACAGAAGGCTTCACAGAAAGCTGAAAGGAATCTGATTGCATTCTCCAGTGCACCTAAATTCCTGCATCTACACAGGACGAAAGCAAATTCATCCATAGTTCATTCACTTAGCTAGCTCAGTACTAATTCTTTCTTTTCTTTAATCTGTTTATGTGGTGCCTTTTCTGAAATACTTCATCATTTATCAAGAACCCAGGCAAGACTTTCATTCTGTCTCCTCAAACACATAGAATTTTTGCCCTTGATGGAGCAGGGATGGGCAGAAGTCACTTATGTAAGGTTAAAAAACAAAACAAAAACCTTCTATGTTATGAAACACTTCTTCCTAAAAAATCCTTTCTCATATCTCAAGATGGTATGAATGTGACCTTGCTGAAAATAAGTTAAAGACCTTTAAGGTGTATAGCAGGGTTTAATACTGAGATTTGGTATGGGATTGAGAAAGGACAATTTTCTATGAAAACCTTGTTTATAATAAATAATAGATAAGCAGTCTACATTATAAAGACAGTACTCTACATCAATTTAAAAAGGATATGGATTGACTGGGTCAAAAGTGAGATTGGACCTTAAGATCACTGTGAGGGAAACTAGTTCTGACCAGAAAGATAAAAGGAATAAGGGAGAAAAGAGATGATCAAATAAGTGAAAATGGGTATTTGTAGGGGGTGGGAAAGAAGAAATTTTAATACATCCCAGTACTAGAAATTTTCATGCCCAAAGGCATGTTAATGACTAATTATGTGTGTGGAAGGGAACTAAGAAAAGGGGGGAGGGGTAGGGTTACCTAGATGTGTTTGGGGAGGCCCATAATAGTATATGCCATTTTTGTCAGCAGTCAGAAAATTGAGACAGTCAAGCAACAAGCATTTAATAAAAATTTACCATGTGCTAGGCACTGAGTATAAAAAGACAAAAGTGAAATTGTCAGGCAGTTTACATTCTATCAGATGAGTCAACATTTACATATCCCAGAGCATTCTTGCTGATCAGTTCCTCTTATGAGTAGCACACTGAAACGTAAATAAAATTACCTCCAAACCTTACAACATAAAACCTTCCAGGCACTTTGCACAAATTAAAATGGCCACTAGATGATTATTCATTCATTCATTTTTTTTATTGGTTTCAGGAACTCATGGAATTCTTGAAGGTGTATGCTGCAGAGAATGGGTTTGGTGGGACATCTGCTTTAGTGACATGATTACCCACAGAGAATCAACAACTGACAAAGTCCCTTTAGTGTATCAAGGGCAAGATTGCCCTCTTCCTGAGCCATCTTTGGGTGGTGAGTTTCTTCCAATTTAAGTTGGTCTTTGAAGGACAGACATTAGTTATCTAAGCATTTCTCACTTTATTTCTAGCTTGGTTAGACTTGTCAGAGCTTCTGCTCTGCCTTCATCACCTTTGAGAAGTGAATCTTGCTAATATTCCATCATCTCCTTGTCTACATCATGGTTTCACTGGTACAGAGGATATTCTATATAGTCTATATAGTATGTAATTTAATAGTACAGATGATAAGTGCCAGAGAATTCCAAGAAGGAACAGGTCATTGTCTTGGACAACGTAAGGTAGTCTTTTGAACATTTTTAGTCAACTAGAATGTTCCCGCTTCATTCCCTTTGACTTTTTGGTGAAGTAAGTAAAAAGGAATGGTTACGTGGAGATGTAAGCATCCTTTAAAGGAATGGTATTTTTTGTTATTTTTCAAAAATGTAATTTTTTTCAAATCATTAGTTTTCTTGCCAGAAAAAAACTGTTTTTTGTTTTCTTCTATTTGAATTGAATTACACATTTGAGCTTTTCTCTTGATTTATATAGCTTACAGTGTTGTGAAAAAAATTTACATTTAATTGTTTCCACAGCAATCAACTCAGTTCATCAGCTTTCTGCAATGGTCTGACTTCTTTTAAAGAGGACCTTTCTTCCCACAAATGCTTAAAGAGATTGCACTGTACAATCTAAGTGCTTTTCAAGGTTACTTTTTATTCTACCCAATTTTTGCCATATGTGATGACTTTAGAACCTAACCTTTGTGTAAGATGTGACTCCACTGAAAATAAATATTTGAATATGGTAGTTGTGTATGCTTTATTTTGAATGTTTGCCTTTTTTTTCCTTCCAAAAAATTGTAATTGCAAGAGCTATTTTCTCTTTTGGGATCATTAAATTTAGGTCAGTAGGATGGAAACAAGATGAATCTGTTATTCTACTAGCTACATTAGTTACCTATTGTAACCTACTTACCTAATTAATCTTTTGTTCAAGAAGTGAAAGTGTATGATCTCAGCCCTTTCGATTTCAGCATCTTTTGCATTGTCTGTGCCGCATGCCTGGAATGCTCCCACTCCTCAACAATGACTCTTAGAATCCCTGTCTTCCTTCAGGAAACTGAAGCCCTATTTGTCGCAGGAAGACTTTCCTTGTCCCCCCAGATAGTGGTGCCTTCCTGTCTAAGGCTATCTTGTATCTACTTCATGCATATCTTTTATGTACTCATAGAAACATGTTATAACCCCCATTAGAAAGGGGGCAGATATTGTTTTCACTTTTTCTTGGACTTCTCAGGGGTAAGTACAGTGCCTGGCACATAGCAAGTGCTTAATAGATGGTTATTAGTTGATTAATTGATTGGTACAGAAAGGGGAAAATGTCCCCCTCCCCCCTCATTCCCATATTTTGCTGGCTAGATTTTCTTTTTCTTTTTTATTAAGTTAATATATTTATTTTTAGTTTTCAACATTCACTTCCATAAGTTTTCAATTTTCTCTCCCTCCCTCTCATCTGCCATTGCAAGTTGGCATGCAATATGATATAAGCTCTACATATACCGTGTTTCCCCAATAATAAGACACTGTCTTATTATTTTTTTTTGGACAGAAAAACACCAGAGGGCTTATTTTCAGGGGAGGGCTTATTTTAATGAACATTGACAGCAATTTTAATAAACAGGTAAGTGTGAACAAAAAAATGTACCTTTATTCAATAAGCAAATCACTGGGGAAGAACAGGATGACGTGCTCACTGCTGCAGCTCTGATTGGATGCAGCTCGGAGTGCGGCGTGCGTTTCACAGGGGGGGGACGGTGCATACAGAGAGTACTGTAATGTAGCGTGTAGCACAGGGGATCACCTTCACTTACAGTAGCAATCTCAATAGGGCTTATTTTTGGGGGAGAGCTTATTTTAGAGGAATCTTACACAGTAAGGGGAGGGCTTATTTTCGGGATAGGTCTTATTTTCGGGGAAACACGATACATTCCTATTAAACATATTTTCACAGCAGTCATGTTATATAGAAGAATTAGAATGAATGGGAGGAACCATGAGAAAGTAAAAAACCAAAATAAAACCAAAAAAGAAAATAGTCTGCTTTGCTCTGTATTCAGACTCCATAGTTCTTTCTCTGGGTGTGGATGGCATTTTCCATCAAGAGTCCTTTGGAACTGTTTTAGGTCCTTGCATTGCTGAGAAGGGCGAAGTCTATCAAAGTCAGTCATTGCACACTGTGGTTGTTACTGTGTACAATGTTCTCTTGGTTCTGCTCACTTTACTCAGTATCAGTTCATATAAGTCTTTCCAAGTTTTTCTGAAATCTGCCTATTCATCATTTCTTATAGCACAATAGTATTTCATTACATTCATATATGACTACTTGTTCAGCCATTTCCCAATTGATGGCATCCACTCAATTTCCAATTCTTGGTCACCACAAAAAGAATTGCTATAAATATTTTTGTACATGTGAGTCCTTTTCCCATTTTTGTGATCTCTTTGGGATACAGCCCTAGACCTGACAGATCTTTAATTCAGTGATTTGTCAATGGGCTTGCTTACAAGGCTATCTTTTGAAAACAGTACCATCTTGCCTTTGGACTTGAGTCCTTATTCTAACATTACAACGCTATGTCCAAGTCAATTTACCCTTTCTAGTCCTTTAAGTTTTAATATCCTTCTCTGTAGGACAGAGTATGTTAACCTCTTCTTCTTTCATCTTTGGGCATTATGAAACTCATGAAATTTTAAAAGGTACTTAAATGCTTATTGACTGACTGATTATATTTCTTAGATAGGATGATAATTAGGGAAAAGACAGATAAAGCATTTATTAAGTACTTACCTCAAGCCAGGCACAGTGGAAAGTGCAAGGGATACAAATAAAATCAAACAGGAAAATTACTGTCCTCAGGGAACTTACACTCTAATGGGGAAGACAACTGGAAAGGGGTGGAGTGAGGGACTGGGGGTCAACAGAGTAGGTAGGGGGTAGGGGGAGATAGTGAGGAGACAGGAAGAAGTGCCAGTAGCCCAGCAGTCTAGTTCCCAACAAGATAAAGGAAAAGGCTCATTTATGCTTTTAAAGGCATTAGAGCTCAAACTGTGACCATCTCAACCAAGCTGGAAAGACTTTGAGTAAGGTCTTGGGATTAAACTGTATTTGTTGTCTGATAACCAGCATAATTAAGTATAAAGAAAGAGGCTCATAACCATTAAGTTAGTCACTAAATTATATTGGCCAGGAAACTCATGGAAACCATTACCCAAAAAAAATGGTTCCAAGTTGCTACAGTGGGCCATAACTGGAGAACTGAACTTGGAGGGAGGGTGATCTAGCCTAGAAAAAGTGTGTAGATTAAAGTGAGAAGATAATTGATTATTGTACTTCTTTTTTGACCAAGCCTCCCCATTCTTGGGGCACTGAGGCCTCTCAGTCAGCCTTTCCTGTCTGCTCACAATGATGCAACCCTGATGCAGGCCCTCATCACTTCAGGCCTACACTGTTGCTATGGTGGTGTGACTGGTCACTTCCTCTCAATACTAGTCCCTTCCCTCCGAAATTACCTTTTATTTATACTCTATATACGTTGTGTGTACATAGTTGTTTTCCTGTTGTCTCTCCCATTAGAATATGAACTCCTTTGGGCAGCCTGTGTTTTCGCTTTTCTTTGCATCTCCAGGGTCTATAACAATATTTAGTACAGGACTTGGCATATACTAAGTGCTTGCTTGTTCATTGATTGGCTTCTTCTGGGATTCCCCCATACAGAGCTATCTTGATCTTTCCTTCTCCCACAGACCTGTTTGCCCAGGTCTGATTAACAGCTCTCCCTTCCTCTTTTTTCCCCAGGGCATGAATTTGAGTCTCTGTCTTGCCCTTTGTTGCAATTGGCTTATCATATTTACCTTTCTCCCCTCACTTTCTGTTGGCCTCTGTGTGCATTGAACCAAATAAACTCTGGAGATTAGGAAGTTTAAGGACCAAAGCCAGATGTTCTGCTTCTCAGAGACAAGACCACAAGCAAAATGTCAATGGAACTACTACTATGTTGGTTTATAATACTGTGCCTGGGGTCTCTCTATTCAACCTCTTCATTCTTTCTATGCTACAATCAAAGGCTCTTGCCCCCTCCTGTTTCCCTCATTGACCCACCTAATCCTACCCTCTCATCTAACTCAGAGTAAGTAGACCTGGGAGCAGTTTAGCTGTCATCAATGGAAATCCAAATGAAAGCCTCTCTCCCTTCATCCTACATCTCTAGAAGTCTAAGGCCCTGAGGGCTTTTCATTAGTCCTCTGGTAAATATTAATGAGACCACATTAGGTCCCAAGTGCCCCTTGCCCTCTTCCCTTTGTCCATAGGTGTTTATCCTCCTCCTCCTGTCCTTCTCCACCCTCCCCACCCTCTCACCAAAGCCCAGCTCAGCTTGGCTCCACTTCATTGTTCTGTGGGCTAATGAAGCCTTTTGGGCCTGGATGCTGAACTTTGTTCTCCACTTTTGTTCAGTGTCCAACCTCCCTCTCCTCATGGAGCCAGAGTGAGCCTAAGGCTGCTGGCAGGAAGTAAATTTGGTGGGTTGTCAACCTACCCATGTGGATGCAATTAAAACCTCACCCGGTGTGCATCAGCTCAGCCTAAAACAGCTAGTATGTGGTGACAGGCTACCCAGGGAGGGAGGAGACAAGCTGAGGAGGCTTCATACTAACCTGATGGAATTGGGTAGGGAAAAAAAATGATGTCACTTTGTTCTACATCCATCTGGAGGTGGAGGTCACCATGTCAGCTTGGAAGCTTCCTGACTAAGAAATTGCCATGGAAACTACTCTGGCCTACTTCCTTTAGAGATAGCCTCTGGCCCTTCTTCCTCAGCTTGAGTTCCTTGTTGAACACATTTGCTTTATAGAAAGTGAGTGATGTTAGATACTTGCTACAGAATACAAGGGACAAAACTCATGATATCTGTTCCTAGAGAAGGCAAAGAGGCTAGGGGACATCTCTTGTCATTTGTGGGTAGGGTATAAGGAGAAAATTAAGCTTGGTGGGAGGAAGGAAAAGTGGGTGGAGCCAGTGAGGAGATAATTGATCAGAGAAGGGACGTCTACAAAAGGGAAAAATCTCAGATCTGTGATGTAGGAAAGACATATGACTGATAAAAAAGAGAAAGTAGAGAAGAGACAGTGAAGAGTGGGACCTAGCAAAGGATAAAATATGTGAACGAGAGATATTTGGAGAGTTGTCCCATGTGGGAGAATATCTAAGATTGCTCTGGCCAATCAAGAATGTTTACTTATCTAACCTTTTAGAAAAGTCCAGTTTCTTTACCTCCATTTTCTTCAAGTCTTTGTGGCCCTTATGGTAAAAGTCTTTCCCACCCAAACATCATCCATGTTTTTTTTTACCCACTTTGCTCTTTCAAAATGAGGACTTCTCAGTGCTAATTATCTTGCTTTACTATCACTACTGCTGGGTACTGTCTAAAAAGCAGAGCTATAACTAGTACAGGGTGAATGAGGCTTGGCCCCAGGGCACTGGCATGGGAAGGGTCAGATATCCTCCCTGGGATGCTGTCTTCTTCCTTGGGAGGGCAGGCTTTCACAATTCTTTCCATCCCTAGAACATTTCCCTAAACTTCATACCAATTTCTTCCAGAGGGACAGGGTATCATCTCCCTTATGGGATCCTCTGAAGGACAGGTTATCCCCTTCTTTTCAATGACTACACCTATTTTTGGACTATTCTTATAGATACCATGCCCCACAATTGAATTTGCCATAGTTTTTCCTGGGTTGTTAGGAACTTAAAATTCTAGCTATTGGGGATTTAAATATATTATTATCTCCTTAAAGGAAAAAAAAATTGCCTTCAAGAAACTTAAAATCAGCATAATTTTTTGTTAAATGAATGGATTAATGAATTTATTCTTCTTCGTGGGGATGATAGAAAGCAGATAGGTCTTGACCCTCAGAGAGTTGCATTCTTTCAAGTTAATTGAGTACCTCTTACATGTTTGGCATGGTGTTAGGTGTTATGGGAGACACAAACAAAATTAATGAAGTGATTTGTCTAGGATGCTTTAAGAAATTATCAGTTGTAGCATATTATTGTAATGGAATACTATTGTGCTATAAGAAATGATGAGCAGGATGATTTCAGAAAAACCTGAGAAAACTTATATGAACTGATACAAAGTGAAGTAAGAAGAACCAGGAAACTATGGTACACAGCAACAGCAATACTGTACTATGATCAACTGTGAATAACTTAGCTATTCTTAGCAATATGATGCTCCAAGATGATTACAAAGAACTTATGATGAAAAATGTTATGTACCTCTAGAGAGAAAACTGATGGAGTCTGAGGATAGATTGAAGCATAATTTTTTCACTTTATTTTTCTTGCTTTTTTTTTTCTTTTTGCACCATGGCTATTATGGAAATATGTTATGCATGATTTCACATGTATAACTGGTATCACATTTCTTGCCTTCTCAATGGGTAGGAGATGGGCAAGAAGGAGGGAAAGAATTTGGAACTCAAAGTAAATAATATTCTAATTTTTAAAAATTTAAAATTATTATTTTATTATTAAAACATTTTATTTAAATCATTCTTTTTCTGCATGTCACAATATACTCAAAATGGTAAGGTAACCAGAATATTGAAAGTCATACCATAAAAAAATACCCAAAAAATCACACAATGCCTATTATAACTATGGCTAGAAAAGAATCCATAACAATCCAAAGGATAGAAGTGACCACAAAAAAATAAAATAATTTCAATTCCATGACATTGAAAAGCTTTTGTGTGAACAAAACCAGTGCAAGTAGGATAAAAAGGAAGCTGTTAATTGAGAAAAAATGTTTCCTTTGGTTTTTTTTTTGTTTAATATCTAAGACATATAGAAATTTTATAAATATATAAGACCAAGAGATAGTCCCCAGTGGATACATAGTCAAAAGACATAGTTTCCCCCAAAATTGCCAATTATATTTTACAAAACATAAGAAATATTGCACAGATCACTAGTAATAGGAGAAATGCAATCAAAGAAATCACTTAATACTCAGAAAATTGGTAAAAGTGGCAAAAGATGGTAATTGCCATTGTTGGAGAAGCTGTGGAAAGACAGATATAGATAGATAGATAGATGATAGATGATAGATAGATAGATAGATAGATAGATAGATAGATAGATAGATAGATAGATAGATAGAT
>NW_027187299.1:6124615-6136990 GCF_028583685.1 Petaurus breviceps papuanus
GATAGATAGATAGATAGATAGATAGATAGATAGATAGATAGATAGATTCCTGGTAGAGTAGACAATTGCTCCAATTATTCTGGCAAGCAATAGGAATTCATTTAGTCTGTAAATATTTATTTAGTGCCTCCTATGTGCCAGACACTGTTCTAAGCACTGGAGATACAAAGAAAGGAAAAAGATAGTCACTACCCATGAGAAACTCACAGTCCAAAGGGAGAGATAACATGCAAATGACAAGGGCCAGTGAACAGGATCAATAGGAAAAAATAACAAGTCAGAAGGCACTAGAATTAGGAGGGATTTTTTACAGGTTTCCTGAAGAAAATGAGATCTGAGCTAGAATTTAAAGGAATCTAGGGAGGTCAGGATGTACAGGTGAGGAAGGAGAGCATTTCTCTGATGGAGGACAGCTAGAGGAAATGCCCAGAGAGGGAGGATGAAATGTCTTTTTTTCAAAAACAGCAAGGAAGCCAGTGCCAATGAATTCAAGTGTATGTAGGGTGGGGAGAAGTTGATAACTGGAAATTTGATGGGGGGCTAAGGGAGTGACTAAAATGTAGAGACCTTTTGACTCAAAGATCCCATTGCTTGGCATATGCCCCAAAGAAGTCCAGGACAGAAAGGCAATACTGCATATTTACAGCAGCATTTTGTTGTTGTTGTAGCAAAGAACTAGAAATAAAGCAGATGCCCATCAGTAGGGAATATGAACAATCGAGACAAATGAATACAATGGAAAGCCAGTGTGCTATAAGAAATAAGGACAGTAAAGAGAAACATGAGAAGATTTTCCATGGAGAGATGCAAAGTGACGTCATCAGAACCAAGAAAACAACGTACCCAATGACCGCAATCAGGTCAATGGAAATAATAACAGAACAATAACGACTAAAAAATCAAACCAAAACTGAATACCATGTAATTATAATAACCAAGGTTGGTCCTGAGAGAGATTTGAGAAAATGCACTTTACTTTGTATCTGTTCATATAAACTTTCCAAGCTTCTTTTTGTTCATGTTCCTTATTTTTTGCAGCATAACCGTCTTCCATTACATTTGTGTATCACAATTTATTTAGCCATTTCCCCAGCTAACTAGCATCTACTTTATTCCACTTCTTTGCTACAACAACAGTAGTAACAACAAAATGTTGCTCTAAACATTTTAATGAGGCCTTTCTTTCTATCTTTGACTTCCTTTGAGGTCTTTCCCAGGTTCAACCAAGGAATCTCTTCTGGTAGAAATGTTTAATCAACTTGTTGGTTAGATTTTTAAAAACTATTCCCCCCACTCCACCCCACCCCCACCTGTATTTTCATTCTTTGTTACAGAGAAAAGCTCTCTGGGTAGTAGGGATGTATTTGGAGATGAGTGTGGTGGGTAAACAAGAGATATCAATACAAATTTTAAGAAGAAATTGTCAGCTAATAAAAGCCCTCAGGTAGCTAATTTCTCTTTTCATGAAATAATATTGTCACTGAAATTACTTAATCTTATGGTTCCATAGGTCTTTACTATAAATGACACTTGTTGCAGCAGTTATAGACTCTCCATGACCCCATTTGGTATTTTCTTGGCAAAGATACTGAAATGGTTTGCCATTTCTTTCTCCAGCTTATTTTACAGATAAGGAAACTGAGGTAAAGAAGGTTAAGTGACTTGTTCAGGGTCACACAGTTAGGAAGTATCTGAGGCTGAACCTGAACTCAGAAAGTTTGAGGTCTCCTGATTCCCAGCCCAGTGCTCTACCTAATTCACCACCTATGACCAACAGAGAGGGACTAATTTAGATAATTTGGGAGTGTGTTTTTTAAGCTGGGAAAAAAAAAAAACCTCTTCAAATGACATATTTGATAACTGATAAGAAAGCTCCATCCCAGACTGGAATTTTTTTCCCCAGATGCTACTAATATCACTTGAGAACTAGAGACAGAAAATAAGCAAATTAAATGAGCTTTTGGTTTGGTCTCAATGGGATTTTATTCACTTCACAGTGTAGTGTTGTACTTGAAGGGCTTTGTGGTGTTTTTATAATACTTTCCCCCTTCTTGACCCCTAAACTTGGTTAATTTATGCCTGAGTTCTTTTGAGTACTATTCCTACCCCCCCATTCTCCCCTCCACTTAATGAGAAGGTACATTTAGGGGCACCTAGGTGGTATAGTGGAAAGAGTGCAGGATTAGGCCTCAGAAAGACCTGAGTTCAAATATGACCTCAGAGGTTTGCTAGCTTCATAACCCAGGACAAGTCACTTAACCTCATGCCATTCTAACTGTGAGGGTACAATACTATCACCTTCCTCACAGGGGTATTGTGAAGATGAAATAAGACAGCTTAAGTAAGGCACTTAGCAAACATTTTTTCTTCTTTTTAAATGCACAAAGCCCCCCCCCCCCAATTTCCATGTACACAGCACAGCATCAAAAGAGGATTCACTATAAAACAACAAATTTACATTTCACATTGTTTACTTTTTTTGAAGAAATACCTTAGTACCACACATTGTTTTCAAAGTTACTCTGCTTTCTATGCTTCCTTCTCAATTTTCTTTTTTCTGCTGTGAATTTTTTATATTTTAAAAATATTTTTATATTTTAATTTTTATTATTTATATTTTTATTATATTTTATATATTATGTATAATACATTTACTATGTTATATTTCTATTTTATTATTTATATGTTTTATATTTTTTCTTTCCTACCCACCCTGCCCTAGAGAAGGCTACCATTAGACACTAATATGTGTGTGTATGTATAATCATTCTATACATACTTCTATTTATTCTTTCTCTGCAAACTTTAAAAGCACTATATAAATGCTAACTATTATTGTTATTACGGTAACTGGAAGTGGTAAGGTTCTTGGGGCTGGGAAACTGCACTGGGTTCCTGGGGTTCCTGAGGAGACCCTGGCACCTAGAAACAGGGCATCTTTATCCTTCAAACTGATAAGTACTCTAATGACTCCAAAGTTTCTGCTGATGCCACAGGGAGACTCTCTCTGAGGAATGTTCATGCTTCTTAACATTTGACGCTAAAATGAGTATTAGGAAGCACTATGTGGAAGTACTGTGTTGGTATAGGTAACAATATCAACAGTTCTCAAAATATTTAGTCTTAGGACCCCTTTATATTCTTAAAAATTATATTTTTAATTTTTAATGACCCCCAAGAGATTTTGTTCATGTGGGTCCCATCTATTAATGTTTACTATATTAAGAATGAAAACTGATAATTTTAAATTATTTATTTACTTACAAGTAATAAACCAATTTTGATTTAACATGAATAGCATATTTTGTGAAAAATATTTTTTCTTTTTATTTTCACATATAAAATATTTATATTTTCATGCAAAAAATTGTTTTTCCAATCCTTTCCAAAGAAATTTAGTGAGGAGATTGGCAATGTCTTACATAATTTTGCAAATCTCTTTGATGTTTGGCTTAATAGAAGACAGCTGGAGTCTCATATCTGCTTCTGCATTCAATCTGTTACATTTATGTTGTTTTGGTTGAAGTATATGAAGAAAATTGGCCTCACAGACATATAGTTGGAAAGGGGGAAGTATTCTAATCAGTAAATAACATCTTAGTATTATGATGAAAATAGTTTTGACCTCACAGATCTCCTGAAAGCTTCTCAGGGACTTCCATGGGTCCTTGGACTATATGTTGAGAAATACATGTTTCTTTGGCTTATATGCACAATTTTAGTTCCTGGGAATCATAAAGAGAAGGTCATATTTTCATGTGACCAAATAAGCATAGTAAAGTGGAAAAGCACTCTAGACTTACAACAATCAGCTGAGTAGAGTTTGGTTCCCATCTCTGTTTTATATATATATATATATATATTTTTTTTTTTTTTTCAGCTGTCTGACCTTAAGCAATTTACTTTGCCTGAGCACTAGTTCTCTTACCTTTAAAAGCAAACAGTAAACCCTGTACTAGGGGCAAATAGGTGGTATAGTAGATAGATTGCTGGACCTGGAATGAGGAAGACCTGAATTCAAATCCAGCCTCAGAAACTTACTAGCTGTGTGACCCTGGGTAAATCTCTGAACCTTTTTGGCATCATTTTCCTCATCTGTTAAAAGAGCAAGAGAAGGAAATGGCAAACCACTCCAGTGTTTTTGTCAAGAAACCCCAAATGGGGTCACAAAGGGTTGGACATGACTGAAATGACTGAACAACAACAACAAAGATTCACTTGACAGGCTTGTTGCCATTATCAAATGAGATAATGGATTAAATGTGCTCTGTAAAACCTGCAGATACATAAGTGAAAACTATTATCATCTCCTGACAGCAAGGTCTAGCTGAATTAGCATCCTATAACTTCCTGAGGATGAGGGTGATAGGAAGATCCTCACCTTTTTTAAAGTAAAGTTTTACATCTTTCCTAATCCTCTTCACTTGAATCCTACCTTGTAGAAAAGAAAAACAGATGAGCACCAGTCCTGGAGTCAGGAGAACCTGAGTTCAAATCTGGCCTCAGATACTTAACACAAAAACTAGCCATGTGACCTTGGGCAAGTCACTTAACCCCAACTGCCTTCCAAAAAAAAGGCAAAAAAAAAGAAAAAAAAAAGAAAAACAATTGAGCAAAAAAACCAAAACAATGGCAACGTCTACCTCTGTACTTTGTCGCATCATCTGTTCTTCATGATCCAAATTGTTTATTACAAATGTTCAGAAGTCAGCTTCTTGTCAACGATCTTTTCATTTACATTACTGTAGTTATTGTGTATATTCTTCTTCTGGTTCAGTTCATTTCCCTCAGCATTAGCTCATTCCCATCTTCCCACATTTCTCTGAATTCCTCATCATTTGTCATTTCTTCCTATAAAATAATATTCCATTCTGTTCCTACACTTCAATTTGTTTAGCCACCTAATTGATGTGTGGTTAATTTCTTTCCCGCTCTTTGTTCACATGAAAAGTGTTCCTATGATTATTTTTGGTATTTATGAGACCTTCCTTGTCTGTCTCTGACCTCCTTGGGAATGTCAACACTTTTTTTTTAGTGCCTAATGTGACAGTCACAACATAGAGTGAGAAGCAATTGTCCCTCCTATTCCTAAAGCTCATGAGGGAACCCACTGGTACCCCAGGACCCAGAAAATTCAGTTAGTGCTCTGTTAGTAGGTAGTATGGGGCAACTACGACACAAAATATGTGCTTGACTCTTCAAATGCTGAGTGAAACTTTGTCTTCTTTGAATCTAAGGGCTTCCAGGAAATCCACTCACAAGCTGCTATAGATAAGCTTTGGAATTCAAATCTGGTTTCTATTTCTCAACCCATCTTCTAAATGACTGAAGTTTCTCTGTTTAAGACTCTGCTTTTGGTTTCAACCTAATGCTGCTTGAGTAGGTGATGACAGATTGCTTTGGATCTGTTAATCACAATGATAAAGATTGGGGCCCCCAGATTACTTGGCACCTCTGCTTTAGGTCCCAAAGGCAAGCCCCAGGCTAAATTGTTAAGTAGAAGTTTGTCCTTGGGAATTAGCAGTCTCTCCCTAAACTCTTAGGGATTTGGTGTCTTTCTTACCCCCACCCCCAGATTCTCAGTATCTAAATCTCTCCTATTAGGAAAGGATACATGTATTTGCTTCAGATCCTCAGAATCAGAATTTAGAATTAGAATCTCAGTGGGTCATCTAGTCCAAGTAGAAATCTCTTCTACAACATCTTTGCAAGGGTTAATCAGTAACTTTTTGAGTAACTCGGGGATTGAGTACTCACAACTAATTATTCAATGGGCTCATTGATCATCTCAGTCTATGGTAGAGAGTCAGTGAAATGTCATTGTTGTTCACCTGTGTCCAACTCTTCATGACCCCATTTGGGGTTTTCTTGGCAAAGATACTGGAGTGGTTTCCCATTTCCTTCTCTTGCTCATTTTATAGATGAAGAAACAGAAGTAAATGGGTCAAGTGACTTACCCAGGGTCACACAGTTAATAAGGACCTGAGGCTGGATTTGAATTTAGGTCTACCAGACTCCAGGTTCCTTGCTCTATCCATTGGGCCACCTAAATCATTTAACTTCCTGCTGCCTCAAGCAATTCCATAAATTACAGACTGAGGTGCTGATCTGCCCAAAGGGCAGAGTTTCCATACTTGAAGTTCCCCATACTCAAGAAATCACAAGTTCAAATTCACACCTAGCATCCTTCCTTCCCACCTCACCTCCAGTAAACACTTTAATGCATGACTCTTTCTTGAGGTATTTGCAAAGACCATTCCTAAGGAGTAAAATTTCTAATTGTAGAACATCTGGCATCAGGAACAAAATGAGAGCCTCAAACACTCAAAGGCTCAAATCACATCATTGAACTATTTTGTCTACTGGGGAAACATACCACTGTTGGACCACTTCATTTTTTTAGTAAAACCAGCCCAACTGGTCTTCACTGCAGAAAATATATCTTCTTAATAAAAAAAAAAAAATTGCTTGTCTTATCTACTTTTTTTCCATAAGAAATATCATTTGGGTGTTTTTAAAGCTGGAATTAGTGAGTTTTCAGCCTCAGCAACATTTCTAATAACTCATCAGAATCAATCATTCACAAGGTTTGCTTCTTCATTCATTTGTTGAATCAGCATTTGTCATATGCTACCGGTAACTTTCCACCCTAGGCTAGACCATAGACACATAGACATTGTGTTGGGTGCCTATAGAACAGAGAGGTATCAGAAATGCTTGCTCTCAAGGAACTTAAGAGAAATCTCTTTAACCCAAAAAAAGTCTTAGAATGCTGACCCTCTTTAAATTAATAAGTTTGATCTTTCCAGTGGCATCTGCCGTTGTATTTGTCTCCCAAGACTTTTCTAAAGAAATATCCCATGGATGGAGTGGTACACCTTTCATGGAAGACACTCTTTGCTACCTCTTAGTCCTAAGGCCTTCATCTTAGGCAGCCCTCCCAGACTCCTTTGTCCCCCTTCACTCACTCAGCATCCCCACTGCTGTCCAACTCCAGTTAAAGGCATTCTGGGCTGCATCGGCAGTTTGCTGACACAACACAGCTGAAGTTAGTCAAAGGCCAGGCAGGAGCTCATGCCAAATGTCTGACACTGGCTCCATTCCCACATATTCCTTGGAATCAAAGCAACATGACATACTGGATAAATCAGAGCAGGAGTATTTTCTCCCGAGGTCAGCTTGTGGAGATGGTCATTAAAATGTCAGTCTTCTGGGTGATAACAGCTCTAGCACGACTTCAAATGTTAAAAGCTACAATTCCAATTGATTCCCACTGAGCACTAGCTAAGGTCTTTGGAAATTAGCAGGGAGGTATCAAGGGAAGGGAGAGAACCTTTCCACCTCCACCCCTCCCCCCCCATTTCCCCTTGTATTTACATGCAGAATTTAAATTGAGGAGACCCCTCCCAATTCCCAGTTCCAAAATTCCTGAGCCCACCCACACTATTTCCCTCAGCTATAGCTCTTGGCAGTCCCTAAGCCCCAGAGGGTGGAGGGTCGGTTTATAAAGGTGTTTGTTGAGGAGCAGAAGATGGGGGGGGGGGGGGGGGCGGTGTAAATCTACTAAGCAATGATTCTACCTACAGTATTTTCTTGTCCAGAAGACTAGTGGGAGGCTGGAGAGCTAGAAAGGGTTTGCATCGCCTGGATTAGGCATGGAGTACGACTACTAGACCTTGTCCTCTGGAAAAATTTCACCAACTAGTGATTCAAAAAGTTTTCCTTTAGAAGCAAACCGTCCCCCTCTCCCTTTCCCACACACACTCCCTTTGCCCCAGAGTTAAGTCTATGTATCATTCACACTCTTGTGTCAATTGATATAATCAGATCCACGCCCAGATGAGAGTTATTGATGTAAATCTTGGGGTGATTTGGAACAAGGAACAACCACAGGGAGGAATGGTAGAAAGCTGGGGTACAAGGGAGGAACACATCCATTTTAATTTTGCACTTTCATTCCACTGAGGCAGAATGGAAAGAACTCTGGTATGAAGGAAGATACTTTCTGCATGCAGAGAAAGAACTGATAAATAGAAATAGTGTAGAATAATTTTCCACATATACACTTATGTATATAATGGTAGCTGTCTTTAGCTGTCTTTTGGGTGGAAGAAAAAAAAGCTTACATGATCATTTTTTTGTATATTTGAAAGGAATAACAAGTTGTACATAGTAGAATTACAGTTTCATATGAAATCATCTTTTTTCTTGTACCGTGTTATGGAAATGCTTGTTTTATTGCATAAATTAAAAATAAAATAAATGTGAAAAAAAAGACCTGGGTTCAAGTTTTTTTTGAGATTTTTAGGTGTAAGGCTCTGGACAGGATTCTTCTTTTAACTTCAGTTATCTCAAAAAGTGGAATAATTACACTTGTACCCCCTAAGGAAAGCATTATATAAATGTAAGTTGTTATTTAATAATAATAGCTAATATTTCTATAGTGCTTTAAGATTTGCAAAGCACTTTGAAAATATCTCATTTGATTCTCACAATATAAATCTAGGAAGTAGGGACTATTAGTATCCCCATTTAATAAATGAGGAAACTGAGGCAGTCACATAGCCATTAAATGCCTGAAGCTGGATTTGAACTTAGTTCTTCCTGATTCTAGGTCTGTTGTTCTAACCTCTGAGTTAGCAGCTTTCTCAACTGGCAGCTTATAGTAGTTCTGGGATAGGTACCTTTAAAATGATCTTTGGAGCCCTCTCATATACACAGTTTGCACTATGTTAATTTCCAATTGTTAATGTGTTTCTAGATAAGTGTTTTGCATCTTTTTAATGATATTTTATTCTGACCTTTCCTTAGGTAAACTCCTTAATTCGGATGGACCCCATTTTTCCAAATTTCCACAGTTCTGGGTTTGTTATCCATATCACTTACTTGGCATTTGTCCCATGGAAATTAAGCTATTACTTTTTGCTTACAAATATATCCCATTTTCCCACTTAGATGAACATTTTAGATGTGTTTAGATTCCCTCTTTTTAACTTCCCTCACAACTCCTAGCAGAGAGCCTTATGCAGAGTCAGGAGTCAGTAGCTGATTGAATGATGAACCATTTCTATTATTTTTTTTTTTTACCAATTCCATAAGGGACCCAACACTGTGCTTTACATAGAATAAATTCAAGAAAGAAAGTCATATATAATGTAGATGAAAATAATGTCAACTGCAAGACAGGAAGAAGAGTAAACTCTGTGGATCTGGTGCCAGCTGGAGCCATTTGGAATCCAGGGAATTTTATTTGATTAAAAAATGACCAGTTTACTTTTCCTGAATATTACGAAATAAAAATCACTTTTCTCTTCTTGAGTGTGAGGTCTATATGGGAGAGAAGACAAAACAAGAAACAAGAAGTCAGTAGACATAGACTCTAGATCTTCCTCTAATACAGCCTACCAATGAGATTTGGGCAAGTCACTTTCCTATAGATGTTTCCCCATCTGTAAATGAGAGGATAGTCTCAAAGGTCTCTTCATATTCCAAAGTTCATAAATCATAGGAAGGGACCTTGGAAGTCAACTAGTTGCTAGAGCAACCCCTTCATTTTGCAGAGGAAGGAGCTCAGACCCAGAGAGGTTAAAAGTATTGTCCAATCAGTTTTCAGAGAAAGAAATTAAAGATATCTATAAGCATATGAAAAAATGCTCTAAATCACTATTGGTTAGAGAAATGCAAATCAAAACAACTCTGAGGTACCACATCTCACCAGTCAGATTGGCTAAGATGACAAAACAGGAAAATGACAAATGCTGGAGAGGATGTGGGCAAATTGGAACACTAATGCATTGCTGGTGGAGTTGTGAACTGATCCAACCTTTATGGAGAGCAATCTGGAATTATGCCCAAAGGGCTATAAATAATTTCATACCCTTAGACCCAGCAATACCACTTCTAGGGTTATATCCCAAAGACATCCTAGAAGTGGGAGGAAGACCCATATGTACAAAAATGTTTATAGCAGCTCTTTTTGTAGTGGCAAAGAATTGGACATTAAAGGGGTGCCCGTCAATTGGGGAATGGCTGAACAAGCTGTGGTATATGCATGTAATGAAATACTATTGTGCTATAAGAAACAAGGAGCAGATGGACTTCATATTTATCCGGAGAGACTTATATGAACTGATGCTGAGTGAGAAGAGTAGAACCAGGAGAAATTTGTACACAGTTACAGACACAACGTATGTTATATAACATGATATATTGGACTCCTCAGCAATGCAGTGATACAAGTCAATCCCAAAAGACTCATGATGGAGAGAGATGTCTACATCCAGAGAAAGAACAAGAAAGAACTGAGTTTGAATTCAGATTGAAGCAAACTACCTGATCTTTTTCTTGTTTGATTTTATTTCCTGTTTACCATTTTTCATTCCATCTGATACAATCCATCTTTATAACCTGACTAATGTCTAATGTGAAAATATTTGCAGATCCTATACTTGATTGTATGTCGTCATGGTGGGGGGAGGAGGGGGACAAAATTTGAAATTCAAGGAATTGTGGAACTGAATCTTGTAAAGTAAAAGTAAACAAACAAATTAATGGAAAAAAAAAGTATTGTCCAATATCACACAGGTTAGAAGTGGTAGAGCTGGGATTTAATAATAGCTAACTTTTATATAGTGCTTCCTATATGTGCCATAGGGGCAGCTGGTGGAGCAGCAGAGTGCCAAGCAAACTCATCCTCTTGTGTACAAATCTGACTTCAGACACTTACTAACTATGTGACCCTGGGCAAGTCATTTAATCCTATTTGCCTCAGTTTTTCCATCTGTAAAATGAGCTGGAGAAAGAAATAGAAAAATCATTCCAGTATATCTGCCAAGAAAACCCTAAATGGGGTGATGAAGAGCTGGACACAACTGAAATGAGTGAACAACAACAACAGAAATGTGCCAGGCTCTGTGCCAAGAGCTTGACAATTGTTATCTCATTTGACCCTCGCAACAACTGTTGGAAGCAGGTGCTTTTGTTATCATCATTTTACAGATGAGAAAACTGAGGCAGAGATGACTTGCCCAAGGTCACACAGCTAGTAAGTGTCTGAGACTGGATTTGAACTTAGGTCTTCCTGACTCCAAATCCAGCAGTCTTTCCACTCCATCAAGCTTTCTCCTAGCAAGCTCTTCATTCATATGAATAAAATTTGTCAGTGAATCTTGATTATCTACTTTGTGGACCATCCTCACCATATTTTCAATCTTGAATTTCTGCCTTTTTTTTCTCATCTAAGTAAATTAATAAAAAGGAAGCAACTCCTATGTGCTTAGCACTGGCCTTTTCATCTTACTCTATATTACACATATTAATGCATCACATAATTTATGTATTGATGGGGGAGGGGGAGGGGCTTTGGGCGGTGCCATGGTTGCTTTGAATGAATATGTATAAGCTTGATGGGGTGATCGCCATATAAGGCCATGGGGTGATCACCATATAAGGCTATAAATGTAAGACTGCGATGTGATTGGCTCGGACTCGCTATATATTTTCTCGTGTGAGAGGGCTCTCTCTCTCTCTCCGCCATGTAACTGTTGAAGAATAAACCACCCCGCTTCACTCCTCCGCCTTCTGTCTGGTGTTTTTTCCCCGTGAGGGGCCGGTGACGACCGAAGACCCGGGATGGGTAAGTAAGAGGGCCGTGGGGCTAGTCGTCTAGATCTGTTGTAAGGGTAAACGCCTGCAACAATGTATGTATATTTTATACATCAAAATCACATTGACTTTCTTATTTATTGGATAGAGTTTTGGATCTGGAGTCAGGACAACCTGAGTTCTAATTAGCTTCAGACACTTACTAGCTGTGTGACTTTGGACAAGTCACTTCAACCTCTGTCTGTCTCAGTGTCTTCAACTATAAAATAGGGATAATAATAACACCTACCTCAGAGGGTTCATGGGAAGATCAAATGAGATGTAAATCATTTAGCATAGTCTCAGACACATAGTGAGCACTTAAATTCTCATTCCTTCCCTTTTGATTCCATTTAAACAAATTCTTATTTTTGTATGTCCTCATTGAGGACTAATTAGTATGTATTTATGTATATATGTATAAATGACCTGAGATTTTTTCTCTCATTTCTCTGATTTCCCCTCAAATATATGAAGACAGCTATTATGTCTTTGCTAAGTATTCTTATCTCCATGTTAAATATTCCTGTTTCTTTTAACTAATTTTTATTGCATTGCTTTGAAGACTCCTTACCATATTTGCCACCCTCTGAAAGAAGTCCAGTTGGTAAATATTTTTCCTTCTGTGTGGGCCCCCAAATTGAAGATAGTTGACTTTCCCCCATTCTTCTTTTCCTCCTTCTTCTGTCCTCCTTTCCTCCTCCTCCTCCTCCTCCTCCTCCTCCTCCTCCT
>NW_027187299.1:6137090-6155027 GCF_028583685.1 Petaurus breviceps papuanus
CTTCTTCTTCTTCTTCTTCTTCTTCTTCTTCTTCTTCTTCTTCTTCTTCTTCTTCCTTTTTCTCTGACAATTAAAGGTACTGCTTGTTCTTTAAACATAGTCAACATATTGTGGGGTGGTGGCAGTGTTGTAGTGCCAACAAAGTTGAACTCTAGCCCAAAATTGGCAACTGTTCATGAATTAGACTCTTGGAGAATATTCTGTACTTTGGTTTGTTTACATTTGAGGATCCAGGGAATAAACCAACGTCTTTCTGAAACTTAATGAACAAAATCCCCCAAAATAGTATTAATACTAGAGACTGTTACATCCACAAACATACTCGGCATGGCTGCAGTTCACTAATTAAGCAGTAAAAGGTGAATTCACCAAGTTGTTTCCCTCCAAATAAGGACAGAATGATTTAATTTGCCTTGAGCCATTAACCTGAGAATTTCATTAGTTCTCTAGGAAATGCTATGATCTCAACTCTTTATTGGGAATGATACTATCTGTGCTGAGACGCATGTAACTAAAGAGCAGTAGATTTGGCATCAGAAGACCTCGATTCAAGCCCTGGTTCCACCAATTCTCTGAATCTTCATTTCCTCACATGTAAATCAAACCTAATGGTGTTGCCTACTTTATAGAGTGAAAGGAGATAACACATTTGTAAGAATTGTAATATGTAATTATATGTTACATATTATATAATATGTAATTATATACCTATACATGTTTGTGTGTGTGCTATTGTTCGATTGTTTTCAGTTCATCATACTCTTCATGACCCCATTTGGGGTTTTCTTGGAAAAGATACTGGAGTCCTTTGCCATTTCCTTCTCTAGCTCATTTTACAGATGAGGAATTGTGGCAAACGAGGTAAAGTGACTTACCCAGGCTCACACAGCTAGTAAGTGTCTAAGGTCAAATTTGAACTCAGGTCTTTCTGACTCCAAGCCTGGTGCTCTATACACTGCACCAGTTAGCACCTGCATGCGAGAGCTCTCTCTCTCTCTCTCTCTCTCTCTCTCTCTCTCTGTCTCTCTCTGTCTCTCTCTGTCTCTGTCTCTTTCTCTCCCTCCCTCCCTCCCTTTCCCTCTTTCTCTAGTTTGGATCTGTGGTTTCTTTTGTTACAGGGAATTTCCATTGAGGGGGCACTTTCAACTAATATAGATCAGCAGTTTCACTGCAACTTATGCTTTTAGAGAGTTACCTGGAATATTGAGAGATAAATCATTTTTCCAGGGTCATGCTGCTAGTGTATGTCAGAGGCAGGACTTGTGTGTTCCTAACTCTGAGGCTAACTTTCTATCCAGGATGCCAGTGTTGTCAAGCTTAAATAGAAATGGGGGCCACTAATCCATACATAAGGATCCTGCAATCCACATACTGACTTAGTTTTAAAATGTAATGTTTTCTATGTTTTATTGCATTTTTCTTTACTTTATAAAATATTTTCCAATTTCATTTTAATCTGGCTCCAGCAATCCTGGAGAGTGTCCTTCCATGGGGCCAACTGGTTTCATATTAGACACCTCTGTTCCATATAATACTTCCTCCCAAGCATTAATATAGCACTGATTAGGGGATTCCTCTCTGGTGCATGGCACCTTCTCTGCCATTTTTAGTCTTAGATGGTTACCTAGAGCACTGAGATGCTCAGGGTCACACAGCCAGGATGAGTCAGAGATGGGACTTGGACCAAAGACTTTGAGGCTTTGACATCAGTTCTCTAGTCACTATGCTACATTTTCTCTCTTGAATGGGACAGATGACACACAGAGGGAGGAGTGCTGGCCCAGAAAGGAAATTACAATCTGGAAAGTCACAAAGATGGTGAGTAGAACAAGACAGTCCATTGACATACCTTTTTCAGGGGCATTGATGGTGTTGAATTCATTACTGTTCTCAGAGCGGGAGGCAGAAAGCTAAAAAATGGGAACAAGGATGTCTAAGGGTAGCCTAGAAAATGACGGGCGTGAAGATGAAGATGTGTGGTGCAAGGGAGTTCAGAGCCAACTAGCTTCACTCTCTTTCCTCCCCAAAGGTACAGATTCTTGAGATAAGATGTAGGTAGTGGAGGAATAGCAATAGTGGCAGAACAAATGGCAGAGGGGAAGATGAGGAATCCCGCTCCCAGGACATACAGGGCTGAGTGGTTTAGTTCCTCCGAGCACTCATGCACAAAAGAGTGAAAAGCAGCTGAAGAAAAAACAAGCCTGTAGAGGTCCTATATGAGATCTAGCTACCCAGATTTTACAAAGAACATCTGCAAATAAAATCAATGGAGGAAAATAAACAGACATAAAGTGGAACAGCTCTAACAGTCTTTTGATATTGATCTATTGTTATAGGCAACAATAGCATAACCATCACATTTAAACTTTTGTTCAGTCACTTCAGTCATGTCTGACTCTTCGTGCAAAGATACTGGAATGGTTTGCCGTTTCTTTGGCTCATTTTACAGATAAGAAAACCAAGGTAAACAGAGTTAAGTGATTTATCCAGGGTTACACAGTTAGTAAGTACTTCTCCAGATATTTAAACTCTATGACATTTTAAACTGATTTACTATCTAAGGAAATGGGGCACCTAGATTGCCTAGTGGATGGAGCACTAGACCTGTAGTCAGAAGCACTCATCTTCCTGAGTTCAAATCTGGCTTTAGACACATATCAATAAGTCCCGAGCAAAGTAAAAACAAACAAAAAAAGCCTTACTATTATGCCAAGGCTCTCCAAATACTCCTATATAAAAATGACATTGTGTCAAGGCCTTCAATACTACAAAGTCTTCTCAGTGAAACCTATCTTTCTTCAAAATAAATTGTTTAAAATATTCACACTGACAAAACAAATGACTGAAAAATGAATATTACCTAAATTATGACATGGAACTCTATGGATGACCCATTGAATAAGTTCATCAATAGACAGACTATGGATATGGAGCTAGAAAGAGAATCAGAGACAGAGACGAAGATAAAGACATAGACTTATATTATTAATGGGATACAGAGGGATGGTGAGCCTTAGGGCTCATAATTGCCTACTAGGAGGAGACGAGACTCATTTGCTTTTAGGAAATTGTGCATTGCTTTCAATGATCACAAACTGTAAATTGCCACAAAACCCAACTCTAACTCTAATATTCTCCTGTTGATTTTACTATATAGCTATAAATCATGGGTTCTCATGGTCTTGGAAGAATTAAAATTACAAAAAAACATTAGAAAAATGCATGGTGGACATAAGGAGTCACATTCGAATATCACCAGCTCTTGGCATACTAGAAGTAGTACAAAAGACATTATTAGAGAATCAAGGACATGGAGAAAGAATTTGAGACAAATACCAAATAAAACAAGCATTTCCACATACAAAATAGAAGAGAAAAGAGGGATTATACATGAAATTGTGAATTTCTTATATGAGTTTGCTTTTTCATTTTAAGTATATGATAAATCAAACATGTAACTTTCAAAGCTGTCCTGTTTACATGTGTTTCCTCCCAGAAATGTTTTCTTCTATATATTTTTAAGAAAAAAAAATGTTTCATTGATCTTCCTCTTTTTTCTCTTTTTCTTTCTGGCAACCCTGATCACTAACTCTCCTTCCCCCCCCCCCACTTTTTCCCATACTCTACAAAACAAAACAAAAACAAAAACTAAACCTTTGTAATAAATATGAATGGTCAAGCAAAACAAATTCTCACACTGGACATTTCCAAAAATACATATCTAATTCTGCATCTTGAATCCATTGCATTTTGGTTAGGAGGAAGGTAGCCTTCTTCATCATCAGACATCTGCAATCATGGTTAGTCACTTTATTGATTAGAGTTCTAGTCTTTCAAAGTTGTTGTTTTACAATGTTGTTTTTATTGTATAAACTATTCTGATTCTGCTTACTTCACTCCCTATTAATTCTAACAAGTCTTCTCAAGTTTCTCTGAAACTGTCCTTTTTGTTATTGAGGGGATTATTTATTATTCTTATAGCACAATAGTATTCTCTTATATTTATATACAGCATTTTGTTTAGCCCTTCCCTATTGATTAACACCCCTTTAGTTTCCAGTTTTTTGCTACAATAAAAAAGAGTTGACATGAATTTCTTGTGCATATGGCTCCTTCTTTCATGTCTTTGGGGTATAAGCCTAGTAGCTAGGCCCTAGCAAGTTCTGATATCACTGGGTCAAAGTGTATACATAGTTTAGTAACTTTTAAGATACAGTTCCAAATCACTTTGCAGAATGTTTAGACCAATAAATAGCTCATAATAGCCATTTAAGCCACAACTTGGCAAATATCAACAATGATCATTTGAAGTAGATGGTAGGGTGGAGTATGTATGCCTAAACCATAGAGATTGCAGCTAGGTCTTTGCTCAGTGTTTTGAAGTTCAACATAATTCATCCTCATGCCTGTGGTCCACTGTGTTGAAATCTCCATTGTGATGGAACTGGAGATGAAATATTTAGTCTCCAAAGTATTTGTCATTTTTGCCATGGAACACTACTACATCACTTTCTAGGAGTGTGGGAATAATTCACTTTTGAGCCTATTTCCCCTGTAATATCAGATCCCATCTTCTAATTCCCATATCCTATGCCTGAATCTCCCTTCCTTTATGCAATGGATAGGGTAGGGGAGCAAAAATGTGCAAATGACCGTGAACTTCTTCACCTTCAGCATTGCTTAATTATCTCCTTCCAGGACCAAAAGATACAGTCCCACAGAGGAAGAAAGGAACAGATAAACAAGAGTTTAGCAAGGGGTGTGGGGGTAGGTAGGCAGGGTGGGAAGCAGGGGGTGGATTTAGGAAACATTTATTACTGAGTCAGTTTTATCTTTGTATTACACCATCAGACAATTGTCTTTTTGGAAAGTAGCCAGGATGGTTCTTGGTCTATCAGATACTAGGAATGGTTTGGGGGCCTTGCTTCACTACATTTGCAAAACAAGCAAAATGAGTGGGTTCTTTTTATCATTGTTTTCCATAAGCCATTTGCAGTTGCAAAACATCTCAGTGAAGTAATAAGAATCTGCAGCTATTCTTCCCATGAGTAGCTCTTTCCCTCATTCCAGATGTGAAGGTGAATATGGGAAATCTATAGAGTTCAGCAGTATGAAATGCCTCCCTCCCCCCATGGCTTTGGTATTAAGGGATTGAGACTGAGGAACCATTTGCAGAAGTGTGCACAAGGGAAGAGTCGTATGAGGGAGAGTATTGGATACGTGCGGAATATTATTTTCCTTGTTTTAGAATCAAACCTTCCAGGGACCCCCCTGAACTGGAAACTGAACTGGTGGTGATCAAGAAACTATATAACATCCAGGATAGTAAAATACATCAAGAGCTTATTATATGGTGATCAAATGAAAGAAGTGGAGATGTTTAATCTGATGAAAAGAAGAGTGAGGATATACGCTTGCTAATATGGTTGTAATGGCCAGTTACCTACTCCATACAGATAAGGCTTCATTTCCCATCTCTGTGCTTTTGTACTTGTGTTCCCTGTGCCTAAAATTCCTTCCCTTTTCAGCAAGTTTTCTGAAGATTTTTTGCTTTTCCCAAATTACTAGTGTACTCCCTCCCCAAAGTACCCTGTATTCCCTCTGTGTATATATATATATGTGTGTATACATGTATGTATATGTATATATTGTGTGTATATATGTTCCCTAGAAGAACTAGGATTAAAATTTTACTTTTTCTTTATATCTCCAATACTTAGCACAGTGTGTGGCACACAGTGAGTACTTAATAAAAACTTATTGATTTATAGTCATGGGAGGTATGTTTAATTATTTGAAGGCCTGTCACATGGCACAGGTATTAGAATTGTTCCAGATGGGCCTAGTGGACAGAATTAGGCGCTGTCATATGGAGAGCAATTTTAGTTCAAAGTAAGGAAAGACTTCCTAACAATCAGAACCAGTTTGAGATGGAGTGAGCTGTTTTAGAAAGCCTTGGGTTCCCCCAACCAAGCATCTTCAAGCAAAGACTAAATAATCATTATCAATAATGTATGTAGAGAGTGCTTCTATTTCTTGGTCAGGTATGAATCGGAGTGACTGGGCTTCGAAGTCATTTTCCATTGAGATTTTTTTCACTCTAAAAGGGGAGGGAGGGATCATTGATCACACACACACACACACACACACACACACACACACGACACAAAAAAAGCAAAGTTCCAAATCTGCAATGCCTTCATCATGAACTAATTCTCCTTCCTCCAGATTAGATTGAATACTCATGTTTATGATCCGTTTGGAAGGAAGTTGACAAATGTCATGTTGACAAAAACCAGAAAGGATGCCTTATCAGAAGATACACAGAGAGACCCTATAAGGAGGGTGGATCACACTATAGGATTGTGCTTACATGTTTCTGTGTTGTTTTATGTTTCATAAAGATATTTAGGAATTAGAATATTTTCAGAACTCAGGAGTTAGAAGGGATGTTAGAAATCATTTCCTCCAGTCCCCTTACATTACAGTTAAGGGAATAGAAGCTTATAGAAACTTAATTATTTGCCCAAGGTCACATAAAGTATGACCAAAGTCAAAGGCAGAGCTGGCTCAGAACCCAGGTCTCCAACCTTCTGGCAGTGCCTCTTCTACTTCCTTAGGATGGTTCTGATTTCTCTTTTTAGAAGTCAGGAAACAACATCACAGGATAAATAGCTTCCTAAGTCATGGGGTTATTAGTATCACAGCTGGACCAAATGTAGCCAGGCAAGTTAATATGGATATATTCCCCAAAGCCTGAGGGGGGAGAATAGGTTAAGATAAAAAGAAATAAAACCAAGATAAGGAAGAGCTAAAATTAAAATGGAAACTAGAACTCAAAACAATGTTACAATGCTTTAGATGATTGCCATTTACTGTTGTCCAGTATATTATTTCCAGGATATTGATAAAATGAGAGAGAAGTGGGTGGTAGATTTTTTTGAATTTATATGAAAGACTGGATTGATAGTTTGGGGATTTGGAAGTGGTAATAGTTTTTTTTTTTTAATATGGCTTTTCATTGTAGGTTACATTGCTTCTGTTCCAAACATTAACAATTGAAACTAACTTGAACACAGTGTCTATACTATATACCCATAGAGACCTGCCACAGAAGAAAACCCGTTTAGGCTACCTCTGTGCCTTGGAAGTTTTGGTCCTATTTGCAGTGGAGGGCAGGAATTTGCAAAAAGAATATTTGTGGTGGTACCTTTTAGGCAGCTCCACCTAACTTTTTTGTGATAGTCTAGCCTTGCTATTGCTGTTCGTCTGTTCATTTGCATGGAAGATCTAGAGAATCTTAGGAGAGCTGAGGGAAGTCCTGATGCCTCATACCTACACAGTCCTTTGGTTTGTTTGAATGTAGCTCCCTAGCAATCAACTCAAACTGAATGGTACTTTCTAACCCCAAGTCAGATAGAGACTTGGGTCAGGGACTTTGTGCCTTCTGGTAGGAGAAAATCAATTAAAAAATAGTTTAAATGCCTTTGTGCTGCAATTAACTGTCTTGCTGTGTGGCCTGTGTTTCAAAAGAGTTTGCCCCAGGGTGAAGACTCTGGTTGCCAAAAGCCCTTTTTACTTATGGAGAGAGAGAAAGCTATATACTCATATTTTGATGACTGGGTATGGAAGATCTCCATTTTGTTGCTTTTTTTAATGTTGAAGTTTAATCTCTGAGCTAAATGGGAAAAAAAGAGGTGTCAGAGACAACTCCTCATATGAGAAAGAGGTAACCTGTCAGCAATGAGAACTTCCCAGCAGGGTCAGACAGCAGCAGAGATGCTGCAATACTCCTAGCAGGGATCAGATTCAGAGTGGCATCATCGAGGACATGGGATGCCCTGCAGCACAGGAAATATGATCTACCTCCTACTCCTCCCTCCATGGGTCTCACCCATATGTGTTCCCTACGTGGATGATCCCTATTGCTTCTCACCCTGCCCCCAGTGGATGATCCCTATTGCTGCTCACCCTGCCCACTGACGTGATGTTTATTTTCAGAAGAGTACAACAGGTTTATAGGGGGAAATGCTGTGTTGATACTTTCTTACTATGCTATTTCACTTAAAACCTTACTTCGAATTAATTATCTTTTCTGACTAATACAGGAAGAGATGTTGCATAGCCAGGAACACTTGAGTTCAATCCATACCTTTGACACATACTAGCTATGTAATCCTGGTCAAGTTATTATTTTTTTTTAAAGCGATTGGGGTTAAGTAACTTGCTCAAGGTTACACGGCCAGTTATTTCTGGGTGTGGTGCTGAGTATCTGAGCCCGGATTTGATCCAGGTCATCCCGACACTGGAGCCAGTGCTCTTACTCACTGAGCCACCTGGCCGCCCCTAAGCAATTGGGGTTAAGTAACTTGCTCAAGGTTACACGGCCAGGTGTTTCTGGGTAGGTGCTAAGTGTCTGAGCCTGGGATTCGATCTACAGGTCTTCTCAACACTGGAGCCGGTGCTCTTACTCGCTGTGCTACCTGGCCGCCCCCTGGTCAAGTTATTTTAACCTCTCAGAGTTGTAGGCAAATTTCCAAGACTAAACATTGCACAATGGTTGCTGATCTGTATTGGTAGAAGGAGTTTCCTTACAAGGGAATTCCTTTACCAATGAAATCATAAGTCCTGATTCTATCCCTATCCTTTGGCTAACTAGTAAATGTAAACCCACTGGTGAGGACTTGTGAGCTCTGGTTTTAAGTGAATGTTGATTTACAGAGTATCTTAAACGTGGTCTAACTTTCTGAGGAGCCCATAATGGTGGAAGAGGGTGCACTCAAATGCTACATCTATCTTCCCTCTAGTTACTAATACTTTTTAAAAAATTACTCAAAGTCAATCTTTTTGGAATCAGTGTATCAAAGTCAGTTACACTAACACCAATGAGTCAAATCATTAGAAGTCTTTCTTCTTCCTACAGCCAGACAATTTATCCCACAGTAATCTGGGATTCTCTCAAAGAGGGGTGTCCAAATGAAGAAAACATTTCTTTGTATACATAGGAGCTTATCACTGTAATTTTTGCAGACACATGACATCATCAATCAGTAAACATTTTTAAGCACCCACTTATATGCCAGACACTGTGCTAATCCTTCAAGGAGCTCACAATCTAATAAGAAAGCTTCCTAGACCCTAGGAGATAGGGAGCATAAGCATTTTTATCCCCATGCACATGATGAAGTTTAACATGGTAAAAATAATTTACCCAAGTTCTCACAGCTAGTAATCATGCAAGTTGAAACTCAAGCCACTCTTTTAGCTCCATATCTGCTGCTCTTTCCATTAGGCAATAATGAATATCAGGCTCTGTGGTTTTGTGTAAGTTTTATCAGCTTGCATTTCTGTCTCTGTAACAGAAGACAATGATAGCTGGGATGCATCTCATAGGACAACCAGAGTATATAGAAATATAGCAATCCACTTGGAGGCCCTTGGAGAAAAGCCCTAAATGAAAACGATGAGAATGATCATGGTAATGTCATTCGAACTAGAAGATAATGTTAAGGAACTGGATGTTGGGAAAAGAGAATCGAAGAGGAAATCCAAAGACCTGGGTCCTGGTTTTTGCTCTATCATTAATTAGCTGTTTGGCATTGAGCAAGCTGAATCTCAACATCCAACGTAAAATGAGAATGTTGGACTAAATGAACCCTAAGGTATCTGAGTCATCTAGCCTGGAGGTCTTAGACCAGTGCAGTATGGTGAAGGCGCTTCACTGCTGACCCCCTGCAAAGTAATCCCAGTCTTAATTGCCCAGTCACCGTTCTTCTCTGCCCTTCACTTCTACCAAGGCCTCTAGAAACTTCTATTGTATTGGGGGAGGGAGGAAGAGGAGGAATAGTCATGAATTTATAGCCTAGAGGACTCCTGAGTTCCAATAACTGGCTCTATCACTTACCACCCATGAGACCTGTTAAGGCCTCAGTTTCCTCATCTGTAATGAGGAAACGAAGGGATTGGGTTGGATAATATCCAATTTCCCCTCTAACTAAATCTTTGATTTGATCTTTCTTTCTCACATTCCTTCCATCTTCTGGTATTCATTGAGATTCAGCCTTCTTTCTTGCAACCCCCACATTTCTTGGCAACCTTTCCAAAATAATATGATCCTTTACTAATACCTCTTGTTACATAGGAAGGAAACAAGCATTTAAAAATTATCTACTATGTATTAGGCACCATATTAAACACTTACAAATATCATCTTCTTTGTTTGATCTTCACAACCCTAGAAGGCAGGTGCTGTTGTTATCCTCATTTTTCAGTAGAGGAAACTGAGGCAGACAGAGGTTAGATGACTTATTTAGAGTCACAAAGCTAGTAAGTGTCTGAGGCTGGATTTGAACTAAGATCTCCCTGACTCTAGGCCCAGTGCTCTAATTACTGTACCACCTAGCTGACTCTTGAAATTAGGTCAAGAAAAAATGGTTCACATTGCCTTGAAGCTTTCCTCATAATAAAATATTCTAAAAGATCTGTGAATTCATAGATGTAAATGGGCACTCTTTTCACTTAATGTAGATTGTCATTTTATTAAGACAAATGATAACTCTTCCATGCCTTAATGGTTCCCTATGACTTTTAGGATAAAATAAAAACTCCTCATCTTGATATTCAAAGCCCTATGACTCCATTCTACCTTTCCGGCCTTATTTTACATTATTCTTTTTCATGTGTAATCTTGGCTTGTGATTATGAGGCAAATATATAAAACAAAGACTTCATTCATAGTAATTCTGAACCTAGCAGGGTAGTCATGAAATGGGACTACCTTTTTTTTTTCCGTATAAATGTATCCCCAATGCTTAGGAGAATGCTGGTATGTTAAGCACTTAATAAATGTTCTTTCTATTTTTCATCTATCTATCTACCTCTGCCTATCATCTCTGCCTATTCTCTCTCTCTCTCTCTCCATTCATTCTTGAAGGTAAGGACTATTTCTCTTTTTTCTACTGCCTAGTGTTTTGCACACAGCAGGAATTTAATAAATATTTGCTCAATTAGATGGTTTCATGAGTTTATTGTGGTCAAAAAAAAATTGTTGCCTCTGTTGATGAGTCAATTAGGCTCATCCTCAGTTGGCAACCAAAGTCTTTTAGGTTGGAAGAACTTCAATACTTGTGCTCAGCTGACATAACCTCCGAAAGCTCAGGGTCACTGCTACACCACAATGAATCACTGGAGTAGGAGTTTAAAAGGCAGCATCCTAGTAGATGAAAAGAATCCTGAGCACTAAATAGCTACTGATTCTCCAGGTCTCTCTAGCAGATTGTGAGGGTTAATTATTTCCAATTATTCTCAGGTATTTTCTCAACCACTGACCTAATTTCTCTAGACTGCTGCTTCTGGGGATGGAGATCAGCAGCTGATGGCTCTTGTTCTGGCCCTAGTTATGCTGACTAATGAGAATAATTGTTCCTACACTTTTTATAAAAAGTGTTTCATTTACTTTCACCTAGCCCTCTTCTCAAAGTGTGCCAAATTCCCTTAATCTCCTCTCACATATAAGAGCAGTAGAGAAAATGTGGTAAGAAAGGAAGAACATGTAAATGGGTCTAGGGCTTAAGTGAGGGAAGGTGTTACATTTCTTCATGCAGATGGGGCTCATTGTACTCCATGCATACCTGTTCAAACAATGGCTTACTGTACCCTTCATGGCTGGCATTTGTCCCCAGAGAGGTATGGATGGATTTGATCGTGGAACCAAGAAGGGAGAGAAAAAGGAGACAATTTTAAGAAAGCTTAAGGGGACCTTCAAGAATTTGGTAAAATCTCTAAAAAATTACCATTTCACCTCCTAGATATGTCCTTCCTTCAAATAATGAAAGCTTCAAGATCACTCTCTTTTGAATCTACTCCTTTTCCCAAGATTGTGACCTTCTGAAAAATTACCCTTCTTGGAATCCAAATGTTCCATTTTTTTGGATTCTGTCCAGAATGGATTTTTTAAAAATGGAATTTGAACAAGCTCCATTTGGCAATTTCTACAGTTGGAAAACAAAATTATGTGTACTCTATAACAAATTGTAGAATGTCTTCAAACTTGGTTAACTCAGAAATCCTTGCTCATTTAGTGGATAAATATGTGAATGAAAAGGCTTTGGATGAGGTGGAATAAGCATCATGAACTTTAAATCTCCTTTTCCCCTCTTATTCCCTTTAAAATTGTACTTATAATTTTATTGGAATAGGAAATTTTCAGGATAGAAACCTTTTGTGTCAATGTAGATTAGTAATTTCTCTGCAATGGCTAACCTTAAAGAGTTGTCTGGGGTCACTGAGCGTTAGGTGATTTGCCCTAAGTTATACACCCTCTACATGTCACAGATGACACTTGAATCCAAGTCATCTTGGATCCAAGACTCTAAGGCCAATTCCCTCCCACAAATCCCATTTGCCTCTCTAGGAAGAGAGGAAAAGGCAACAGCATAAAACTGTGAGGCATAAAGAACAGTAATGGATCTGTATGGCATGTTTCTTCAAAAACTTTTATTTCGTTCCTATGGGTTCTGCCTTGATCGACAGATCAGGAGCCCTCTGATCTGTGTCAATTGAAGCTGAAAAAAAGGCTCTCCAAGCCTTGATACATGGTTACATCAGTTGCTGAGGCTAAAAAAAATCATTATTAGGTGGCCAACTTGCTGGCAATAAGTATCTGTTAGCTTAGCTAGTGCCCAAAGGACAGGTACACAAGCCGTCACAGAATATATACTTGAATCCTTTCCAGGTTGATTGAACTTTCCTTGGCTTGTACTTAATCCATTGGCATTTACTTTTGAAATTGTAAAGTTACCTCCATGCTACCACCAGACATTGGACAGTGAAGGACATTAGTGAATGAAAGTACATGCTAATAATATAAAAGACCATCCTAGTTGATTTTAGCTTGCTGTACAAGTTATTTGATAGCTCTATTTAAATTAAATTGACTTCATTTTTTGTTCTTTTTTAATTTAATGCATTTAAAACATGTGTCTAAGAAAGAGTTCATGGATTTCACTGGACTGCCAAAAGATTCCATGAGTACAAAAGGTTAAGAATTACCACTCTGAGATGAAGAATGAATGAGCTAAGTATGGTTTCTGTTCTTAGATAAATCAGACCATCATTCTTCTACCCAAGAATCTTCAGTGGCTCCCAATTACCTCCAACTAAGCATTGAAACTCTTCACACTTTGACTTCAGGCTTATTGCTTACAGCTTCCCTCTATACAAACATACATCTCATTAAAACTGGTCTATTTGTTCCTTAAACTCTGCCTTCTACCTCCCACTTCTGTACCTTTGTATAGGTGATTCCCTGTCACTGGAGTTCCCATCCTTCTCACCTCTGTCTCTTAAACTGCCTAGCTTCTTTTAAGGCTCAGCTCATATGCAAACTCCAATGGGAAGCCATTCCTAGTCCCCTGAATTGTTATTGCTCTCTCCCTCATCCTCAAGAGATCATGTGTATACTTATACATGTTGAAGTGTGTTGTCTCCTCCATTAGTATGTCAGGTCCTTTTTGCATTCCTATCCCAACTGTTTAACAGAGTGATTGGTAAAGTTTAACAAATGATTTTTCATTCATTCATTCATTCATTCATTTATATAAATTGTATCCCACCAATGGGGTACATGGGGTGTTCAGAAAGAAAGCATTTGTTGAACCTTTTCAGGGCTGGCTGCTCATACACCTTTGGTGTCTACTTGGAACTCAGCTCTCACCTGCACCTCCAAGAATCTGTAGCATGTTCAGTAGCCATACCCCAGTAAATCATCTTGGCAGACAGGCTAAACCAGGTTGAGGGTAACCGACAGAACTCAAATCCATCAGTAAGTTAGGGGGTGACTACCACAAACATGTGAAGACTTCCCCCAGTGGAATGGGCAAATGAGAACAATTTGTTCCAATGGCCATAATGGAAGTTGAAGCAGGTGCTGTGGCATGCTTAGAGCTTAGTCAGATATTGAAGACACCAAGGTCATCTACTGAATCCCAGGCCATTGACACTCATTCTGATTTTTGTTTTGCCACTGGACATTTCTATGACTCTGGAAGAGAGTTAAGTTAAGCTTTGTGCAACTCTGTCTCACTTAAAATCCAATTCATGCATGAGTCAAGACATTACCCTATACTGTCATTGGTCCTCTTTGAAAATGGACAAAGGCAACTAGGTGGCAAAGTGAATAAAGCATCAGCTCTGGAGTCAGGAGGACCTGAGAGTTCAAATCCAGTCTCAGACATGTGAAACACTAGCTGTGTGACTTGGGCAAGTCACTTAACCCCAATTACCTTCCCTTCCCCCTCAAAAAAAGAAAGAAAATTAAGGACAAAGAACAATGACCCACTAGTAGAATATAAGCTCTTTCAGGGTAGAACTTCTTTTTAATTTTGTTTTTGTACGGTATTCCAGAGCCTAGCATGGCACCTTATATACAATAGGAGCTTAATAAAAGTTTTTTTTTTTAAATTGGTCTTGAGGTTCAAAAAGATACCTCCCAACTAAGAACGGGAAATTTTGGTCTGTCCTTGTCAATGACTCCTACCCTACAATTCACATGCAGTTGAGCCCTATTCCCTGAACTCCAGACAGACTCTTTAGAGTTTTGAAGATTCTTGCCAGAGGAAGCACACAGAAGAAAGAGCTCTAATAAATAGCACAGCTGTTGACTCTGTTAAACTTTAGCACTGGATCCCCTACCAGGCTGATGTAAAACTAGAGGTCAACAAACTGTCACCCTAGGCCTGGGGTTTTTCATTGTATTGACTTTTCTCTCCTTTCTGTACAGATTGGGGGTGGGGGGAGGCAAAAGAAGAAAAAGAAGAAACCTGTCATTTTTCCCCAGGGACCTGTTGGATATCATTTACTTGGTCTTAAAACTGAAAAGAAATGAACAGCTGAGTGGAGAAAGGTCAAAGGGAATACCTTGTCACCCCCCAGAGTCCACTGGTCTTTGATTTTTGTTTATTGTCATTTGTTTACTGAGGGACCACACTGGGAGCTGGACAGCAGGAGCAGCACCCTAGGTGTCCTTGCCATAAATAAAATAGCAACAGAACCAGTCAGGCAACAAAAATTCATCAAGTACCTATAGGGTATACTGCATTAATGCATTGCCTGGTGAATTTATTATGATTGCAACTCCTATTAATCATTAACAATAAATATGGGCAATCACATGTTTGGGAGAGATATTGATGGGTCACCCAGGTTGTTCATCAGTCCTTGAATAGGACTTTATAGTATTTGCATAGTACATTGAAGTTGTGTTCCAATAATATGCCTTAATATATTCAAAGAAGTGGATTCTCACATTGAAAAGAGATATTCATTTTTTTGTTGTTGCTGTGGTGGAAAGAATACTGGATTTCAGAATCAAAAGACTTAGACCTGGATCTAAGCTCCACTATTTAATATGTTGGTAAGCTTGGGTAAGTCACTTGTACTCTCTAGATCTCAGTTTCCTTATTGGTAAAGTGAGAAAAAATGAATGACCTTTGAGTCCCTTTTAACTTTAAAGCTATGATTCAGCTGAGTGATACAGTGGATAGAGTGCTGGGTATGGAGTCAGGAAGACCTGAGTTCAAATCCAACCTCCGACACATATTAGCTCTATTACTCTGTGCAAACCACTTAACTCTGTTTGCGTCAGTTTCTTTAATTGTAAAATGAGCTGAGAAGGAAATGGTAAACCACTCCAGTATCTTTGGGTCACAAAGAGTTGGACGCAGACTGAACAATAATACCGATTTCTTCCTATGTGTCCAGGGATGAATTACTTAGATTGTCTAAGATTCAATTTCCTTACCTATGAAGTGAGGGGTGGACTAGATGATGTTCATTTTTTTGTTATTACTGTGGTGGAAAGAATACAGGATTTCATAATCAAAAGACTTAGACCTGGATCTAAGCTCCACTATTTAATATGTTGGTAAGCTCTTAAATTGCATCCCTTGACCATTCTGTCTCCTACCAGCTACAAAACCTAAAGGCAGGCAGACCCAAGGATCCTAGTGATCCATCCTCCTCATTTTATAGGTAAGGAAGCTGAGACAGAGAGACAAAGAGATTTGTCCAGGGTTAGAACCAAGATCTCTTCAAACTGCATATTCCATGAGCCTAAACTAAAATCAAACTGTAGAATTTCATTCAACAACCCACAGGTGAAGGAGGATAATTTTGTATTTTTATGACCCCAAAAAACCTGAAATCACATTAGAGAGCTAGCTGCCTCCTTCTACTTACTGTGCATAAAACTAACCTTGTTCCTATTGCTGTTTCAATCTTTCTGCTTCTAAAAATCTAGAGCCAAACAGAAAAATGACACTGGGGTAAAACGAAAGCAGAGTCATCTGCTAATTATACACTACAGCTTGTTTCCTGTAGGTCCAGGAGAGATAATAAAGGCCTTTGGGAGAAAATTTCCCTTTCCTTTCCCCTACGGCCAATGAGTTAGACTCTTGTCCAACAATTAATGTGGTCTCCGAGTCAAAAATGTACAACTAAACTCCCTCTGGGTGCCCGGAGTTCTCAGAGTCTTTGACACAGAGAGCCACAGATTAGGAAGCTACAAGCATCTACCATTGGAGTGAGTAGAAGTGGGCCACTGCTTCCACCAGGGTTAAAAGAAATTCACTGGCTAATGATAAGCCTGTCATAGGTCAGGGAGGAGAGTTTGTGGGAGGTAGAAATGAAAGATTTTCTTTCTTCCTTGAAGTATGCTGTAGTTAGAATTAGAAATATGCCGGGTCAGTTGCCCCAATTTGGGGACACCCAGGTCGCATTTAGAAATCTCTCCTTCCCTTGTCCTTCCTCCCTGTTACTGAGGAGGCAGGCACTGAACTGTAGTTTGAGGACTCCCACTTTATATATTATTACCCTGGGATTTGTTGAGTGGCAGTGGGCACTTTCAATTAAATTTAATAAGTATTTATTAAACATCTGCTATTTGCTAAGCACTGGAGGGGATACAATAACAACAGTAATAATCAACTGTTTACATAGTACTTTAAGTTTTTCTGAGCTCTATATTTATGTATTTCTGTATATAAATACATAAATATATACACATATATTTTCCACTCCATCATCCTGCCTGAATTAATTTTTATGTGTCCCAAAAGTATTTCTGGTACCTGATAACACAAAATTCCTGTACCTGGATTACACTTCCAAGTGGTACAACACCTTTACTCTAAGGGCTCAAAGCATTTTGCATAAGAGGTTACATCCACTGTTATAGCAAGCATGAAGATTTCAGGTACTTGGGCAACTTGGGTGAGGGAAAGTGGACAACAGATTCTTACTTGTGGAGCTGAATACTAGGGCTAACTCAACTAGGTGAGTTTAGGGAAGATAACGGGACTTCTGGCAGCTCTAGCTTGGTGGAGCAGATGATGGAGTTCAGGACTTGGAATCAGGAAGATCTGAGTTCCATTCTTACTTCAGACATTTACTAGCTATGGACCCTGGGCAAGTAATTTCACATTTCTGGATTTGTTTCTTTATCTATAAACTAAGAAGGTTGGACTCCAAGGTCCCTTCCAGCTCCATACATCTATGAACTTGAGACAAGGAGATTTTTCTCTACAATTTCTCTTTCATTTTTATATGCAATGGGAGACCCTGACCCTTTAAAGGTAAGAGTAAGAGTGAGGTAAAGCCCATTCAGTGAATAGGCCTCTTTAAGAAGTGAGTCAAGGGATGGCCCCTTTAATTAGAAAAAAAGAAAAAAATCCAGCTGGGAGGGGAAGACCCTCAAGGTTGCTCTTCCAAAGAGAAACAGTTACAATAGACATTCACTGTAAGCCAGGAGAGCCCAAAATACAGCCATAATTGGAGCTTGGGCAGGGGCCTACTGTGGTCTAATCTATGAGCTTCTGGGTGAACTGGGTTGAAGAAGAAAGAAAGAAAGAAAGAAAGAAAGAAAGAAAGAAAGAAAGAAAG
>NW_027187299.1:6155037-6169171 GCF_028583685.1 Petaurus breviceps papuanus
AAGAAAGAAAGAAAGAAAGAAAGAAAGAAAGAAAGAAAGAAGGAAAGGGAGAAAGGGAGGAAGGGAGAAAGAAACATAAGCAGATTTTTGTTTAAGAAAAATTTTCCTGGTAATGATATGTGGCATGGAGAGAGCATGGAATTTATCACACTAGTCCAGGGAGGTGGCATTGAAGGTTTGTACTATAGTGATAGCAGGTTGGATGGGGAGAGAAGAGAATATAATATAAGAATGTAATTCAAGGAAATGGAAATGGTCTGAAATGCTTTGAAAAGCATGAGCATTGTAAAATAAGTCTCACTGGAGACTACCCTGTAAAGCTGGAATGGTGAGTATGTCATGAAGTAGTGGGTGGAAAGAGAGAGGTATGTTTCATATGTGATATAAGATTGAACTTTAAAAATCAAAAGTTATGAAACAAAAATTATGCTTTATGAATGAGGGATTGTTACTAAAAGTAGTCTTTAACACTTCAAATCCTTTAACATGCTTTTGTCTGCCTTTGTAACATCTGAGAGATGTTACAGATCTATAATCAACAGGATTCAGAAAGTGATGGGATATGAGGGAAGAAAGAGGGAAGAGCTAAAGACAACCCTAAGATTATGAACATGGGAAACTATATAAATGGTGGTGCCAAAGATAGATATAGTAAAGTCAGAAGGAGGAGCAGGTTTAAGTACAAGGAAAATGAGCTTGATTTTAGATTGTTCAGTTTGAGCTGCTGGCAGGACATTCAGGTGATGTACTATAGTTAGTGGCAGATACAGGTCTGGAGCTCAGAACTGAGGTCAAGACTGGAGATAAGGTCTGGGGATTCATCTCCATAGAGTTGATAACTGAAGTAGTACTTTGAATTGGATCTACAAAGAAGAGAATTGGTGAGAAGAAATGACCCAAGAGAGACCTTTAGGAATATCTATATCAAAGGATTGGAGGATAAGGAGTCAGCAATGGAGACAGAAAAGAAATAGTTAATAGATAGGAGGCCAAGCCATTTTATGTAAGTGTTGGGTTTAGAGGTGATGAAAAGAAAGAAGAAATGGTTTCTAACAATCACTGTGAGGATAAAGGAAGAGCCAATAAAAGTGAAGTTAAGCAATAGCAAAAGTGTAACAAAAGAAACAGTATAAATTTGTAGTCTGTGAAGTGATTTTCTGATTTTTTTTTTCTGTAATGTTGGGCAATCCTGGAGTAATAACAGAGCTGGTACAACCTCCTGGGGGATGATAATTTATTGTTCAGGAATGGCAGAGAACAGTAGCAAGAGTTTCTAGGACATGACATTAGTCTACTAGACATTGAATTAGCAGACTATGGGGACAAGTATGGTTATGGAGGAAAGTGATGTCTTGAGTGGGGATATGAGTTGTTGTTGTTTGTTCTTCATTCTTGAAGAGGACCCTGACATCCAGAAGGTAATACCATGATTTGCAAGTGAATTGGCATTGAGTGAGGGCTGTGCAAAGTCACCAGCTTCACTCTCTCTTCTGGAGACATCTTGGTGCAGTGGTAAGATACAGAACAGGACAACTGGTGGTGCAATGGTAGACCTTGGCCTTTCTTAAGTTTAAGATCTTTCCCAGGTCTCAGTTTGTCTGAGGAAACACCCATTCATTGATTACAGCTAAGTAAGAAATAAGGCAAAGAATGGCCTCTTTTACTTAGTTTAAAAAATCAATCTGGGAGGTGAAGATCCTCAGGGTTTCTGACCAAAACAGAAACAATTTCTATTTACACTCACTCTGAGCCACCCAGGCCCAAAAGATAACCAAGTAAGGTTCAGGCTGGGACCTATTGCTGGCTAATTGAGAGCTATAGTGATTTGGGTTTAAGACATGGTCCTTAAGAAAGAAATCTAGCGGGTAAACCCCAAGATAAGATGAGCTAGAAGATCATTCAGAGGACCAATCAATCAATCAACAAATATTTAGTAAGAACTTACTATATGACAAAAACAATGCTTAAGTGATTAAGATACAAATACATATTAAAACAATATCTGATCTCTTTTCAGCTTGTAAATTTTGAGGGTATACACAATCTATTCAAAATTAATACAAAGTAATTTGGGACAGGGGGCACTAGCAACTGGGGTAGTGAGGATGGGTCTCATGAAGAAGGTGGTGTCTGAAGTAAGCTTGAAGGAAATGAGTTAGTCTAAGAGGTTGAGATGAGAAGAGAGTGAACCCTCTTCACACAATGGGGAAAAGACTGTGTAAAGGCATGGAGACGGAGATGGATTGTTGATTATCCTTATCAAAGATAAGCTTAAACAGCTGGAAAATGGCCAAAAGAGGTCAACTATGTGAAGGGTCTGAAGATTAAGTCTTTGATTGGAGGAACTGCAGATATTTAACCAGAAGGAGAAAAGATTTGGGGGGTGGTAGTGATGAAAGAAGGGAGAGAATGGTAGCTATTTTTTAGTATTTAAAAGTCTATCTCAAAAAATGGAATTATAATTGATCTGTTTAGCCCTAGATAGCAGAATTAGCATGAGTGAGTTGAAGTTGAAAAGAGGTAAATTTTAGTTTAATGTAAAAGAAAAATTTCCTTTTTTTTTTTTTAAAGACCAGGGTCTTTACCTTACCTAAGCTGGAAGTATAGCAACTATTCATGTCTCCAATTCTTTCTTTTTGTTTTTAAATTTTTCCATAGATTTATTAAGCATTAATATTTTATATACATTTGCTCTGATGTCATATATATATATTTAAGTTAATCCATTGATCTCTCCTTTTTTCTTATTGGCAGTAATTTTTTTCACATTTCATTTAAAGTTTTGAGTTCCAAATTCTATTCCTTCTTCCCTCTCTCCTCTCCCCCCTCCCTGAAGTGGCAATCAATCAGAGATAGGTTATACAGTGCAATTATTTAAAAATTTCCATATTAGTAATTTTGTACAAGAAGTCTTGAATAAAGGAAAAAAAAGAAAGTTAAAAAATGCATTCTTCAGTCTGTATTCAAACAATATCACTTATTTCTTGGGAGGTGGGTAGTACCCCTCATCATCAGTCCTTTCAGATGGTCTTGGATCAATGTATTGCTGAGAATAGCTAAATCTTTCACAGTTCTTCACTGAACAATATTGCTGTTACTATGTACAATGTTCTCCTGGTTCTGTTCACTTCACTATGTATCAGATCATGTAACTCCAGGTTTTTCTGAACTCTTCCTCTTGGTCATTTCTTATAGCATAATAATATTTCATTCCAATTATATACCACAGTTTGTTTAGCCATTCCACAATTGATGGGTATCCCCTCAATTTCCAGTACTTAACCACCAATAAAAGAGCTGCTATAAACAATTTTGTACAAATCGATCCTTTTCCCTTTTAGGGGGATATCTTTGGGATATAGACCAAGTGGTATGTATTGTTGGATCAAAGAGTATACACCATTTTATAGTCCTTTGGGCATAGTTCCAAATTGCTCTCCAGAATGGTTGGATCAGTTCACAACTCCTGTCCCAGTTGTCCTACATCCCCTTCAACATCCATCATTTTCCTTTTTTTGTCACATTAACCACTCTTATAGGTGTGAGGTAGTACCTCAGAGTTGCTTTAATTTCCATTTCTCTGATCAGTAGTGATTTCGAGCATTTTTTTATATGACAATAGATAGCTTTGATTTCTTTGTCTGAAAACTGCCTGTTCATATCCTTTGACCATTCAACAACTGGGGAATTATTTGTATTTTTATAAATTTGACTCAGTTCTCTATATATTCAAGAAACAAGGCCTTTATCTGAGGTATTTATTGCAAAAATTTCCCCTAGTTTTCTGCTTTCCTTATAATTTTGGTTGCATTGGTTTTGCTTGTGTGAAAAATTTTAATTTTATATAATAAAAATGATCTATTTTACATTTTGTAATGCTCTTTGGTCCTAAAATCTTCCCTTATCCATAAACCTGACAGATAAACAATTCCATGTTCTCTTCATTTGTTTATAGTGACACCCTTTAGGTTTAGATCATGTACCCATTTTTACCTTATCTTGGTATACAGTGTGAGATGTTGGTCTATACCTAGTTTCTACCATACTGTTTTCCAGTTTTCCCAGAAGTATTTTTGTGAAATAATGAGATTTTGTTTCAAAAGCTTAGATCTTTGGATATATCATATACTACCTTGCCATGGTAATTTGCTATAATGTAATTTGTGCCTAATTTATTCCACTGACTCATCACTGTTTCTCAGTCAGTACCAGATTGTTTTGGTAATTGCCACTTTATAATAAAATTTGAGTTCTGGTGTGTCTAGACCACCTTCTTTCACATTTTTTTTCATTGATTCTCTTGATATCCTTGACCTTTTGCTCTTTCAGATGAATTTTGTTACTGTTTTTTTCTAGTTCTATAGAAATTTTTTTGAGTTTGGGATGGCACTGAATAAATAGATTAATTTAGGTAGAATTCATCATTTTTATTATATTAGCTCAATATATGCTTATCTGCTTGTTTGATTTGTCCACTAATTGCTACTCCACTAATCCTTTCTCTCATCCTCACATTAAAGTGTTCTAATCAAAACAGGAAGTCTTTCTAGGGCATACCCTTTGCGAAATAGGTTCCTCTAATGGTGGCAAGACCATGATGAACTGGGTTGGGGTTATACTCAAAGATTTCCAAGTATAATTCCCAGAACTAGTGACCAGAAACAGGTAGTTAGAATCAACATGGGTCATGATAGCAGAATTGGATGTAGACAGGAAACTTGTCCAGACAGACTGGTCAGTTCTAAAGAGATACTTTAGGCAAGAGACCTGGATAGTTAGAAATAAGGATTGGATCAAGTAGATAAGGAAGGTCTGGTATGAAGTTTTACCAGTACCAGGGAGAGCTCCCAGTGGGCTTGATTAGTTAAGAAATACTATGTGCTTAATAAAAAGAAATACTTTATCCCTGGCAGTTGAACTCTTTTTCTCCCTAGTTATCTGTTCCCCTAAGATATGCCATTCTAGACTCAGAGAAATATACAGCACCATTAGAGCAGGTCTTGTTGACTGAAAAAAAGGAGACTGGGGCTTCACCTATATAGATCTCCTGGTGACTTTGACTAGCTATAGAACCAGTTCCTTTTAGCATATTTGTGGTTCAACTGTTTGTGGTTTGGGTCCTCTGTGACCTCTGGCAATCCTTTTGGGGGGGAAGAGGTGAGAGAGTTTCAGGTTTCTCATCAGTGTCCTCTTTCTCTAAGACCCAGGTGCAAAGGCAGGATTCTTGGCTACAGAAATTTTGTTCACAGCCTCATGGTGCATCAAGATTAATGTCACCTCTCCTGGCACCCTAAACCCTTTCTTGGGTATTTACCTGTTCAATATGTTGTCTCAGCAAGGTTTTTCTTCCTGAGGAAGCACCCATATTTTCTTTCCTCCCTTCTCTAAATACCCATTCCCTCAAGGAACAGCTAGAATTTATTTGTTCAAGAAAGAAATGAATCATGTTAGTTCACTTCAGGGCATTAACGATTGATTTCAACTGAATGTGTTTTCACTATAATGCCATTTAATTTAATTTTAGAGATGGAGGGGATCTCAGGGGCCTTTGAGATCACTTAATACCACCTCTTCATTTTGCCAGTGGGGAAATTAAACCATGGAGAAGTGAAGTCACTTGGCCAAGGCCTAGTTCAGACAGAAAATATGTAGCAAAGTTAGAATTTAACCTAGGTTATTTGACTAAATTTTGAGTACTTTTGGATTATACACTCAGAGAGTCAGCACTGAGACACAGTAACTCCCAAAGTTAAACTGCATTAAAAAACATGGATTCCAAAAGCATAAGCAATTCAAATGAAGAAGAAAAAAAGAATTGTATGACTTACTCAGGGAACACATCCAGCACTGATTCTAAAAAATAAACATAGAGAATGGAAGTAGAAGCAATATTTCAAAAGAATGGCACAAGCTTATAAGAACTTTAGCCAGAGTATTAAAGTTTGGTATCAACTGAACTTGCAATAAATGCTAAAGATAACAAAAATGGCTTTTAAAAGATTGGTTGGAGACATGAGGAAGATCAAAGAAGAGGCTGGACCATTGCCCAGAGTGAATGAGGATAAAAAAAACCATCAGAAATATTTTTGTTTCTTTGTTTGTTTTCTTTGTCAAGGAGAATGATCTTTGGACAAGGAAGTTTAGAATAAAAAAATATTAGCAGGGAGTTGAAACCTAAGATAAGACAGGAGGTAGGAAGAGAACATCTAAATGAACTCAAGTCATTTGGCTCAGATAGAGTATATTGAAAGGCACTGGAAGAAGACAGCTGTGGTTACTGAGCCACTGTTTGTCATTTATGAAAGATCATTTGAAAGATAATGAGAGAGATGCCATAAGAGTGGACATGGGGAAATATACTGATTTTCAAAAAAGAGAAGTGGGGTCTGCCATTTATAGGTTGGTAAGCTTGTCAGATTTCTGGCAAAATTCTAGGACATAAAATTCAAAGGATGGTTTTGTAAACATTTAGAAAAGTAAGTGAAGAGCCAGCATGATTTTTACCCACAAACTATGTCAAACCAATTTATTTTATTTCTCAATTAAGTTATTAGCCTAGTATATGACAGGGTTATGAGATCTATTTATTGAGGCATTATAATAGATATTTTATACCTGGATTTCAGTAAAACATTTGACATAGTCTCACACTCTATCCTTGTGGACAAGATGGGGAGATGTGGGCCAGATGATTATATAGTCAGGCAGATTTGGAATTGCTGAAATGATTATATGCAAAGATTGATCACTAAAAAGATTAATGTCACCAAGATAGGAGGTCTCTAGCGGAGTGCTGCAGTGATATGTTTGGCCCTGTGTTCATCATCATTTTCATCAATGATAGAAATCAAGTCATAGGTTATCAGAATTGTAAATGACACAAAGCTGTGATTAGTAGCTAACTCTTCAGATGACAAAGTCATGTCTATAATAATCCTGACTGGCTAGAATAATGGTCAGAATCCAGTAGGGTGACATATAATGGGAATCAATGTAAAGTTGTATGCTTGGGTAAAAAAGTGAATTGTACAAGTATAGAATAAGGAAGATATAGCTACACAAGAGTTCATGCAAAAACTTTGGAGGTTTCAATGAATTACAAGGTAAGTATGAGTCAATGGTATGATACATGTAGCAAAACAAAAAACAAAAACACCTAATAAAAATCTTAGGCTGCATATGTCCAGAATGACAGAGATATACATACATATACATATTATCTGGAGTATTATGTTCAGTTATAGATAAAACATTTTAGGAAAGTTGTTGACAGACTTGGTTTTAGTCAAAGGGAGAGTGAGAAGAATGTTAAAAGGACTATCACCAATACCATATGAGGATATGTTGAAGGAATAGAGGATGATTAGCTCAGAGAAGAGTAATGGAGGTCTAGAACATAATAGCTATCTGCAAATATTTGAAGAGAATCCCACAGCTCATTTCATTGTCCCAGAATCTTTTCCTAAGTAAATAGGAAGCCCTCTTATTTATATATTATTTTGTTGATTTGCTTATTTTTCCTGTTTAATGACATGTCATTGATTGTTCCTAATCTAGAGACCCTCCCACCCCATCCTCCTAAATATATTTTAAATATTTTAACAAATATTTCCATTTAAACATTTAAATAAGCAAAATAAATTATTTTTAAATTAATTTTTTTAAATGAATACATTTAAAAATCAGAGAGAACAAATTTTTTGAAAAACATTTTTAGTGGTAATAGATATATAATCCTTTTCTTTTGGCCCTTCTGTTTTCATTGCTTCCACATTTTCCCATTTTATGATTACCTGTGGGCTGCTTTTTTCTTCTGTTTTTTCTTGGAACATTGATCCAACAGCTTTATTTTTTTAATAATATTTTCTTTATTTTTTTTTTAGGTTTCAACATTCATTTCCACAAGATTTTGAGTTACAAAATTTCTGCCCATCATTCCCCTACCCCCTACCCCAAGATAGTGAGCCTACTGAATACCCTTTCCCCAAATCTGCTCTCTCTCATATCCTCTCCCATACCTCCATACACACTTTCTAGTAGGGTGAGATGGATTTCTATACCCTAGTGACTGTATATCTTATTTTTCAGTTTCATGTAAAAATTATTTTTTAAATATTTGTTTTTAAAACTTTGATTTCCAGATTCTTTCACTTCTTCCCTCCTCATCCACCCCCACTGGGAAGACAAGCAATTCAATGAAGATTGTACATGTGTAGTTACACAAAATGTTTCCAAAGTATATATTGTGAAAGACAAACTATATTTCCCTCCATCCTATCCTGCCCCCCACTTATTCTATTTTCTACTTTCACCCTGTCCCTTTTCAAAAGTGTGTGCTTCTAACTACCCTCACCCCCAATATGCCCTCCCTTCTATCATCCCCCCTCTTATCTATCCCCTTCCCCCCTACTTTCCTGTAGGATAAGATACCCAATTGAGTGTATATGTATATATTGAGTGTATATTCCCTCCTTAAGCCAAATTCAATGAGAGTAAGGTTGAACCATTCCCTTTCACCTTCCTGCTCTTCCTCCTCCATTGTAACAGTTTTCTCTTGCCTCTTTTATATGAGATAATTTACCCTATTCTCTCTTTCCCTTTCTCCTTCTCCCATTCCTCTCTCACCTCTTAATTTTGTTTTTTAGATATCATCCCTTCCTATTGAACTGATCCTTTGCCCTCTATGTATACATGTACACACATATACACACACTCACATATGTATTTATACACACATACATCCTCCTATACATACATATATATGTGTCTGTGTATATATACATATATTATATCTATACATATCTATATTATATATATATATATATATATATATATATTCCCTTCAACTATCCTTGTACTGAGAAAAGTCTAATGAGTTACAGTTATTGTTTTTCCATGTAGGAATGTAAATAGTTCAACTTCAATAAGTTCCTTGTGAGAAAGAAATTTCTCCTATTTACTTCTCATATTTCTCTTGCTTCTTGTATTTGAAAGTCAAATTTTCTGTTTAGCTCTGTTTTGTTCATCAAGAATACTTGAAAGTCCTCTATTTCATTGAATGACCATATTTTTCCCTGAAGCATTATACTCAGTTTTGCTGGTTAGGTGATTCTTGGTTCTAATCCCAGCTCCTTTGACCTCTGGAATATCATATTCTGAACCCTTTGATCCCTTCATGTAGAAGCTGCTAGATCTTGTGTTATCCTGATTATGTTTCCACAATACCTAAATTGTTTCTTCCTGATGGCTTGTAAAATTTTTTCCTTGACCTGGGAACTCTGAAATTTGGCTATAATATTCCTAGGAGTTTTCCTTTTGGGATCTTTTTCAAGAGGCAATCAGTGAATTCTTTCAATTTCTATTTTGCCCTCTGGTTCTAGAATATCAGGGCAATTTTGCTTGATAATTTCTTGAAAGATAATTTCTAGGCTCTTTTTTTGATCATGACTTTCAGGTAGTCCAATAATTTTTAAATCCTCTCTCCTGGATCTATTTTCCAGGTCAGTGGTTTTTCCAATGAGATATCACACATTGCCTTCTATTTTTTCATTTGTTTGAATCTGTTTTATAGTATCTTGATTTCTCATAAAGCCATTAGCTTCCATTTGCTCCAATCTAATTTTGAAGGAATTATTCTCTTAAGTGAGTTTTTGAAATTCCTTTTCCATCTGGGCAATTTGACTTTTTATGGCATTCTTCTCCTCATTGGATTTTTGGGCCTCTTTTGCCATTTTAGTTAGTCCATTTTAAGGTATTTTCTTTTTTTCTGCTTTCTGGAGGGCAATTGGAGTTCAGTGACTTGCCCAAGGTCATATGGCTAGTTTTTGTGTTGTGTCTGAGGCCAGATTTGAACTCAGGTTCTCCTGACTCCAGGATCAGTGCTCTATTCATTGTGCCACCTAGCCACCCCTAAGGTGTTATTTTCTTAAGCATTTTGGGGGTCTCCTTTAGCAGGCTGTTGACTCACTTTTCATGATTTTCTTGCATCATTCTCATTTTTCTTCCCAATTTTTCCTCCATTTCTCTTACTTGATTTTCAAAATCCTTCTTGGGCTCCTCCATGGCTTGTAACCAATTCATATTTTTCTTGGAAGTTTTTGATGCAGGAGTTTTTACTTTGTTGTCTTCTTCTAGTTCCATGTTTTGATCCTTTTTGTCCCCCAAAAAGTCTTCTATGGTCTAATTATACTTCCTCTGCTTGTTCATCTTGCTAGCCAATGACTTGACTTTTGAACTCTCTGCCATAGTAGAACTCTGCTTCTAGAGTGGAGAGAGCTATGTCCCTAATTGCTGAGATTTTTTCAGTTGCCAGAGCTATGAGGAGGGCCACCTCTCTACAGCCACCACAAGCTCTGGCACACTGGCCTTTCTCACCCCAGGACCACCACCCAAGATTGAGACTCAGATCCTTACCCTCTGAATGATCACTTGGTTCCCCTGTGAACTGTAGGCCAGGGGCCCCAGAGGCAGCCACCATGCCGGCCACCACTTGCCCCGGGGGCAGAAGCTGGACCATGCTCTTCAGTCATTCAGTTCCAACAAAGTTCCCTACTGACCTTTTACTTTCTCTTTGGTGTTTATGGGTTGAGAAGTCTGGAAACCACCACAGCTGCTGGTGATTTACTCTGCTGAAGTCCATTCTGGCTGGTCTGTGCTGCTGATTGGGGCTGCCACCGGTCTGGGCCTGCATGGCTCATGTGGGACTGCACTCAGCTCCCAGCTCAGTGTGGTAGCCCCTTCCTGTCAGCCTGCCAGGCTGCCTTCAGTGGGAGACTTGTTCCTCTCTGTCACTTTGTGGGTTCTGTAGCTCTAAAATTTGTTTAGAGTCATATTTTACAGGTATTGGAGGTGATTGATGTGGGAGCTTAAGCAAGTTCTTGCTTTTACTCCACCATCTTGGCTCTGCCCCAGATGCAACAGCTTTATTCTCTGGGATTTCCCCACAAAACCTTCAGAACACCCTATTTAGACATATATTCATCTACCTACTTCATAGCTAGGTTAACTGAACCAAAGAAATCTTTTTTTTTATAGCTTAAGAATTGTCGGGATGGCCAGGTAGCACAGCGAGTAAGAGCACCGGCTCCAGTGTCAGGATGACCTGGAGATCGAATCCCGGGCTCAGACACTTAGCACCCACCCAGAAACACATGGCCGTGTAACCTTGAGCAAGTTACTTGACCCCAATTGCTTAGGGGCGTCCAGGTGGCTCAGCAAGTAAGAGCACCAGCTCCAGTGACGGGATGACCTGGATCAAATCCAGGCTCAGATACTCAGCACCACACCCAGAAATAACTGGCCTTGAGTGTAACCTTGAGCAAGTTACTTAACCCCAATTGCTTTAAAAAAAAAAAAAAAAGAATTGTCACCAAATTACTTTGTGATCTCAAATAACAAGCCCTGAAGCTTAGACTCTTCATTTGCTAATGTGGGATGATAGCACTAGTCATCTTTGTTCCTTTGGATGTGGGGAAGATAAATGAGTCAATGCTGGATCAGTGCTTAGACCTCCTTAGAGAAGTAGGAAGAAAAGAATGGTGAAAATTTCACAGAATAGCATGTCTCATTGAATCACAGAATTTCAAATTTTAAAGGACATGAGTAACCATTTCATCATATTCATCCCTGAATAGGAATATTTTCTATCATCTACTCAATAGATGCTCATTGACTTTTGCGTGAAGACCTGTATTGATGCAGTTCCCACTACTTCCTGAAGCAGCCCATCTAATTGTGAGGAAGTTTTCCCTAAATTTTTGAGCCTAAGGCTACCTCTTTGCAATTTCTACCCATTGGTCCTAGATCTATTCACTGGGACCAAACAGGATGAGTAACAGCACCATAGATTTAGAGCTGGAAGAGATCTCAGAGGGTATCTAGTCCATACCCTTCATATTTTGGATGAGGAAACTGACTCTCAGAAGTAAAGGGATTTGCTCAAGGTCACACAGGTTCTACTGTGGACAGATTTGGATGCACTTATATATCAGCAGCAGCTTTGAACATTAGTATGATGATATGCCTAAGATGAAAATAAGTAAACAAATTACTGAATGAGTAAACAAATACATCCACACATACACAAATGAATAAATGAATGAATATTGATCCTCAGGGAAATTAGCCAGCAGGCTGAAACCAAATGTCCTAAACTCCATCTCCTTTTCTTAATTTATGTTTCGGTCTTCAAGGGGATTTGGATTTGGAGCTGAATTTTTTATGTGCTACAGTTAGTTTCTTGGGTTCTCAACTTCTGAGAACATAAAAAGGGAGACAATTCTAGAGAAAAGGAAAAACAGAATGTTAGTACATGCAGCTAGGGACCAAGGGAGATATTTTGTATTAGTGAATGGTGAAACGCTTGAATTCAGATGACAAATTTGAAGATTTCTTTAAACTAATTATCAAGTCTACCAAGACAAATACTGATAGCATTTAGTGGAATGGGTTTAGATTTTAGGCCACCAAGCAAAATTGTGGAAAGATAGCTAACTTTCCCTTCCCAGTCCATTGTTCCTAGAAACCCCTCCTCCACCTCTCACTCAGGAATAGTAAGTATTCTTTTTTTTGTCTGGAGTACCCTCTTTCCTCTTATCCCCCAACCTGTCTGAATTCTTCAAAGGACACACTAGCATGTTGGGTGGATCTTCTTTGGAAGATTTATGGAAGTCCATGGTTAAGAATTAAAGAGGATGAGCTGGCATGGGTTGGATATAACACAAAGCATTGAAAAAAAATACCTGTAGCAATGAAATTAATTAATTATAATTAGCTAATTATAATTAATTAATACATTTTCTTTTATGAATAAGTCATGGTGATGTGTTGTACTGATGTGTATTAATATGTTTAAGAGCTAGGATCCTGATAATATAGAACTTTTTTTTAACTGTTAGGGAAAACAAACCCAATTTTTTAAAGTTGTGTAAAATCCTGTTTGACTTGCAAAATTCTTTATAATCTGATATTTTCCTATCTTTCTAGTCTTCTCCCTCCTATACCCTTCCCCCTACTCTGTGATCCAGTGACACTGGCATCCTTGTTGTTCTCCAAACAGGAACACTTCATTTCTCAGCTCCAAGTGTTTTCACTGCTGTTCCCTATGCTTGAGGGAGGGAGCAGTCAACTTTTTCTTATCTCTACCTTGTAGCTTCCCTAGCTTCCTTCAAAACTCAGCTAAATTCCCACCTTTTATTTTTAATTTAAAACTTAAATACCAAATGAGAAAAGGAAAAAAAAATGTTGCCATCTATACAGCAAATCACAAGAGAGGATTCAATATAAAACAATAAATTTCCATTTCAAGAAAACCTATATAATAAATACTATGCATTGTTTTCAAAGCTGCCTTGTTTTTCTTTGCTTGCTTGTTGGTTTTCTTTTGTTTTCTGCTATGCACTTTTTTACTTTATTTTTCTCCTCCCTCCATACCCTACCCCTGAAAAAGGCTACAATTAAGCATGTGTGGGTATATACATATGTATATACCCACACATATACATAGATATCTATAAGCATATATATACAAACACATATACACTCATACACATATATGGAAGACTATACTATGCTTATTTCCTCCTATCATCTCTTTCTCTAAAGGTGGATAGCATCTTTCTTCATAAGTCTAATCTTTTTATGTTTTTTCTAAATCAACCAACTTATCATTTCCTACACCACAACAATATCCCAGCCATATCACATCCTATCAGAGAGACTGTCTTTTAAAATCCCCCCCCCCATTTTCTATATTCCATCTCTTCTTGGATATATAGGTTTTATTTATACAAGAAAAATTTAATTTAAAATAATCTAAATTATCCTAATTATACTTCAACAATGCTCTCACCTTATAAGATAGTTTAAGGCCTGATACTGACGAATCTACTTCCTTTATATCTTTTTCCCCTGGTTTCTTTGAAGTTCCTGATCTTTTGTTATTCTGAATGAACTTTGTTATTATCTTTTCTAACTCGGTAAAATAATTTTTTAGTAATTTCATTGGGATAACATTGAATCATAGATTAGTTAGGCAAAATTGTCATTTAGAAATTATATTGGCTTTACCTACCCAAGAGCTATATATGTGTGTGTGTGTGTGTGTGTGTGTGTGTGTGTGTGTGTGTGTGTGTGT
>NW_027187299.1:6169181-6276444 GCF_028583685.1 Petaurus breviceps papuanus
TGTGTGTGTGTGTGTGTGTGTGTGTGTGTGTGTGTGTGTGTGTGTGTAAAGCAATTGGGGTTAAGTAACTTGCCCAAGGTTACACGGCCAGTTTTTTTGTGTGGGTGTTAAGTATCTGAGGCAGGAACTGATTTGTATAAGAAGTGGTTTATGTTCATATAGTTCCTGTGTCTGTTTTGGCTGTTATATGCTCAGGTATTTATACTGTCTAAGTATTTTAAATGGTCTAAAATAATACTGAATAATATTGCTGACAGTATAGTTTCTCTATTTTTCACTTTTGATTAAATCTATTTTAACTTTAACTTTGTCTAAAATCATGATTACTATCCCTGCTTTTTTTACATACTAAATTCCACCCCTATCTTTTATTATGTCTTTGTGTATAGCTCTCATTTTTATAAAATTTCCTGAAAGCAACATATTGTTGAATTCAAATCTTTAATCTGCTGCTTGTACATTGAGGGCAAATTCATCTCAATCACATTCTAAGTTATAATTACTTGTATATTTTCTTCCTTCCTATTTTTCCTCACTATCCTTCTCACCATATTACCCTATCCCTCCTCACTTCTCTGCTTTACTTTTCTTCCTGCTCCCTTGCCCTCCTATCCCTTAATCTACCTCTCCCTTTTAGAGTCCTTCCTTTATTCTTTCCCCCACCCTATCCCTTTCCCCACATTTCTTTCTGACTTTAGAAAACTTTTATATACTTCCAGATATATATGTTATTCCCTCTTAGCCCATTGTCTATAAAAGTAAGCTTTCAGCACTATTTGCCCTCCCCACTACTAGCTTCTTCTGCATCAGTTTTTCCCTTTTATACCTCATTTGTATTAGATAATTACGCCTTTTTATCTCTTCTTACAGTTTTATTTTTTTTAGTCACCCCATCATACTTAGCTCAGTCCACACCTTTCTTTTAAACTACCCAAATAATGATGACAATCATAAAAGTACTGCTAATACTTTCACATACACGAAGTAAACAATTTTACCTTATCGAGTCCCCTATAATTGGTCTTTAGTGTTTACCTTATATTCCTCCTAGATGTAATACATTGAATTTTCCCTTAAGTTCTGGAGTTTTGTCACAAAAATCTTAAAGTTCTTGAGTTTGTTAAATGTCTATTTTTTTTCTTTCAGGATTACACTTAACTTTGCTGAGTAAGTTAAACTTGGTCAGAAGCCTAGCCTTTTTGCTCTACAGAATATAGTATTCCAAGACCTACAGTCCTTCAGTGCATTAACTGCTAGGTCTTGTATAATCCTTATTGTAGCTTCATGATACTTCAATTGCTGTTGTTGTTGCTTCCAATGTTTTCTCCTTAACCTGGGAGCTTTGAAACTTGGCTATGATATTCCTGTAAGTTTTCCTCTTGGGATCTTTTCCAGCTGGTGATTGGTGGATTTTTTTCCCATTTCTATTTTGCCTTCTTGTTCTAGAACTTCAGGGTAATTTTCCTTGATAATTTCCTGTAATATTGTATCAAGATTCTTTATTTTTAATGGTAATTTTCAGGTAGTCTGACTATTCTTTTATTTCTTCACAATCTGTTCTGCAGATCAGTTGTTTTCCTGATGAGATCTTTCACTTTCTCTGCTATTTTTTCATTCTTTTGATTTTGTTTTATGATTCCTTAGAATGTGATTAGCACTTCCCCTTTGCCTCATTCTAGTTTTCAAGGAATTATTTTCCTCCTTAAGTTTTTGATTCTCTATTTCTAGTTGATTGACTTTCTTTTCATAATTTTCTTGATTTTCTTGAATTGCTGTTATTTTTTCCTAATTTTTCCTCCATCTCTCTTACTTGATTTTTAAAGTTCTTTTTTAGTTCTTCTAAGAACTCTTTTTGTGCTTGGGGTCATTTGACATTTCTCACTGAGAAAGGAGTGGCTTTTTTTTTTAGCTCCATTATCTTCCTCTGAATATGAACCTAGATCTTCTCTAACCCATAATAACTCTCTATGGTTGGGTTCTTTCTCCTTTTCGTAATCATTTTTATTTATTTATTGGGGAGGGGGGTGGTGGTTTTATTTATTTATTTTAGCAGGGATTAGTGTAATTAAGTTATAATCCCAAAGAATGAGGAATAATTCCCCAAGCCTCAGGTCCTTCTAACTGTTCTTTTCTGAGGTCTGTCTCTCCTCTCCACTCCTAAGCCACAGCAAGCGCCCCCAGCCACATTGCCCTGCAAATGATCTTGTTCACCCTGTTCCTTCTGGTGGCTGCAAACTATAGCTGTCCTCTCTGCCCCAGAGCTGAAACCAGGGACTCTGCCCTCCTGCAAGTGGCCACAGTCAACAGGATCCCTGCCCCTTGCTACTGCACTCACCAGGTGTGCGTTAGCTCCTTCTCCTGTCAGTGGCAGCCCAGCCCCGTATTCATCTGTTCAGCACAACTGTGCTTGGCATCCCTCCACAGTAGAAAGTCTTACAATCTTTTACCACTCATCTGTCAGACCACCACATTGTCTGTGAGATGAAAGTTTCTAGTGCTGAGGCTGCCTCCCTACCCAGGTGCCCCCAGGGCTTGCTATTTGTTTATTCTGCAGAGTTGGCCTGGAGGTGTTTGTACTTCACTCAGGCCCTCTACCCCTGGAGGTCAGATCTTTCCTGGGGTCCTTGCAAATTGTTTTGGGAGGACCACTGCTTTACCCCATGTTTATTTCTGCTGCTCTAAGGTGAGCTTCTGTCTTTTTTTTTTGGGGGGGGGGAGGAAATTTGAAGAGCCATAAGTTTTCTGGCCTACTCTACAGTCTTCCTAGAATCAAGTCCCCCCCCCCTTTTTTTTTTTTGGCTTTTTGGAGGTGGGAATGCAGGCAATTGATGTTAAGTGACTTGCCCAAGGTCACATGGCTAGCAAATGTTAAGTGTCTGAGGTCAGATTTGAACTCAGGTCCTCCTGATTCCAGGGCTGGTGCTCTATTCACGGCACCACCTAGCAGGCCCAAGTCCCTGTTTTGAAGAAAACTTTTCCAGTCCTCTGAATCCTAGTGCCTTCCTTCCGAGATTACCCCCATTTTATCCCATATATAGCTTGTTTGTACATAGTTGTTTGCATGTGTGTCTTCTTTATTAGAATGTGAGCTCCTTGAGAGCAGAGATTGGTTTGGTTTGGGTTTTGACTTTCTTTGCATCCTCAGCACTGAGCACAATGCCTGGCACAGGACAGTGCTAATAAATGTCATCTGACTGACTATTGAGTGAACCACTGGAGTCTATTGAATGAAAGAGTGACCTAGATCTGTGCTTTAGTAATATAACACTTTAGTGACTGTACAGAAGGTGGATTAGAGAGGGAAGAGATCTGAGGCAGGGAGACCAATGTGTAGTCTGTTGCAATAGCCAAGATGAAAGATAATAAGAGCTTTAACTAAGGTGGGTGGCAGTGTGAGTGGACAGGAGTTGGCTATGAGAGACTCTATGGAGGTGAAAGGCAGTTAGGTGGTGCCGTGGCTAGAGCATCAGGCCTGGAATCAGGGAGACCCAAATTCAAGTATGACCCTGGGCAATCCCTTAACCTTGTTTGCCTCAGTTTACTCATCTATGAAACGAGCAGCAGAAGAAAACTGGCAAACCACTCTAGCATCTTTGCCAAGAAAACTTCAAATGGGGTCACAAAGAATCAAATACAACTGAACAACACAGAAATGGAAATAAAGATCTGACAATTCATCAAACATGGAGGTTGAGTTAAAGTGGGAAACAGAGGAAGACACCAAGATTGTGAATGAGGGGGACTAGAAAGGTAGTGCCCTCAAGAAAAATATGGAAATTCGGGGTGTCCAGGTAACACAGTGAGTAAGAGCACTGGTCCCAGAGTTAGGATGACCTGGGATCTAATCTGGGCTCAGATACCACCACACCCAGAAATAACTGGCTGTGTAACCTTGAGCAAATTAATTAACCCCAATTGCTTTAAAAAATGGAAATTCTATTTAAAAAATTGGGGGAGAGGTAGATTTGGGAAAGAAATATAGTAAGTTCAGTTAACTAAGTAGACACAAACAGTAATAGAAAAGATATGGGAAGAGAAAGGAAGGAAGGAACTTATTGGAAGTATTGAAAACTGATACTGGACATGATACATGTCCATTTTGGAGAAAAAAAAAGGAATTATAAGTATGCGTAGGACATGGGGTCAGTATGTTTAGGGGAGGCATTAACAGTGATTCTTTCTCTTCCTTTTGGGGAATAGGAAAATTTTCCTTTAGGTGAACTATCAATAATATTGCCTAATCCACAGTTTGCTGGTACATAGGGCATATCAGGCACACTTGGCCCATCCTCCATGCATGCCTCTTATTGAAATATAAGTGTGAATTGTAGCTTGTGATCCTTAAAAAAGAAGGTTCTGGTTATCCAGGATCCAAGTAAAAGGTAGAACAGTGTAGGCTTAAGTTTAGTCCAAAATTCAAGCTTAAATTTGTCCCAGAAATTCCCACATTTCTTTGATCTTTGAATTTTGCTTTCCAGGTCAGAAGAACAGCCAACCCTGACATATTCATTCTCAATTGGTGGCAAGAGAGCTTATAGTTAACACTAATGAGCTATGAATTGATGAAAATAAATAAACCCCCTGCTTTCTATTGGTCTCATGCATATTCATTGCATTAATTGTATCTCTTGAAGGCTGCCTATTGTCAAGAGCTGAGCTGGGGTATTAATAATATCCAGTTTGGGGCTAATGGGGTAGATTCATGTAATCACTGATTAGTTTCAGTTCTAGTGTTGTAAATGTGTCACACAAAAATTGGAGGGAAGAATAGAAGATCTTTGAAAGGCATTTTAAAAATGCCTGCTTCTTTTGACCTGTAGCTGGACAAGGAGTCTGTGATCTAAGCAGTTCTGACATCATTACTCATCACTTTAAACCCACTGACACAAGCCTAGAGGTTTGTTGTTTGGTACTTGAAGGCAACAGGTAGGCCTTGTTGATTCAGATTTCAGAAAACTGCTTCCTTTGCAGTTTCCAGGTTTTGGAATATCTTTAATGTTTCATTTTATTAAAAAAAAAGCTTGAAAGGATGGAAGATCTAATCTCTATGGAAACTGTGAAAGTAGTGAATTATTTTTGGTGAGATTCCAAGAAAATTGTTTACAAAGTTCCTAGGAAGGGAAAGACAATGATCCCGACAAAGGCAAAGACAAGAAGGATAAGGCGAGCCAGCCTGTCTCAATGTTCTATTGTTCTGTGATTTAGTAAGCACTTAATTAGAACTTTTCTATGATGTCCTCATTAAAGGGTCAGCTGTACACACGATAAAAACCCTTCCAATTGGCTAACATCCACCAACAAAAATGGCCAGCAGTGGGGAGTATTATGGCTGGGTTCAATTTCACTCCCTTGATATGTGACCTCTGGAAAGTCATTAATCTCCCTCCATTTATGAAATGGAAACCCAGAGTGTGTTCATTATCTTCCTCTCCCACTTCAGTAATACTCCCCATCTCTACCTTCACTCTTCTCCTAGAATGGTTTATAGTGAGAAAACTGCAGCAGAACACAAAGCTTTTAACACAGGCTTTCAGTGATTCTACTGGCAAATGGAAGGAAGGAAACCCCAGAAGGAGAGGTAGAAGAAGAAGGTTTCTACCATAATAACATTTACTAGATGCTGGGAATTGAGAAGGTCCAGGTATATAGATTTGAAGAAGCTCATAGTTTTTCAGCTGTATTAATAATGTTAATTAACTAGCAAGCTTTTTTTTTTTTTTGCAGTTGGACACTTCCAGTTCTTATCTTCAATTTCTAGGATACTCCCCAAACCCTGAAGAAGTTGTTATTCCTCCTTCATACAATCCTTTCTGAAAATGTAAAATTTTGTGATGTCTTAAGTGTCTCCAAATACCCCTTCAATTGTTAGCAACTGTCTTTTGTGGAGCCTAACCATCTGGGATTCATATGGAAAATATTTTTTATCACTTCATTTCTACAAATCAGTCCTTTGGTTTTCCTGCCCCTGACTCCTATCCTTTCTTTCCCTTTCCCCCCATCCTCCTCCTGTTTCCTTGTATCAAATTGAAAGTTTCAAGTACCTTTGCACTCTAACTCCTAAATCTCTTTTCACATTTCTCTTAAGTAGGATTTAGATACTGTATGACTAGTAGACACAAACACTACTAGAAAAGATACCAGGGAAGAGAAAGGAAGGAAGGAACTTTTTGGAAGGGTCAAAAAATAAAACCTCTAAGAAAAAATGAACATCTTTTTGTAGATCTCTTTTCCATTGAAGACTGGAAGAGAAATGCATGCAGAGTTACAGATATCTCTTTGGGATCAGCAGAGAAAGACTTTTACATTAACTTTGTAGGTCTCAAATTATAACATTTTAATAAGACTATACAGGCTATTAGCCCTGGTATTTTACTTCCTGACACTAAGTCAAGAGAATATATTCTTTAAAATAAAACTTTTCTTTTAAAGAGGGGGGTGACTGGTTGATTGGGATCTCACCAACATTTTTTTTTTGCCTTACAAACACTGAATGTGACTTAGAAAAATGCACATCTTGTTGTGGATATTTCTTTTGGCCCCAATCATGCCATCTTTCTATATCTGGAGTTGTTACTAATGATTTAGGGTTTTACAAAGGAGGGGAAGATGGACCTCAGGATGAGCCCCTTCATACTTTATTACAATGATATATCATTTGGAGAAGTGGGGATTGTCAACGCTGGAAGATGAGAACAATGTATTTCATTCATGCTAGAGGTAATTTCTAGGCATCCCCAAAAAAAGAGTAAGAATCCGAATACAGAATTTTCTTGTGATGGTGAAGAATTGGTTTAGAAGGAAGGAGGCACAGGGAGATACAATATGGAGGAATTTCAGATTTCATGAATGTGGAAGTTGAACACCTGTAGGTGATGGGGAGATCAAATGAATAACAATCCCTGTGTGTGGCTGTGGTGAAGGGAAGATTTACATCATGAGAGATGACAAGGCTTATGAATTCAGAAGATAGCCAGGTATGCAGTGTCTTCTAAGGGGAGCCAGGTCTTTATGAATGTGAGGATTCAAAAAAATCACTAGCAGGAAAAGTCCAAGAAGAAAGAAGTTTACTAATAATAGAATGGAAAGGTTCCAGGGGTGTATGTAGCTTATGAAGTGAAATCAACATGAATTTTGAATTCCCCAAGAAAAAGCACAAGAGTTCGAGTCAAGAGGAAGACTTTTTTGAATGTCTTGAGAAAGGAGGGGGAATGACCTGGGGCCAGTGTGCAAATGGCACTTGGATATCAATGGGGTGGTATGTCTGGATGAAGCAAATCTCAAAGGAGTGAGAAGGTAGTGACTGAGGAAAAGGGAAGGTCAGGAAATGGCAGTATGGAGCAAGAAAGGTGCCTACCCTTGCTCTGGGTCTAGTAGGTTAGAGAGGTGGATAAAAATGTTACATTCTTTCCTACAGAAGATATCTAAGGATACAGTGTTTTCTGAGGTGAGCCAGCTATCACAAGACAAAAAGAGGGAGGGAAGTTTGTTAGTAATAGAAAAGAGGGGTTCTAGATAGTACAATGAAAGGGGAAGAAAGAGAGGGATAGAGACCTGTGAGGGATGGAACAGAAATTCTATGATTTTGTTAAATTGAGTCCAGCAGAACTCATATGACTTGCCCCAAAACAAAAAGAATTAATGGCAGCACCAAGACTAGCACCTTATGCTCCTAAGCTAATATTAGTATAACATGTAGTCTAGAAGTTTCCTCATCAGTATAATGTGATGGTTGGATTAGATGATCTCTAAGGCCTCTTCTAGCTCCAGCATCCTAATTCTGTGTACCCTATTGACCAAAGCTTCCAGACACTGCATTATATGGTAGTGAATCACCTTTGCTTACTTGCCCAATCAGAATGGAGTGAAGAAGTAACAGACTGGGGTGTCCCTAGTGATAAAAGAGCAAACCTAGGTCTTATAATTAGTCCAAATCTCCTTGGACCCTCAAATCTCCCTTTCTTTTCAACCATGGCTAACTGACCTCTCCCAACCCCCACCACCATGCATCCTGGCTTCTGTAGGGACTCATGACTCGTTTACTGCCATCATTAATCTTCCATGAGGGGTTTGATCTCTTGGATACTTCCTGATGCTCTACAGACAGGGGATCCCTGAGCCCTTCTTATCTAACATGGCACCAATGTCTTCAAAGAAATCCAGCTGCCTGGATAAACATGAAACCAGCTCCCCAGGCCTAAAGTCTTGTTCATACTCCTTAATCCCCACTGCCACCTCCCCCTTTACAATAAAATTTCTCTTCTTCATTCAAAATAGCTATTATTTCCTTCAATCAAATGTTTTAGAGTAGTCTCAAATCTCACCTCCCTTAACTGGCTCTCCTCTTCTGGATGTACCCTAGCATATTCATTCTAAAATGGCTGAACAAACTGTGGTATATGACTGTGATGGAATACTATGGTGCTATAAAAAATGATGAGCTCAGTCAGCTTAGAAAATCATGGAAATATTTGCATGAAAGAATGAAGAGCGAAATGAACAGAAACAAGAGAATATTGTATACAGTAACAGCAATATTGTTTTAAGAATGACCTTGAACAAATAAGTCATTTTGACTATTATAAATACCCAAATTAACTATAAAGGACATATGAAGAAAGACTCTATCTGCATCCAGAGAAAGAACTTATAAAGTACATAAAGAATAATTTTACATATATATACCTATTTTGGGGGAAAGGAGGAGGAAAGAAAAATGGGGGAAATTTATATGATAACTTTATTATATGTTTAAAAAGAATAACAAGTTGTACAGGATAGAACTGTAGTTTCAAGTGCAATCATCTTTTCTTACTATACTGTTTTAGAAATGCTTTTTTATTCCATAAATTAAAAATTAATTAGCTAGTGAAAAAAAAACAAACCATGGTTTCTAGAATAGGAGATGATACTCCAGACTATAGAGTCATTGATTTAAAAAGACCTTACAGGCCTTCTGGTTTAACCATGTCATTTTACAGATGGGGAAACTAAGGCCCCAGAAGGTTAAGTGGTTGGTCCAAGGTCATATGGCTATAAAGAGGCAAAGCTAGAATTAGAACCCAGTTCGTCTAACGCAACACCCAACATTCTTTCCACTGAACCATACAACTACCCATATGTAGTCTGATTAGTTGAAAGAAACAATATTATTTGTTCTGGACATGACACTTCTATTAACAGAAACTATGATTGTCTTAGCTTTTTTAATGTTATTATAGCACTGACTGCCTTTGAGTTTGTAGTATAAACACACACACACAGAGGCAAAGCCCACAATACACACACACACACACACACACACACACGCACACACACATATATATATATATATATATATATATATATATATATATATATATACATATATATAGTTACCTCTCATGTGCAGCATTTTATACCTGACCCAATTAAACTTCTTGTTCACATCGATCCACAGTTGCAGTCTGTTGAGATTTTTTTAAGTCTCAATGTTGGCATCCCAGGTACTAGTTATCCTTCCTAGCTCTGTGTGGTAAGCATACTATTTTGGCTTTCATTCATGTTCAGGATTAACTGTTGACTAGAACCTTTCAAATCTCCCATCTATCGGATTAGGATATAGTAAACCTCATTAATTTGAACTAATTGAGAGAAATTCATTTTCTGTCATGAAAATTTTAAACTATAGTTTGAAAAAATGAAGTTATAATACTTTCAAATACTTGCACTTAAGTTAACTATGAAGAGCTGATTCTCAGCAGAAGCTTTGGTGACTTTCTTTAATGAAGAGAGAAGAAAGGTTCACATTGAGAAGTATATAAATAAATTGTTGTTGTTCAGTCATTTCAGTCATGTCTGACTCTTCATGACCTCATTTGGGGTTTTCTTGGCAGAGATACTGGAGTGGTTTGCCATTCTTTTCTCTAGCTCATTTTACAGATGAGGAAAATAAGGCAAACAAGGTTAAGTGACTTGCCCAAGGTCACACAGCTAGGACGTTTCTGAGTCCATATTTGAATTCAGGTCTTTGGTACTCCAGGCCCAGCACTCTTTCCACTGGGTCACCTATGAAAATAGGTGCTTCTTAAAATGTTTGAGGTAGTGAAGATTTTTTTCCCTCATAGTAGTTTCCTTGCAATCCTCTTTGCTCTCTGTAATAGCTGACATTTGCATAGAACCTTTAAGGTTGTAAAACACTTTACACACATCATCTCACTTGATCCTTTTAACATCCCTGACCTGCAATCTTGTATTTCCAATTATCTATCAGACATCTTGAACTTGATATCCCTTAGGTATACATGTTCAAAGCTGAACTCATCATCTTTTCCCCAGCCCCAAAACCTCTCCTGATTCTTTGCTGTCCTCTTCCCTGCCCAGATTTGGGGCAGGGGGGTGGGGAGAGAGATCTCCAGTCAGCCTGATCTGTATCTGGCCACTGGACCAGATGGCTTCAGAGGAGAAAGTGAGGCTGGTGACTTTGCACAGCCCTCCTCACTTAAGTCCAATTCAGTTGCATGTCATGGCATCACCTTCCTGATGTCATGGCCCTCTTTAAGAACGAAGGATAAACAACAATAGCTTCTCTACTACTGATGAGAATATCACCCTCCTCCCTCACAAAATAGGCATCATCCTCACCCTCTTTCACCTCAACATGATAATCTGTTACAAAGGACAGTTAATTTTACCTTCCTAATATATCTCACGTATACCCTCCTCCTCTCCTCTGACATTGATTGCCACCCTGGTGTAGGCCCTCATCACCTCAAACCTGGACTACAGTAATAGCCTGCAGGTTGGACTCCCTGCTTCAAGTCTTTCCTCAGTAAGCCTATCTTCTACTCAATGATCAAAGTAATCTTTAAAGTGTAGGCCTGATCATGCCTATTCACTACTCAATAAATTCCAGTGGCTGCCTATTGGCTCCAGGATTAAACGTAAAATTGTGTTTTGCAACCACAGTTATTTCTTCCACATCATGGGGGTTAGGGGTGCAGTCCCCCCATGATCTGGAAAATCCATGTAAAAATTTTTGCCTCTCCCTTCATACCAGAAAGTCTGAACTTTTTCTTTCTCTTTTATGGGGTGTTTACAGTATCTTATTGTAAAATTTGTGTTAAATATTTGATCATAGACTCTGGATCATCTTCTGGCCTTCCAAGTCCCAGCTAAAGTCCTACCTTCTAAAAAAAGCCTTTCCCAATCCCCCTTAATTCTAGTACATTCCTTCTGATGATTATTTCCAATTCATCCCGTATATAACATGTGGCAAAGTTGTTTTCATGTTGTCTCCCTATTTAGACTGTGAGCTCCTTGAGATTAAAGCTTGTTTTTTGTCTTTCTTTGTATCACCAGTATTTACTACAGTGCCCGGCACAAATAAGGTGCTTAATAAATGTTTATTGATTAACTGATAATGATAGAATAATTATTCTTCCCATTTTACCAATTAAGAAACTGAGACTGAGAAAGGTTAAGAGGTCATATTAATGAGTAACGAATGTGGCATCTGAACCCTATTCTTTTCTGGATGTAAGCACAATAGCCTTATATCATAATGCCTCTCTGAAGAGAAAGGTTTATTAAACAAAGGTAAAGCTCAGCCTACTCCAGCTTGAATGATCAGATTCTAGGTTATTAGGGATAAATTTAAATGGGCTTTGGAATCTTTAGAGTAGATTCTTTAGCAGTTAATACACAGCAGTCCCCACCCAGACCCCCTAAAATATTTACAAATAAATTTCTCAGTTGCTCTGAACTATGTTTAGAAATATGTGTGATTTTAGTAACAGTAAAAGAAAAAGAAAGTTCTTAAACTACCTAGAAATTCTCTTGGAGTTTTCCTTTGTCTGGATGGCTCATAGGTAAGAATGCCTTGTTAATGTGATCAATTGACTGAATGGTTAAAAGAAAGCTTTAAAAAATATTTTTGAAGAGCAGAGAGAAAAGTCCAAAATTCGTTGTTCTCTTGAGAGCAGCCTGAACACATCAAGAACTTTTCCCTCTACAGAAGACTGAAGCTCATTCATTCCAAGTGACCTAGTTCTAGCCCTGACACTGGCCATCAGGGGGGAATGTAAGAGAATCCTGTGCACGATACTGAAAAACTGGTTTCTGTCTTGTACCAAGGCCAAGTTCTCTCCTTAGATATGCTTGAACAATTGCTGTTGATACCTGTGGGAATTATGTGAGGGTATCTGAGGACAAGATCAGGCTCCCAATAGAAGCAGACCTTTCATGGCAGTTTGTCTACTAGTTAGGACCATTCTCTATGTAATGGGACATCAGCTACTGATTTCTATTTATATTCTAAGAAATAATAAAGTGTTTATTTGAAGATATAACTCCTGTACTTATACTAGGAAATTTCATACATACTGATGTCCCTTCACATTTCCTAACTTGCCATTTACTTTCATGATATCTACTCTCTCAGCTGAGGACCTTGACTCGTATTTTATCCCCCTTCCCCCAATTTAGGCCATTCTTAGAGAGCTCCATCTTCTCCCTTCCTGTTCATTTCAATTCTTCTGATATTATCCCCTACTATTTCCTCCTTCACTCCAAACTCTGATGAAGAGGGAGCTCTTCATGTCAAGTCAAACCCTTCTACATGCACTCTTCCCAACATTTCCAGCAGATCACTCCTGCTATCATATCTACTCCCTCTCTAATTCAATCTCTCCTATCTATTGGCTCCCTCTCTGATGCTTAAAAAGATGTATATATTTCCTTCATCTTTAAAAAAAAGTTTTTAATTAATCCTACCATCCCTGCTAACTATCATCCTATTTCCCTCTCCCGTTGTTTAATAAATTCCTTGAAAAATCAGTCTTTACTTCTTGCCTCCTCTTCCTCTCCTTTTACTCTCTTCTAAATCTTCTATAATCTGGCTTCTGTCTTTATTACTTAACTAAAACTACTGTCTAAAGTTACCAGTGATTTCTTAATTGCCAAATCTAATGGCCTCTTCACAATCCATATCCTTCCTAACCTCTCTGCAACATTTGACAATGTTACTCATCTACTCTTCCTAGGAACTTTTACCATTCTGAGTTTTCTTAACATTGCTCCCTCTTAGTTTTCCAACCTATCAGACCAATACCCAGTCTCCTTTATTGGATCTTCATCCATCTTATGTCCACTAAGTGTAAATTTCCTCCATCAATTGGGTAATGAGTGAACCAGTTGTGGTATAAGATTTTGATGGAATACTATTATACTACAAGAAATGACAAACAGTATGGTTTCAGAAAAACCTGGGAAGACCTCTATGAACTTCTTTTTTTTTTTTTAAGCAATTGGGGTTAAGTAACTTGCCCAAGGTCACATGGCCAGTTTTGTGTGTGTGTGTGTGTGTGTGTGTGTGTGTGTGTGTATTAAGTATGTGAGGCCGGAACCGATCCCAGGTCCTCCCGACTCCAGGGCTGGTGCTCTTACTCACTGCGCCACCTAGCCTCCCCTTCTATGAACTTCTATGATGCAAAGTAAAGTGAGCAAAACCAGGAACACATTGTATATGTAGTGACAATAATATTGTACAATGATAAACTGTTAATGCCTTAGCTATTCTGATCATTATGATGATCCAAGATAATTCCAAAGGACTTGTGATGAAAAATGTGATCCACCCCCAGAGAAAGAACTGATGGAGTTCGAGAGTATATTGAAGCATATTTTTTTCACTTTATTTTTCTTACCTTTTGGGGGGGGGGGCACAACAAGGCTAATATGGAGATAGGTTTTGCATTATTTCACATCTATAACTGACATCACATTTCTTGCCTTCTCAATGGGTGGAAGAGAGTGGGAATTCAAGACTTTTTTTTTAATGAATGTTAAAAATAAATAATAAATTTGGAAAAATCTATATTGGTCATTAACAATATAGTGTGAATTAGTTCATTTCCCCCTCAACCTGAAAGCTTCTTAAAATGGTTTTAAGAAGGAGGGTGATGTGGGGAGAATATGGTATTCCACTACATTCAACTGAAACAGAAAATATTCCTTGTATTCCTGGAAAGCTGAAGAGTTCTTCTATGGGATGAAATCCTGAAAATGGACTATGCCTCCTTTATAATTTTACCTAGGACTGGTCCTGTCTTCAGTTCCTGTTTGGCAAGCTTCACTCTGCCCTTCTCCATGAAATTCTCACTGTTCACATCAAAGTTATAACTTCTGATGCTTAAATGTCTGTATGATCTTGGGAAAGTAACAACCTCTCTGGACCTCAGTGTATTCATCTGTAAAAATGAGGGGGTTGGACTAGATAGCCTCTGAAGTCCCTCCAGGCTATAAATATATGGTATTATGACCCTGTATTTGCCCAGCACCTTCACTTGGACTAGGTATTCCATCTCTGACTGCTTCTTATCACATTGATCTGTGCCCCCATAGTGGTGCCCCCTTTATTTACTTCTGTGTTTTCCTTGTTGTGGTAATATAGTGTAGTAAATAGTGGTAAAGGGGTCTACAAGCTTAAAAGTTCTCAGAAGAGCCTTTGCACGAATTTCCTTATTTATCATGTGGTCACTTTCCTAGACATCAGTATTGAAGTTGAGGCTAAAGACTCTTTTACTGAAAACAATATTTGGCTAATAACAATAATAGCTAACATTTATAGAGTACTTACTACACATCAGGCACTGTGATAAGCACTTTACAATTATCTCATCTGATGCCCATAATAAACCTGGGAGGTAGGTACTTATATAATAACATTAATATATTAATAATAATTATTAAACATAAATAATGATAAACATTTAATATTGATAATAATAGCATCCATGTTTTACTGATCCTGAGGCAAATAAGGGTTAAGTTGCTTGCCCAGGGTCATGCTGCTAATAAGTGTTGGTGGTAGGATTTGAACTTAGGATGACTCCAGGCCAGGCACTCTATCCACTGTGCCACCTGGCCAGCTATGTTAGAAGAACGTTGTTACAAGAAGCTCTTCTATACCGAGCCCCTCTTTTATTTTCTGGGCATCCCTAAAGGATTAGAAGGAACAAGGGAAGGCAGTTGATTTAATCAAAGTGAGATCTTTGTCAAGGGCATCTCAGAGAGCAAGTTCCAAAGGCCTAGTAGGTGACCAACCAGATTTTCTCATGTTAAATTTGTTCTTGCTTGACAGTCTTTTTTTTTTTTTTGCTACTTTTTTGGAGGGCAGTTGGGGTTAAGTGACTTGCCCAAGGTTACACGGCTAGTTTGTGTGTGTGTGTGTGTGTGTGTGTGTGTGTGTGTTCAGTGTCTAAGGTCAGATTTGAACTCAGGTCCTCCTGATTCCAGGACCAATGCTCTCTTCACTGCGCCATCTAGCTGCCCCCATTGCTCGACAGTCTTATATGACTATTTTAATCAATGTTTAAACATTTTTTAGTGCTATTGATGTGAAAGCAGGACAAAGGTATAATAATAAGCATATCATAGTTAATGTATCAGTGTTCTCTTATTTGCATCAATTGTAACACATCCTTACACCTCACTCCCACTTGTTTCCAATCTCCAGTGATGTGTTGGCAAATGTTTGATAACTAAAAAAGTGCGCAGCACAATTTTAAGTTTTATTTGCATCAATATCATCTTCTCCATCACTTTATAAAGTCTAGGAAATGAACAAAATAATAAACCAAGTCCTAATTTTTCACCTCTATTAATTATTAGGTATAAAAGTTCCCATGAAAATTTAACAATTGAGATTCAGTTCCAGCTGACTCCAACATACCCCTACCAACCTCCCACTTAGTCCCCAGAAGATTGTTGATTTGGCTTCAATTACTGTGGCAAGTAACAATGGGGGCAGAATGGGAAATAGAAAGAAACCTACAGGTCATGTCCCAATCTCATTTTGGCTTGTACTTTCTAACTTATCAAGAGATTAACTTTGACTAATATCTTATCACAAACCTCTAGATTGACTTATCCCCATTCTCTGTTCCATTTACCTTCATTTCACCTGCTCATCTTCTGGCAGATCTACTAAGGAATAGTAAAGTGGTCTTAATGTCAGCAGTTACAATGGCAGGGATAAAAGGATAAGAAGTTGGGAATCCAATGGACACAAACTAGATAAGCAGGCTCTGGTTAATCAGAACTGACTTGATAGTTCTAAAATTTTCTTTGAGAAGGTCCTGTGTAGAGGGCTCAATGCTGTCTTCTCCCTCCTGTTTTGGGGGTTGGTTTTGTTTGTTTGTTTGTTTTGAAAATCTGGTCTTACCAAGTGACATAGCGCCCTATTTGAGTCTATTTGCCATGAATAGCTAACCATGAAAGCCCTCAGCTAAGTGAGAAGATAAACTCTTTACTTTGTTTTACAGTTGTTACTTTGTTTTACAGTTGGCTAGGTTATGATAGGAAGGAAGTAGCAATGTGGAACAATGGCCTGGTGTCAGAAAGACCTGGGATTAAATCCCACCTCTGACATTTATTGACTCTGTGCCCCTGAACAAATCACTTACCCTCCCTCATGCCTCCAGCAACTTCCTGGGATTTGTCCAGTCATCATCGACGACATCATCTGTTTTAATGGAAGTCTCTTCCATTAAACAACAATTCCATCAACAAAATTATAGATCCTTTGCACAATGGAAGATGATAGGCAGTTGAGAGACAGGGAGTAGAATTCATTGATTATATAGAGGAAATTAATTTTCTTTTAGTCTTACTCTTTTCTGTTATATTTTCAAAACTTTTGTATCAAATCAATTTTTTTTTAGGTGGAAGGGAGCATAAAGCTCTTAGGATCACAAACAGGAGTTGGGAAGAAACTTAGAGGCAATCTAATGCAAACCCCTCATTTTACAGATGAAGAAACTGAGGGCCCAGAGATCATGTGGCCAAAGATCACATGGATAGTATTAGAGATAGATTTTCTGAAGCTACAACCAGGGCTCTTTCTGCTACATCATATTGTATAATTCTCCCCTTTACTTACAGATAAAGAAACTAATTATAGAGAAGTCTTGGATTGTCTGAAGTGAGGCCAAGATTAGAAATACACCCATCTTCAACATTCACATGTTTAACTCTCAGGACTTCAAGCATTTGAGTGATTTTATTAATAACTTTATTTTCACTTTTGAGTTGGCGAACATGAAGGTTCAAAGTTATGGACAGTAGGGACAAAGTATCTGAGTGTCAGAGATGATGTCAAGACCTTGCCAGTCTCAGCATCTTCCTACAGCAGGGACTAAAGCCCCAACAACTTCTACCTTGATTTTCAGAAGGTGGCCAAAGTAAAGGGGTTTCCAGCAGTATAGAATACAATATAATATTTGAGGCAGCTAGGTAGCACAGTAGATACTGCTCTTCCTGAATTAAAATCTGACCTCAGACACTTAGCTGTGTGACCCTGGGCAAGTCACTTAATCCAGTTTGCTTCAGTTTCTTCATCTGTAAAATGAACTGGAGAAAGAAATGGCAGACCACTCTACTATCTTTGCCAAAAAACAAAACAAAACAAAAACAAATGGGATCATGAATTCGGACAAGAGACTTAATAAGAACAACAACAAAATATATAGTATAACGCCCTCATATCACCATCTGACATGGTGGTAAGGTAAGATTAAGGTTAAAAAGTACTTTAGTTTTAATAATTTTATTTGTTGTATAGTATTTGTAGTACTGTAGATTTCATATGTTGTAAAAGTGAATATTTTCTGAAATCAGTGTTCTTTTTAAAATTATGATGTTAGCACAAAAGGTCATAGAATTCTAGGAATTATTAGCGAGAAAAAAATGTTTTGCATGTTATCAATTTTATTTTATATATTGCATTTTATGGGTTATTTTGTGGTTACTGGGTTACAAAAAGTACATGTTATAAGAATTAATGTTTTGTTATAAAGAACTGTATTCAGAAAACTATATTTTCAGCAATCTCTAGTGAATATTATAATTTTTAGTGGTTGTGGGAACCTAACCCTCTGTTTCCCATAGGAAATCCCCAGTGAATCAACCTCCATATTTTTTACTTTCACATTTTCTAGAAATGTTACCCTATGCAAGTTGAGGATTGATTGTATATATCATGATTCCCAGTATATTATTCACTCAAATTCTCAGTATAATATTCATTCCACTCTACCTTGCCATATCCCTTAACATAAAAGCAAGTAACTAGGATGTAACTTTGCTTTAAGACGGCAAATTTTAAAAGGACTATGATGACAACATCTCTCTTTCAGCAACTACAAATGACTGAATTTAGCACCTAGTTAGCAAGAGTAACTAGTCTGAATAGAAATCTGCTATGTAATATGCTTTCTTTCCCTCGTAGCTGTAGCGGAGATGAATTCTTCCTTACCCTGGCCCCACCACATGCCCCCTCCTTCCCTACTACCCTTTCAGCAGCCTCATGTTTTTCCAGAAGGGATGGTGTTCCAAGGCCTAAATCTTCTATACACAACAGTGTCCCCATAGTCTTTTCTGACACACACTCAACTGAATCTGTCTTAAGCTGTTGATTTGAGGGTGCATTTCATGCTGCTTGCCCCAGGCAAGTTTTGAAAAGCTTACCTTGGTGCCAAAGTTTCTGGTTCCAGCTTTGCATATAGCTACCTGTACATTATCCTCATTTAGAGGAACAATTTACCTAGCTTACTAATGGTTTATGCATGTTGCCACAGCACTATAACAAAAAATACCAAAATCATTGACTAAAACTATACCTCCCAATGTGCATGCTGTTTGACTTGTAGTCTTCATACTTTGGGTCAATATGTGCAGGAATCTTTCCAGCCCCTCTCACCTTGTTCATTTTTTAAAGCACCCTCTTGCACTTTCTCCTCTTTTATCAGTATCTGCCAACCAGCCCTTTTCCTGTATCAGGTTGGGCTGGTCCCACCTGGTAAAATTCCTGGTTGGCCAACACCTGGTGCATGCCCAGCCTTGATTGACTGACAGTAATCCAGTGATTATCCAAACACTCCACCCCTTATTTTAGCTGCCTAATTGGAACAGAACAAAATTCTGACTTTCACTTTTGGAGACTCTTAAAATGGAATAGAATTCAGATATCTGAGAATTCACCTCAGCCCATTGTGGTTTCATAGACTAATGCATACTTCCTATATACATTGTACATGGATGGAATTATATATATATATAAATGTCTGAAGGATTACCAGGTAAGGAGACACTAGGTATGGCAAGGGTGAAGGGATGTGTATCTGTAAGAGAGACTCTGATGAGGACCAAACCTGGAGACTTCTCTGATCTAGGCTATCAGGTATCATTGGCTTAAGAATGGGTTTGGGCTGTCCATTCTTTTTTGCAGCCTAAGTTGCAGCAAAATTTAGAATTGAAATTTCAGAAAGAAAATCTTCATAATTTGGGGAGCTAAAAACATATGTGTCAATTCACATAAGCAGAAAGGCAGCCATCCAAATAGTCTACTTTGCCACTCAGGACAAGTGACAATGTATACCAGACGAGCAGTGAAAAAATATTTATTTATTCTCCATTTATAAATATATATAAATATTGCCTTACAAGATGACTCGAACGATGGTTTCTATCTATGTGCAAAGAGGTCTGAACCACACTATGTACATCCTCTGAAGACAGTCTTTGATTTGATGCTATTTATTTATAACAAAGAAGGCCTTTGATTATTTGATGATGGGCAGATGTATGAGGGAAGAGTGGGGTAGTCATAGGGATAAAAAAAAGAAATAAAACAATGCAATAAAGCACTAAAATACACAAAGTAGAGTAGAAGGAATTTCAGAAGAGGACACAGGGTACTACCACATTAAAATGAATATAGTTATCCTTTCCACATTGCAACTTTCTCCATCCCAGTTTCAATATATCTTTGGTAGGTTTAAGAAATTAAATGGGAATTTTGGGGGGAGTTTTGCAGAATTTGCAGACTCTACACAAAGGCCAGCAGATAACACTAAACAAGTTTAGAAATTCAGAAATGCATAAAATACATGTATAGTATTGTATAATATCAACATATTTTATCTTTTAATGCCTTAATAATTCAGACTTCTTCTCTGGTACAAAGGGAGGTCCAAAAAATTTCAAGTGGATTTTCCAGATCATGGGAATGCTGCACCCCTAACCCCCATGATGTGGAAGGGATAACTGTATACTTAAATGAAGTTATTTGATACTTCCCCCCCCCACCTCCACCCCTTCCCAAACATTATGCTGCATAAGATCTCATTCCCTTCTACCGAACCCCTGGCAGTTATGATAGACAGCTGCCTCCTGCAAGGAGCTCTCTCATTGGTCTGTGAAAACTTGTAGGAGGGACTACATTTGCATGAGTATTGGCAGGCAACCAAGTCAATATTTCAATGCCAGAAACTATCTGCCACTGTTTTTTAAATGAATTTAAATAGGAATAGGAAGGGAAAGGGACAAGAACTGACTGGTGGCAACCCTTCTCCTAGTTACCTGCAGATGCTTTTTTATTTCTTGTCACATGCTTATACTCTATATTTTTTTCCTTTTTAGTGTGTCTTCTACTCCCCTCTGACATTCAGCTTCCTAAGTGGAAGGGAGAGAAGTGAGCAAGAGATGGAGTAACATATCTTTTACAAACACATTGTGAGTGTCCCGTGGGCTAAACATAGATTATGGAATTTAGGGACCTTGTCCATTTCAGTGGGAAGAGAGTAGAGAAAAGGAGACCAATTAGAAGGCTCTTGCTTAAGTCCAGAAGAGCTACATAGTGGTGGCAGTTGGAATGCATAAATAAATATAGATGTGGAAAAGAGCATGAAAGTAGAATCAACAAGACAATATATTTTGAAGATATATACATAGGATGGGGATGGTGAAGGAGAGGAAGAAATGAAAGATGATGTGAGGCTTCTAGGCTAGGTGCCTGGGAATTCCACAAACAGAAATAGGGAAATTAAGAGGAAGAATAGGTTTGATATAGAAAATGAGGAGCTCAGTTTGGGGAATGTTGACTTTGAAATATTAAGGAATAACTAAGTGGAGACGTCCAGAAGACAGGACTAGAGAACTTGGGAGAGAGGTCAGGGCTGGGGATATGGAAATTGAACAGAACATATATTGTTGCTTTGACCCAGTTTGAAATGAAGTGTGATGTCAATACAATACCAATTAGAGCAGGACAACCATGGAATGAGTCATATTGGGTTAGGCCATGTCACAGATGGAACAGATGAGAACATTATCAGTAAGTAGTCATTCTGAGAGTTAACCTCCCCCCTGCAAGTTCCCTGAATGAATAGTGAGTTATAAGCCAGCTGCCTTGGAACCTCTGACTATGGCTCTTTTGTGTGGAACATGGAAATCTAGACTCTGCAGATTAGGTCTGCATGGCAGGAGGTGGGTATCAGGGAAAAAGGGAAGGGTTGGAGTGTCTTGAAACATAACTTGAGTTCATTCCGTTGTGATGAAATCTTTTCTCTCAATCTCCAAATGATGCAGTTTGCTGGGGCACAACAAAAGCAACTCAACACCTTTCTCAAAGCAACCAGAGAAAAGAAACCTGGAGGCAAAGTTAATCACTTTTTTTTCTTCCTGGCTCTGGAGTCCAGAGATATCCAGTGACAGGGGAACAAGCACGCTTGTCATCACCTGCTCAGTCTCAGAAGACCGCTGCAAAGATTGGAACATTTTTCCATGCAAACAAGGGACATTAAAAAAAAACCTTTAGAATGGAATGATGACAGTACGTAAACTCTGGGTAAGAAGAGCCTGGACATTGAAAGCTTCCTCCAGGAGCCCACAATGTGCTATTCTTTGGGCATCAAGAGGAGAAGGTTTAATCTTATCCTGTTTCACTGACTTATCCAAATAGCAACTGCTTGCTATGTTATACTTTCCCCTGAAAAACTCTTCTTTGGTGGAAGGAAATGCAGACTGGAAGAATTAATTGCAAACATCACAGACTCTTCTTTGGAGAGCTTAGCAATTCCCTAGGGAAGGGAGAGACACTTTGAGCATTAAAAAACAAGAACTAATTGTAACCACAGCCAAATGGTTCCTATGTTACCTTTTTTGACAGTATCATCTAGTCTCCACAGTCATATGAGAAGTGGAAAAGACTGAATGGCCTTATAATTATTTAGATTTTTGGGGAGTAGAGGCTTAAATTATAAAGATGGTGTAGTACTGATATCCTTGGAGAGTGAGGTTAAAGTGCCATCACTGAGATGTTGATGCTTAATTCCTACCTTGATGTGATTTAAATAATTTTTTTTTTCTATTTTTCATGGAGAAGGGTAGTCCTAAAACATTTCTGCTATTGTTCTTTCGACATGGTCAAGGGGAAACTAAAGGAAGCTAGAGGCCAGAGTAGCTATAGACAATGGGAAGGCCAGAAAAGTAATCGAAGTTCACAACCACTTCTTCACATTTTCCACAATTAGGCCAATAAAATCATACCAATATTTTATCTGAAATATGGGCTAATGCCTTGTTTACCAGGCACTGGGCCACTATCGGGAACTCACAAAGGTGCCAGAATATTTTAAACTTCAAGGGAAACACAGTAATAATCACATCTGTTGGATACTTTGTGAACCAATAGCTCAAGGTAATTTAGTTTCAATATTAGATCTTCTTCATTCCTTTCAATACTGTTACTGAATAGAGAGATTTTATTTTACTTCTGATTTTTAACTACACTAGTAATTTTTCAAACTTTCTCATTTGTGACATCATAACTTTGTCACACTGAGTGTTCAACAGTTGTGGTGTTAAAAAGCAAATACTATGTAAAAATTACAATTACATTCTGATCCCAAGGTCTGAGAAGTTGTGTACTGACAACAGGTGTACACATATCATAAGTGAATAATTGTGGTTATTTAAGAATGAAATAAAAATATTATTTTTCTTTTAATTTATGTGTATTTTTTTCTAAAAGGCCACTAAGTTGTTAGGACATATTTTTTTTTATTTAAGTATGCAACAAATGGAATTATTAGGTTTGGTTTTGAGGGGGTCCTAGAAATGTAAAAAATTACTGAGACAGTAAAGGTGCTGTGAACTGAGAAAGTTTGTTAACCTTTGATCTCATGGCTAAAATTTTTTTTTTGCTTTTTTTTTTGGAGGGCAATTGGGGTTAAGCAACTTGCCCAAGCTCACACAGCTAGTTTTTTTGTGTTTAGTGTCTGAGGCCAGATTGGAACTCAGGTCCTCCTGACTCCAGGGCCAGTGCTCTATTCACTGTGCTACCTAGCTGCCCCTCTCATGGCTAAAATTGAGAGTCTTGGCTCACATCACCCATTTTGCTATTAAATTAGTAGATACATGTACAAGGAAGATAGTACTGTCCAGAGCACTGAAGTGGCAAAGAAATGCTTGGTGAATGAATGAATGAATGAATGAATGAATGAATGAATGAATGAATGAATGAATGAAATAGCCTCTCTCTGAATTTCCCTTGTCTATAAAACAAGGGGAATGTTACCCACACTTCTCTCCCCCCTTCATCCAACCTTCCATCCAGGAACAGCCATAATGTCAGAAATGTTTGAAGGGTCTCTAGGAAATGGAAGTCGAATATGCCTAGATCTATACACTTATCTTCCCTTATAAAATGAAGTTCTTTAAAGCCAGGAACTATTTCCCTTTTGTCTCTGTATTCCTAGGATCTGGCACAGTGTGTTGCATCTAGTAGGCACTTAATAAATGCTTGTTGACTGGTGGAATTGAGGTTGCCTGTTGCTCCATCAGGCATGAGATGTCCTCACCAGCACCATCCCACCACCTCCTAAAGTCTTCAACAGAATTGCAGGTGGTTGTAAGGATATATTACTATTTCCAAATCCCTCTGTAGCAAAACCAAAGGAAAACATAGAGATGCCAGCCAACAGCCCATAGAGGTGGTTAGCAGCAGCTCGTTGAATGCTTCCCTGCATGCAGAAAGCTAACAAAAGATGAAACCAGCCTTTCAAAACCATAAAGCCCTAAGACAAACACAAACTCTGATGCTGAATAGATGTGAGGCCACAGAAGGGCATGGTAATAGGCCCATTCTCTAATGCAGGGACCCTATCATGACATGACAAAAACTTGCAAAAAGCAGTTCCCTCATTTCCAAAGATGCTAAGGTTAAACCCTATTCAGAGAGATTTGACTTACATTCACGCTCCAGTGACAAGTTAACTGTACAGGCAAGAGTAATTTTACAGAGTAATTAGTGCTTTCTACCTAACCCAGCTCATGACCCTTTAGGTTGGGCTTAAGCATTTCTGATTTTAACCTAGCATGACAGCAAAGCAAAGAAACCACAATTTGAATTATGACAAATATTTAATTCTTTTAAAAGGCAAACAACAAATGATAGATTTTATTACCTCTATCTCCCCACCCTTCCAACACATGCCCTTGAGGATTCATTTAGATGAACTTGGAAGAACTAGGAGGTCCTAGGAGTGGCTAGGGATTTGTTCTAGGGCCCCAGGTTCAGAGGGCACTCATAGTGCCAGTAGCCCTTCATCAGTGAAGAAACAAAGATTGGTACCTTGTTAGCAAGAATAGTGATAGGGATGAATTTGTGATTTCATTCGGTGTAGGGAATTCCAAGCTTGAGGGAATTCTCCCTCTGTTAATACATATGGGCACCCTCTCTACAAATTGTAGTTTTAGAGTTTCCTAGAACACTCAGAAGGGGTCAGGTAGGTGGCACAGTGGATAAAGCACTGGGTTTGGAGTCAGGAAGATGTGAGTTCAAATCCAGCCTCAAACGTCTTAGCTATATGACCTTGGGCAGGTCATTTAACCTCTCTTGGTCACCGGAGAAGGAAATGACAAAGAATCTCTTTGCCAAGAAAACTCCACAGTTTTACAAAGGTCCACGGAGTCACAGTTGTCACAACTGAAATGACCAAACAACAAGGACATTGAGAGGTTAAATTACTTGCCTAGCATTTGTCAGAGATGGGTCAGTCTTCCTGACCCCAGAACCTCCCCTTGACCCACCATTCCATGCTGCTTTCTCTGGCAAGAATAATTGATTAAAATAGGAAGTTATCAGATGATAAACTGCAGAGAACTCCTTCTTTGTTCTGCCCTTCTCTGCACCCTTCTAGCAGCTTTCCTACCTACCAATGGGTTTCTGTCTGCCCATCCATAGGTCTATGTCTACCCCCAATCCATTCAACTTCAGGTATAATTCCATTCATTCAGCTTAGCAGAGAGGTTTGAATTACTTCCCCTTGGAGCAACAGTTCCTACTTAATTGAGGTCATCAAGAGTTCTCTTTTCTCACATTGCATCATTCAGACATTTTCTACACACACCTATTTATTCCTTTTCTCAGATGAAGATGTGACCTTTCTCCTTGCCAAGACGGGTCTTCTACCCACATCCTTTATACTATTCCATTCTACCCTCTCCAACAAATTGTCCCCTCGATCGGTCCTACTCTCTAATCTTCAATTGCTATCTATTGGCTCTTTCCTGTGGTGCTTGCAGATACATCTCTGTCTCTGTTATTCTTAGGATAAGCTCTCACTAGAACCTACCATCTCTGCCTAGCATCTCTCCTCTCCTCCATGGATAATATTCCTCCAGAAAGAAAATTACATCAGAAAATTGCAGACAGAGATTCATGGGCAGGTAGGCAAGCTACAAGCAGGGTTGGAGCAAGGGAGTTCTCTGATAACTTCCTGTTTGAAGTGTTTCCACTTCCTCTCCTCTCTCTTTTCTAAACCTTCTACAATCTAGCTTCTGTCCCTATCATGCAATTGAAATTGTTCCTTCCAAATTCACCAGTGATCTCTTAATTGCCAAGTCTAATGGCCTTTTCTCAGTCCTGATCCTTCTGGACCTCTCTGCAGCATGACACTGTTGATCAGTTTCTCCTTCTGGTGCTCTTTCCTCACTAAGTTTTCATGACACATTTCTTTTTTAGTTCTCCCTTTATCTGATTGTATTCTAATTGTGGGTATCCCTCAAGTTTTTATCCTGAGTCCTCTTCTCTCCTCCCTCTATTCTACTCCACTTGATTTCATCAGTTCCCATGGATTAAATTTCAGCTCTATGCAAATGATTCCCAGATATAGCTATCCAGTCCTAATCTCTCCCCTGACCTCTAATCCTGTATTACCAACTACCTTTTTGATATCTCAACCTGGATGCCCCATAAACATCTAAAACTCAAACTTGACATGTCCAGACCTGAACTCATTATGCTTCCCTCTAAACCATTCCTTAATCCCAACTTTCCTATTACCAGTGAAGACAACATCACCATCCTCCCAGCCCCCTTCACAGCCTCAGTAGTATCCTTAACTCATCACTCTCATTTTTCCACATATGTAATTTGTTACCAGATATTGTCATTTCTACCTTATGAAAATCTCTCTTCTAACTTGGTCTTCCTGCTTCATCTCTCCCTGCTCCAATCCTTCCTCCACTCAACTGACAAAGACAAGGTGATTTTCTATTTTTTTCTTTTGTCTTTTTTTTTGGGGGGGGGGAGGCAAGATAACTGGAATTAAGTGATTTGCCCAAGGTCACACAGTTAATAAGTGTTAAGTGTCTGAGGCTGGATTTGAACTCAGGTCCTCCTGACTCCAGGGCCAGCGCTGTATTCACTGTGCCATCTAGCTGCCCCCTAAGTGATTTTCTTAAAGCGTAGATCTGTACATGTCACCCTGGATACTTCCAGGATCAAGTATAAAATATTCTGGTTGGCATTTAAAGCCACAATATATCTCCTTTCTACCTTTCCAATCTCCACACACTTTAATCTTCTCTATACACTCCATAATCCAAATACGCTGGCCTATTTATTCTACTTTACACACAGTACTTCATCTCCTAACTCTGTGTCATTGCATGGAATTCGCTCCCTCCTCACCTTTACCTCCTAGCTTTGCTGGCTTCTTTCACTACTCCACGGAAATATTTCTTTTTTTTCAGGAAGCATTCCCTGGTCTTCTATCCCCTTCTATGCCTTTCTGCTAAGACTACTTTCCATCTTGTATGTGTTTCCTCTGCATTAGGATGTCAATTTTTTAAAGGCAGGGACTGGGTTTTTCCCTTTCTATACCTAGCACTTAGCACAGTGACTGGCCCATAATAAGTGCCCAATAATTACTTGTTGACAAACTGATGAATAGGTAGATATAAATTGAATATGATAAGTGAATGAGAGGATTACAAGATGCCATGAGATTAGATGAGGGAGGAATCATTTGTACCTAGGGGAAATCATGAAAGACTTCATCAAGGTATCCTATGAGCTAGGTCTTTATGGATAAGTAAGATGTCAGCACACAAGAAAAATAGTCATTTCAGGCATGTGGAATATTGTGAGCAAAGGTATGAATGTGGGCAAGTGTCAGATATGTTTGTGGATTAATAATAGCACATTGTCCCTTCTGGGCTTCCTTCCAAACTTGGCGTTCACAGGTAGCTGATTGGATAGCCAGGGGCAACCAAGTATGTTGGATCTACATTCCTAAAGCTATAACTCATAAGCCCCTACTAGCATGCTTACATTTAGTAGTAAGTTAGGAGATGCAATTAGCTCAAAGCAAAGATATTTATTGAATTGGCATAGTAAAAAAGGTAGGCATACAGTGTTCTTTTTTCCCTGACCCCATATATATGGACATAGTATCCCCCCAATATATACAGCATCAGTGGGAATAGTGGGCATGAATTTAGAGTGAGGCACATGGGTGAAGAAAACATGTACTAAGCAACTTATTCTTTCAGCACTTCAAGATACCAATGCCTTTTCTCTTCTTGTGATGTCCTCATGCTGCTCTCCCTCTCCCCTAAGCACAATAAATTGCTTAACTGGGTTCTATGGGTCTGTTCTTCTCTGCAGCTCAACTCCTAAGTTCCAATGCTAATTCTCTCTTGAATACAGAATCTTTTTTCCTCTCTGCTGCCAGGCATCATTCTCCTAATAGCTATCTATATTGACTCCCTGTTGTATAGAATGTATCCTACAGGTCAAGAAACTCTAATGTAAAATTCCATCACTGATAGTGGAGTGTAGAAGAGAGAAATCCCCCCACCCCTGTCACCCTCTGATGGAGGCATAAAGGGAAAGATAAAGAACGATGACTTCTCAAGAGCAATGTTCTTCTTTCACAGCTGGTACAGTCCTTTGACTGCCACAGGTCACAAAGCTGTCCTGCATGGACAATGTCTCTAGAGCTGACAAGCTAGCTTTTGAAAGACGTCTAAGAGTATGGCCAATATTGAACCAGTTGATTCCAAGCTGCCATTCTAATTCCACCAAATCTGATTACAAACTTCTTCACATTTCATAAAGAGAGAACAAAAAGCTGATGCTTCTTTTTAAAATTTTTGTGGTCTTTATTAATTCATTTGTTTACTTTTAGTTTACAAGATTCAGTTCCACAATTCTTTGAGTTTCAAATTTTCTCTCCCTCCCTTCCACTCCCCCCACCATGGCAGCATACGATCAAGTATAGGATCTGCAAATACTTTCACATTAGACATTATTCAGGTTATAAAGAAGGACTGTATCAGATGGAATGAACAATGGGAGAGAGGAAACAAAACCAAGCAAGAAAAAGAAAAAGAGCAGGTAGTTTGTTTCAATCTGGATTCAAACTCAGTTCTTTCTCTGGATGTAGACATCTCTCTCCATAATGAGTCTTTTGGGGGAGCTGATGCTTCTTTATACTTCTTTCATCTCTGTTATCTGCACTTTATTTCCTGTGGTTTTTATCAACTGGGATGTGGAGAAATCCAGAGATTTCTGGGGAGAAATCAGGATAACTTGATCAATTCCCTATCACCTCCTTCAGTAGCTTGATGGAAGAATAGCATCCATGAGTGGAAGTAATGTGAGATGAAGCTAGAAAGATTGTTTGGAACCTAGTGGTAGAGGGCTTTGAATTAACCCTCTAAATCATGAATTTAGAGTAAGGAGAGACCTTAGAGGTCATCTACTCCAACCCATTCATTTTTTTTTTTCAAATGAAGAAGCTGAAGTCTAGAAGTTAACTGACTAGAGCAAGTGCTGGTAGTAGAGCTTGAATTTAAACCTAGGACTCAAGAGTGAGGAATCTGCAGACTTTGATTAAATCCAAACTTTACAGAACAAATTTGCTATTATCTCCTTTGATCCTCAAAATAACCCTAGGAGGTAGGTAGAACAAATTTGTTCTGTGAAGTTGGATTCAGTCCAAGGGCCACACTTGAGGACCTAGAGGGCCACATGTGGTCTAATCCAAACTTCATAGAACAAATTCTTTTATTAATGGGATTTGTTCTGTGAAGTTTGGATTCAATCAAAGGGCCTTATTTGAGGACCTAGAGGGGCACATGTGACTTCCAGGCTGCAGGTTCCCCACCCCTGACCTTGGTCCTCTGGCTCTAAATGTATTGTTTTTGTACCATACCATGGTTTGACTATTTTACATTTATAGCAACCCAAATAATCAACTATGATGCTCATTCCCACAGCTAGAGCATCAGAATTCACCTGTGGCCTAAAGGTAAGCCATTCCATTACCCCTTTTCATTATGATTTAAGATTACAATCTCCAGCAGAAGGGTGAACTGGTTGCTAAAGTAAAATTTATCAGAATCTTGTGAGGAATTGACTATGTTACCTTAGAGTTTTTGATGGAGAAAAATGAGAAAACTAGGCAAAACCTGATATGGACTCTAGACTTTAGAGAACAGATTTGGAAAGTTTTAGAGAAGGGATTTGTACAATACCTGCTTCCCAGGGTTATTTTGAGCATCAAAGAGATAATAATTATAAAGTACTTATCACACTGCCTGCTATATAGTGCTATATAAATTTTGTCTATTATTATTAACAGGGGATTGAAATGGTAAATAAAGAGATAAGAGAACACTTAGGTTTCAGTGAGTTTGAGCCCTCAAGTTCAGGTAAATTACATCCCATTTTAAATCCTTATGGATGTGATTGTTGAGTGCTATTATTCATATTTAAGAAACTGAGGGTCTGCTTAGTGGCACAGTGGATGGAGCATGAAGCCTGGAGTCAGGAGGACCCGAGTTCAAATCTGTCCTCAGACACTTAATAGCTGTGTAACCCTGGGCAAGTCACTTAACCCTGATTGCCTCCCCCCGCACCAAAGGAAAAAAAAATAAAAATTGTGATCAAATGAGATGCTTCAGGACTTGGGGCAGAAGAGCACTGTCCTGATTTTTAAGAATTTTTATTGTTTAAATCCTAGGCCACTGAATTAAGCTTCAATTCCTGCCACAATTCTCAAACATATTAAAGGAATGATTTATAAGCACTTCGGGAAACAGGAATTATTGTACTGGCATAGATTCATCAAGAAAGTTCATACCATGCTAATTGAATTAGATTGAGTTACTAGACTAGGAGATCAGAATAATTCTGGAGACAAACTATGTATGTAAGACTTTAGAAAAAAATATCTCATATTTAGCCTTGTGGGCAAGATGGAGAGAGTTAAACTAAATAATACTCCTAGATTCAGAACAGTATGAGTAACTAGTCCCAACTGGTGGCATTTAATGGATCAATTTCCACCCAGGAGGAGGTCTCTAATGGAGTATTAAAGGGATATGCCTTTCATCCTGTGCTGTTCAACATTTTTAACAATGTTTTGGTTGAAGGCAGAAATTGCATAATCACAGGAACTAGAAGAAAACTCAGAGACCCTAAAGTCCAGTTGTTTCTGGCTTAAAACTTGTTCCCTTGTAAGAGAGGCATCCAACCGATACAGCTCTTATTTCCTAGTGATTATAACCTTTTCTGTTGGGACTACTCTATCCGAGTTTCTTCTAATTTCTACTATATTCCTAATAAGAGATCATCCAGTCTCTACTTGAAGAGACCCTCCCACCCTCCATCCCCGCCAGCCATGAAGGGAAAGCCATTGGTCCCCCTACCCCAGGCAGCCCATTCCATGTTTGGATAGTACTACTGGGATTGTTAGGAATTTTCCCTTAATCTGAGTTGAAATTTTCCTCTTTACAATGTTAACCCATTGCTCCTAGTTTTGCCCTCTAGGCTGAAGCAGAACAAATCTGAAGCTTCATCCATATAAAAGTCCTCCAAACACTTAGAGATATAGCTGTCATGTCCCCTCTTGACCTTCTCTTCACTAGGTTAAACTTCCCAGCTCTTTCTTGTATGGCAAGTTGTTCGGGAATTCACATTCCTCTTTTGGACAGACTCTAATGTTTATGTCTTTCTAAAAATATGGTGCCCAGATTTGAACATGGCACTCCAGATATAGCTTAACCAGGGCAGATTATAGGGGAATCATCACCTCCTCCATTTTGGACATTGTGACTCTCTTAATGTATCCCAGAATAAGAACTTTCATGGCTTCCGAGTCACAGCATTCTTCTTTTTGACAAGCTCTTTTCTCTAGCCATGCCTCCATCATTCTATATTTACAGCTGATTTTTTTTAATGCAAATGAGGACATTTATATTCATCTCTTGTATCTTGTTTGATTTTACCTGGTGCTCTAAATCAGGGTTTCTTAGACTTTTTCCACTCCTGATCCCTTTTCCATAGTGTTCGTGACCTTAGGACATGAGCAAAGTGCACACCCTTTATGTTCAGAACCAAGGCTGCGGCAAAGTTTCATGATGCAACACAGGCAAGCACTGCCAGAAATACCTTGGATCATTACATGCTTGATTTTTAATTAATTTTTTGTCATTGCACATTCAGAAAACTTTTGCTGTTGCCAAATTTTTCATGACCCACAGTCTAAGAAATGCTGTTCAAAATCATCAAGAAGTGAACTGTCACCCAACATTTTAGCCAAGGTGCAAATAATCTGTAAGCATGCTATACGTGGATCCAAGGAATGGATAAAGCCCTAAAACAGCACAAAGACAAGGACAGAGTGCTTAAGTACTTTCCCAAAGAATTCCCTCTGAGTTGACTTCATCGATACATAAATGGATCTTGGGATCTCATTCTAATATTGAAAGCAGCTTTGGGGTGGGAGAGCATCTTTCAGATCTCCCCACATTTCCTAGATTACAATGGAGATAACTAGTTATCTATCATTCTTGCTATATAACTGAATCACATCCTTTTCCAGCCATATATCTCTCTAATAATATCCTTTGCACTATTTCTCCTGCATAATTCTTCAGGTGATGATGAAATGTTTTATAATTGACTAAAGAAGCAATTATTCACTAAGCTATTAATTTTTTTTAAAAAAGAAACAATTATTTGGGAGATCCCAGGCTGAAACTGAGAGTGAATACAAAAGGTACAACCCACTCCTCTGTCAGTCCCTTTCTTTGTTGACTTTGTGTGGTGAGGGCTACTTTGAACTGCTGGGTTAGGAAGGCCAGCTGGTCACATTTTCCCATCCAACTCTTACTGTCTATTTGTCCTGATCTTAGATGAATGAGTATCCCAAAAGGGGAGTACCCAGGCAACTAAGTTTGGGAGATCCTAAGGTCCCACCAATAATTAAGAATCAGTAGCAGAATCCACCACAGGAAGTATTAGTAACCACAGGAGTTAAGAAAGGACTGAGAAGTGACTTAGAGATGTAAGTGCCCAAGTCACAACCTTGTGGGCATTGCAAGGTCAGGAGATACCATAGGGTGGTCACTGAGCCTGGCAAGGAGCCAGCACAGCAGCCAGGAGATAAATAGTATTTTCCCCTTCTGCCACAGAAACAATAAGGTAAATGTAGTGTCTCTGAAGTCAAGAAAAGAGAGTGTCCAGGAGAGGGGTGGAAAACAGTGTCAGATTTTATGGAGAGATCAAGGAGGATGAGGATCCCAAAGGAGGCTATTGGACTTGGCAATTAGAAGCCCCTTGTTGTAAGAGTGGTTTCAGTAGAGCTGTTGGGGCAGAAGTCAGATTACAAAGGATTAAATAGTAGTGCGGACATAGTTTTTAAAAAGTAACGACCTTTGGTAGTATAAATTGTGCACATTAGTAACAATTTACCTGGTCAAGCATGTGGTAAAAATTTTGCTTATGATTGTCTGGGAATGCTGGGAAAGGGAGACCAGCTGTGGTCTTAATCTGCAGGGGTACACAGCTGCTTACAGCTGCCAAGTTACCACCTGAGACTATTTAACATTAGATGAACTAGGTGTATCAACTGGTGAAAGAATTTTTAAAAATAATTTTACTATCATTTACTATAATTTCTCCTATCTATGCAAATATACATCAAATACAAATAATTATAAGCAGAGAATATAATTTTACTTTGAAATGAAAATTTTCATTCTACTATCTCTATTCTCTTTGCCTTGTGGATTAAAAAAAAATGCATTGCATCAGTTGTCAGGGTTTGGTCCTTCAAGGTATTCCTAAATCCGAACTCTTTTTAAGAAGAGTCAGGAGATAGTCTCCATACTTAAGAGAGGTGCTGGTGTAGAAACTAGCCCCTGGCTATTTAGAAAGTGCTTAGAGAAGAAGGGTGTGATTGAGAGAAGAAAGAAGGATCCTGGAGGAATGAGTTAGGGTCAAATTTGCAATTTGTAATGAATGGTAGCAAGGAGAGAAGAGCAGTATAAGGGAAAACAAAGAAAGACAAAAAATATAGTCATCATTAAGGAGCTCACAGTCTAATTTGGGAGATGTTATGCAAACAACCATCTATATACAAGATATACAATAAGAGAGAGGGCACTAGTAGTGGGAAATACCAGAAAGGGCCTTTTGCAGAAGATAGAATTTGAGCTGGGTCTTGAGGGAAGTCAGGAAGTGGAGATGAGAAGGGATGGACACAGCATTAGTGGTATGGGTAACAGCCAGTAAAAGACAGGAGTTGGGGGACAGAAAGTTGTTTTTGAGGAGCAGAAAAAAATAAAACAAACAAGTTTTAAAAAAAAAAAAAGACTGTAACTGGATCATAGATTTGGGGTAGTGTAATGTTAATAGATATAAGATCTTCATTGGCCTCACATGGAGCCCATTAAGGAAAGCTGGTTTAGGGGAGATTGCTTGTAGGAAGGCTTTCACACCTTTTGTTAATTGCTAATTACACACAAGTCATGAGGGTTGTGATGCCCTCTAGCTGGCATATATATTCTGAGGTTAGCATTTCGCTTTGGGGTTCACTCAGTGAAAGAGTGTTTTTGTGATTTGCCCAAATGAGACCGTGTAGCCCTTAAGGAGCCTCCTAGCTTTGAAAAACCCAGGTGTTGGTGCTTCTCTCTCAGGTAACTATACATGTATTGCCTTGATAAGACAGTTGGATCTGTCTATTGATCTGTGCTAATTTCTCAGACAGTTAGAAACTCTGTCTATTGGTCTTCAATTCTCTGTTTGTATTTTCTCTGAAGTTCAGGGTGCTGATTTTTCCCCTGAACTAATGAATGTAATATTAAAAATTGTTGACACCCTGAAAAACTATCTTTTCTAGTAAAGCAGATCTAAGAACCTGTGGTAGCAGCTATCCTGTGTATGCCAGTGTGGTTGCCATTGAGGGGGGCGGCGGAATAAAGTGTAAGAAGACTGGAAAGGGGGAGAGGAAGAAGAGGTCAGGCATTGAATGGGCTTTTAAAAAAACCAAGTTAAGGATTTTACATTTGAACTCCTGGAATTTATAGAATAGGAGAATGGTATGGTCAGATTGGCACTTCAGGAAGATTACTTTGATAATTGGAATGGAGGATGGATTAGAGCAACTTGGCATAGAGAGATGAACTAACCAAATGGCTATTGTAACAGTCTGGTTGTGTTGTATTTGTCCTTTGTTCTATAAGAGGACCATCACATCAGGGAAATGATGACATGACTTGTAGTTGACTTGAATTTGAGTGAGGGAGGGCTGTGCAAGGCCACCAGTTTCACTTTCTCCTCCAGAGCCATCTGGATCCAATGACCGGGTATTCATCAGGATTACTGGAGATGGCCCAGGATGCAATGGGAAACCCTGGACCTTTTTTTTTTTAAATCAGAAGGGCAATAGTCTGGAAAGGCCTATACCTAGGTGGAGGCTGTGTGAATGAAGAGAAGGGTGATAGAGAGGACAAGTTTTAGCAACCGATTAGATTGGTATTGCATGAGTGAGGATGATACCCAGATAGAGAATCTGGATGACTGAGAGAGCAAAAAGTACCCTCCCCCACCATAAGGAAGTTAGAAAGAAGAAAACACTGAAGAGGGGTGAGATAAATTCTGTTTAGGACATGTCAAGTTGGAAATGTCTGTAGAACATAGTTAGAGATGTACAATAGGCAGTTGGTAATGTGAGACTGGAGGTCAGGAGAGAGGCAAGGGCTAGATAAATAGATCTGAAAATCACCTGCAAAGAAATGATCATTGAACCCATGAGGGAAAATAGGCCTGTTTGGTTAGGATGCAGAGTGTGTAAATGGGGAATAATGCGAATTTTTCTCTTCTTCTTCACCAAATAGTATTATCCTTCCATCTTCTCTCTTCTCCCATCCCCCTCAGCCCACCATAATCTTTCCAGACTTGTTCCTTACCCTCCCCTTCCTTTTTCAATTCTCTGTTATCCCTTGGTACCTTCATTGCAAGGTGCAGCTTGACTTGTTAGAGATGCCTATCTCTGAAAATCCTCATAAAAGCTCCTTACTCAGGACCTCACCAACGAAAGGACATAATACCTCATGCAATTTTCTTTGAATTGTATTCTTGTGGGACATTTCTGTTCTGTCTCTTCCAAGCCAGTCCCCACAGAGACCAAGTCTTCCTTTGTTATCTTAAAACTCTCATTAAAGTACACACTCAATGGAGACCCCTACTAGGAGGTCTGAAGCAGATTGTGGAGACAAAGGAAGCCCTGGTGTTTATCCTCACTTGCTGCATTTCTTGAAACATCAGCAAATACCATTTGATTCCCTTAGACATCTGACTTAAGAATGAAGATGCAACAGTGCCCACCTGCTGATAGCAACTCCACCACTCAAGCTATCCTTTATTAGCTATAATGCTGCCCAAGGCTTGGCTGCCATTGGGAAGTGCCCCCTTATAAAAATAGCTAGCAGAGATCTCCACTGGGTTAATCCCTGAAGTTGGTTAGAAAATTAAGACATCTGTTATGGGTGTGCCAAGGGTTCACATAGTGGTTGTCATTCCAAGGCTGGAATTGTCAGAGGATACTGGCTATGGAAGGTGAGAACATGTTGGCATACTGATGTTCCCCTGGAATCACAGAGATTACCTCACAGATTCAAAGGCAGCTATGTGGGCCAGTGGACCTACCGTCAGGAAAAGGAGGTAAAATCTGACCTCACACACTTACTAGCTGTATGGCCCTGGTAGAGTCACTTAATCCCAATTGCCTCAGTTTCCTCATCTGTAAAATGAGCTGGAGAAGAAAATGGCAAACCACTCCAGTATCTTTGCCAAGAAAACCCTGAAAAAGTTTATGAAGTCAGACATAACTAGAACAATTAAACAATAACAAAACTACATATTCAAGGTAGCACTTTGGTCATAAAACCCCAGAACTGAATGGATGCCAGAGGTTATCAGATCCAGCCTCTTAGCTTCCAAATTTAGCGAGTTTGCCCATGACTTTTACTATCATTTCTACTACTACTGATGCAGCATCTTCTCATTTCTTCTTCTTGTTCATTCTTCATTCTTAAGTTCTTATTTATATCAGTGGTTAGAAAGCTGGTCTTGGCAATTCCAAAAGACTCATGATAGAAAATGCTATCCATATCCAGAGAAAGAACTATGGATTCTGAATGCATATCGAGCATACTATTTTCACTTGTTTTTTTTCTCATTATTTTTCCTTTTTGTCCTGATTCTTCTTGCACAACATGACTAATGTGGAAATATGTTTAACATGATTGTACATGTATAACCAATACAGATTGCTTGCTGTCTTGGGAAAAAGGGAAGGGAGGGAGAAAAAAATAGAACTCAGAATCTTATAAAAATGAATTTTGAAAACTATCTTTACATGTAATTGGAAAAAATAAAATACTATTAAGTGGAGGGGTGGGGAGAAAGCTTCATCAAGTCACTTAACTTCTCATTGTCCCAAGTAACTCTTAAAAACTAATGACTACAGGGTGGCTAGGTGGCACAGTGAATAGAATACCAGCCCTGGAGTCAGAAGAACCTGGGTTCAAATACAGCCTCAGACACTTGACACACTTACTAGTCGTGTGACTTTGGGCAAGTCACTTAACCCCAACTGCCCTCCAAAAGAAAAATGCAAAAAAAAAACAACCCAAAAACAAACTAATGGTTGCAGATTGAATAGCTTGATGACTCCCCTGATTAATTAACTCTATCTAGGTGTTTAGTCCTCTCCCCCACTCAAATGTTTTGCCTTTTTCTTGTATTTATTTTCTATTGCCTTCTCTATATTTATGGTATTCCACCTCCCTAACAGAACATAAGCTCCTTGAGGGTAGAGAATGATTGTTTTTGTCTGTTCCTAGTGCCTCATACAGTGCCTGGCACATAGTAAGTACTTAGTAAAAACATGCTTGTTTTAAATCCTCATTTTCCAAAGTCTAGAAATGTGTCTTATGACACCTAAGAAAAACAGTATCTAGGATCAGGTGGAGGAAGAGGAGTTGAAGGTGATGTGTCAGTGTTAAATAGTTTTGACCACATTTTGATGTGATTTTTGATACACGGAGCACCATTGCTGATAGCTTCCTTGTCTTCAATACCTTTTACTTAATACTTGCTTAATAATATACTAAGAGCCTGCTTTGTGCATGGCATCATATGCTGAGGATATGAGGGAAAGAACGACATTCAGATCTGTGATTAGAACTTGGACAGCTAAGTCAGAAGAAGGAAAAGGTACCAATTGAGTGACTGCAATAATAGGGAAAGCAATGAGGGCCTGTAGTAAGGTGGTAGCCAGGTAAGTGAAGAAAATGGGACAGATTTGAGAAAAGTGGAGATGAAATCGACAGGATTTGGAACCTAGATACAAGAGAGAAGGAAGATTACAAAATCCTAAAGTTTTTGTGAAGGCTGGTGGTATCAGAAACAGAAATAGGCAAGCTAAGTGTACCATCAAGTTTAGGATGGAAGATGGTTCAATTTTGGACACAATGAGTTTGAGGGAGCTCGACAGAGTTCTAGGTGAAGATATCCAAGTAGTTAGAAAGCCACAACTATAGTTCAAATGTGGGGGGGGGGACTAAGAGTGGGAATGGGTAACAATTGAGACAGAACTACAGAAGCATGAATGGCTATTATGCCCTTGTGGGTCTATACCTGATGAAAAGCCTATGATAGGAATGAACCTAGGCCTAGATCTTATGGTAGAAGGTATCTATTAGAAAGTGACTGCTAGAAATAAGCTCATACCTTTCATACAAAGCCCTATTCAGAAAGATCTGGCACAATTTATTGCATTCAACTAATTCCTAGCGTCTCTACCACTCTTGCATGAGATAAACAACTTAGACAAAATTCAGCTGCTCCTTTTACATAAGCCATGTTGTAAATCAAAGTGAATTTACTTCACTAGGCATAAACCAAGTGGTTCTATTGGGTAGTGTAAACTTGGCTTTAGATAATTGGTGGTTTGGGGGAAATTATGTGATAAATTAGTTGTTGGTGAGGTCTAGTCTTAGCTCTGTCACAAATTCGTTCCATTTCTTTGGACAAATCATATAGTCTCTCTGAACTAGTTTTCTCCATCAGTCAAATAGTAAATGGCACCTCCTTTGAAGATACCTAATGAGGACTCTGCCTTCAAGAGTGATTACAGTTTCCTCTAATGAGAAAAATGATTGAGCTGCTCTTGGTAAAAGTATAGACCACCCCCAACTTACTAGTATATAATGCAAATGACTGAGTCATTTAGATTTGTTTGTGAAAATGAAAAGTTTATGATGACAAATTGGGACCAGATCAATACTGCCAGAAATTGCAGAAGGGTTATCTCTATCACAACTGCAAAACTTAAACATCTATTGAATCCCAGGAAAGATTATTACCAATGACCAGAATGATTAATCAGTACCTTGCTAATTTTTGTGAACTGACAGCTGACAAATCCCTGTCAATTCTATCCCCACATCTCTCAAAACTTTCAGCTTTTGTTTACTCACATGGCCATGACCCTAGTTCATGCCTTGATTGTCTCTCCTTCTCCCTCTTTGGGCTCTTCCTCTCTACTCTCCTTCACCCAGCTGGCAAGTCCTAATCACAGGACTAAATGTTACTCCTTGCCTGCCTCCAGGCTCTTCCTTGAGGTCCTTTAGGGAAATGCTGCTTTAAAAGTATAACTACAACCCCCACAGCTGCTTCTAATTCAGGTAGCCACTATATTTCAAGTTTACCCATGACTTCTCCTACTACTGATTATTACCACTACTGAGGCAACATCTTCTCAGTTCTTCTTGTTGTTCTTCCTCTGTTCTTGACTTTTCATTTTATTTATTTGTTTGTTTGTTTATTTATTGCTTACAACATTCAGTTTCACAAGCTTTTTCGTTTCAAATTTTCTCCCCTTCCCTTTCCTTCCCCCTCCCCAAGATGGCACGCAATCTGATATAGGTTCTACATATACATTCACATTAAACACATTTTTGCATTAGTCATGTAGCATAGAAGAATTATAACCAACGGAATGAACCTCAAGAAAGAAGAAAACAAAACAGAGAGAGCAAATAGCATGCTCTGATCTGCATTCAGACTCCATAGTTCTTTCTCTGGATGTGGATAGCATTTTCCATCATGAGCCTTTTTGGAGTTGCCTTAGAACCTTGTATTTCTGACAAGAGTCAAGTCTATCAAAGTTAGTCATCGCACAATGTGGCTGGAGATGTGTACAATGTTCATTGACTTCTCATTTCTATCAGTGTTTAGAAAGCTGGTCTTGGGAATAAGGAAGATCCAAATTCAAATTTATCTATGTTGTATGGCCTTCACCAAATCACTTAACTTCTCATCGTCCCCAAGTAACTCTTAAAAACTGATGCTTACAGGGGTAGCTAGGTGGCACAGTAAATAGAGCACCAGCCCTGGAGTCAGGAGGAGATATAGATAGATGTATTTTTTTTCTGGAGAGCCTGTTGTTAAACATTTACCAGTGATGAGTTGCAGGCTCTGGGAAACCCCCTTCAGCTCTGATTGAATCATCCCATTAGATGAGGCATTTGCATGAGGCCATTAGCCTTTCATTGTGGCTCTGCCCAAACTTTTGTTACTAGCTTGGCCCTCCATTGTCCATGTACTGCCCACCCTTGAGCCTATCCAAGTATCTATACCCAAATCAACTGTTACCTGACCTCAATCTGATTCTTCCTGAAGACCCTCCCAAACTCTTCCCATAGACCACCCCTAGATTCCTCCCATAACCTTTCTGTATATGACCCCTTCTTGTCTCCACGTGGTGTGAGAGTGCCATAAAATTTTCTACCACAGACTTGCTCTGTGTTCAATACAAGCCTTACAGATACCGAGGCTCCTTAAGAGTCTACCCAATATGGCAAACTTTTAATGAACTTTTAATAAACTTTGCTTTTCTTTGGCTGAGAGAAGGCTTGAGTCAAATTCAGCGTGTTGGTATTTTGGGTTCTCAAGCACCCACAACCTAAACCTCATGATTTTATGTGACCCTCTTCACCAATACACCCTTGGCTATCACTAAGGAGTGGCTATCAGTTCCACATGGCAGTTGGAACTAAATAGACGGGAGGAAAATACTATAAACACTCTCAAAGGCAGAAGCACAAAATTTGATAAATCCTTTGTTTTTCAATACAGAGCACATTGCTGCTTCCCATCCCCAACTCCCCACCCCTCACACCCGAAAGACTGCCATGAAAGCTCAGCCATCATTAGCTAATATTTCTTTTTAAGTGAGAGTCTATAGATCTATTTGTTTTTATGACTTTTGCCAACTGGTGGATCATTGTGTTGAGCAGGTCAGCGCCAAGATAAACATAACCCATGAGCTCACTGGGTTTGAGATCACAGAAATGGATGTGTTATCTAAAGTGGGGAGTTTGGACTGACTGTGTTGCTGTCTTAAGGGGAAAAACAATAAGCTCAAGTATCAAAGCAAAATAAAAGGTTAACTCAAAACATTTCAGGGGTCCCTTTACCTTACAGCTTCTCTGCTTCAAATAGCAAAGCCAAGGTTTTAAACCATTGCTTTGGGGAAGGAATGAATAGGGGAGTTTCCAGTAATGAGTGAGATGTAAAATAGGGTCTGTAATACATTAAAGCTCCCACCCGCACAGGAGAAAAACACTTGCTTGGGGGGAGGGGGGAGCGGGGGATTTGAAGGAAAATTTCTGACAACTTCTAAGTGGATCATGTAGCCATTGTTCTTCTTAGACTGTAGGTTGATGGGAGATAATTGGACTTCGGTTACTTTATTTCCTGTTTTCACTCATTGTTGAAAAGGGACAGGAATGATAGCCAGAGGGAGGGCTGGAGGAGACATAAGGAATGACTGAAGGAATCTTTGATAGCCTGGCTCTCCTGTAATGAAGCACATGCAATAGGGGACCCTAAAGAGAAATGTGCGACATTCCTGACAGTCTATGGGGACCTAAAGTATACTTTGAGAAGAGCCATCATTATTCCTCAAAGATAAAATCATCTGCTAGGCTTGGGGCAGTGCAATAGCTGGCATCTATATAGAGCTTTAAGGTTTGAATATTATCTCATTTGTTTCATTTAATCCTCTAGACCAGGGCTTCTTAAACTTTTTCCACTTGTGATCCCTTTTTGTGTTTCCACAGCAGTTTGTTGGCTTGTGTGGCCTGAGGGCATGCACAGTGCGAAGTGTGAGTGCTCTGTGTTTAGGACCAAGGCTATACAGAGAAGTTGTATGATACAACAGGGACAAGGCTGCCAGAAACACTTCAGTTTCATTACACATCTGATTTTTAATTAATTTTTCGTCATTGAGCATTCAGAAACCTTTTACTTGTTGCCAAATTTTTCACGGTCCACAGTTTAAGAAGCGCTGAAAAACAACCCTTTGAGATAAATGGTGTTATCCCCATTTTGCAGATGAGGAAAATGGAATTGAGAGTGGTTAGGTGACTTGCCCAGAGTCACACCATTACTGGGTGTCTTGAAGCAGGATTTAAATTCATATTTTACTCTCACCAAGTCCAGCTCTCTCTCCACGATGTCACCTAGACGCATCCTGGCAAGTGTGTTGTTGTTTGTCCTTTGTGTTCAAAGAGGACCAAAATGATGTCTCGATGTTAGGGTCAATGTACAATGTGTCCAGCTGTGATTGATCAATAGGAACCCAAAAGGCTCTACTATGGGTGGCGCACAATTAGTCCTTATGATCATTTGGGAGGGAGATGTACAAATTCAGAAACAACTCATATTTCTTTTGAGCTACTGCAATTTTGCTTTACTCGTAGAGCACATGGTGTTCTTTGGTGTGGGAATGCCATGCTGGCAGTCCTGTGCCTGTGTCTCCCATGTCTAACAATTGAAGTTCTTGAGAGAGACCCTGAAAGTATCCCTGTATTGCTTCTTCTGACCACCATGTAAGTACCTGCCTTGTGTGAGTTCTCCATAATGTAGTCTTCCCCCAACTTAATAGTATTTTATTTTTTCCAATTACATGTAAAGATAGTTTTCAGCATTCACTTTTATAATATTTTGAGCTCCAATTTTTTTCTCTCCCTCCCACCCCTTCCCTCTCCCCAAGAGAGCATGCAATCTGCTATAGGTAATATATGTACAATCATATTAAACATATTTCCACATTAGTCATGCTGTGAAAGAAGAATAGGAACAACAAGGAAAACCATAAGAAAGAAAGGAAAAGAGAAAATAGTATGCTTCAATCTGCATTTAGATTCTATAGCTCTTTTTCTGGATGCGTATAGCATTTCCATCATGAGTCTTTTGGAATTGTCTTAGATCATTGGATTGCTGAGAAGAGCTAAGTCTATCAAAGTTGGTCATAACACAATGTTGCTGTTACTGTGTACAATGTTCTCCTGATTCTGCTCACTTCACTCAGCATCAGTTCATACTGTAAGTCACAAAGTAGTCTTTTAAGGCAAATAAATGTACATTTGGCATTTGAACAAAATGGACAGCCTATTGGAATTGTTCCCTCTGCAGTAGAGTTTGAATGCTTAGCAGTTCAGCTTAAGAAAGGACCTCAGTGTCCAATACCTTATTTTGCCAGATGATCTTCAGAATCTTTATAAGACAGTTCAAAGGAAAAGAGTTCAATTTTCTGGCATAGTGCTGGTAGACTGTCCAAGTTTCACAGGCATATAACAATGGGGTCAGCACAATGGCCCTGAAGATCTTCAGTGTGGTAGTCAGTCAAATACCTCTTCTCTCCCACACATTCTTTCAGAGTCTCCCAAATGCTGACCTGGTTCTGCCAATGCATGCATCAACCTCGTCATCTATGTGTACATTTCTGAAAAGTATTCTGACAAGGTAAGTGAATTTATCCATAGCTTTCAAAATTTCTCCATTTACTATAACTGATGGTTCCACATATGGATGGTGTGGTGTTGGCTGGTAGAGAACCCTAGTTTTCTTGGTGTTGTCACATCAAAATTAGCTCAAGGGGCAGAGGATCAATACATACTTTGTTGCATCTCAGTCTTAGAGTCTGCAATGAGTGCACAGTCATCTGGGAACAAAAAGCCACAGGCTCCACTTTAGTCTGGGCTTGTAATCTTTTCAAGTTAAATAATTTATTGTCAATTCAATAGCTGACTTTGCTGTTTTGTTGAAGGTGTCCAACAACATCACTGAAAACGTCATGCTAAGAAGCTTGGGAGCAAGCACACAGCCCTACTTTTTTCTATTGGTGCAGTGACTGGGAAAGCGCAGGAGCATTGTCCATTACCCAGAAACTATGCAAGCATCATGAAACTGACATAAATACTGATGAACTTCTCCAGGCACCCAAATTTTGCCATGATCTTCCACAGGCCCTCATGACTGACAGTATCAAAGGCCTTGGTTAGCTTGAAGAAAGTTCCGTACAGACCTCTGTTCTGCTCCTGGCATTTCTTCTGAAGTCCTTGGGCAGCAAACACAGTGTCAATCACTCCTCAGCCTTTTCTGAAGCCATGTTTACTCTCCAGTAGATGAACACCTTCCAGGCAAAGGATTAGCTGATTAAAGAGAATTCTAGCAAGAATCTTGCCAGCAATAACTATGAGAAACCCGTCTGTAGTTGTCACAGGACAACCTATTTCCTTTTCATTTCCATAGATGGACAATAGAAGCAGCCTTGATCTCCTGAGGGATAACCTCTTGCCATATAACCCAGAAGATTTTAGTCATCTTTTATATGAGTAGTGACTTCCTGCCTTGTAGATCTCAGCTGGAATGGAATTAGCACCAGGTACTTTGTCACATGAGAGAAGCCTAATGGCATCCAAAACCTCTTCTACAGTTGGAAATACTGCTAGAGAGGGACTGACTTCAATCTGAGGTAAAAGGTCAATGACTTCAGAATTGGTTGATGATGGTCTGTTGAGAACACTATGAAAATGTTCAACGCATCTCTCCAGAATCATGTTCTTATCACTAATCAATGTGGCTCCATCAGTGCTGAATAGCTGAGATGCAGCAAAGGTCATTGGCCCATAAATAACCTTCAGGGCATCATAAAAGTATTTTGGATTGTTATCAGCATAAAACTGAATTTCTTCTGCCTTCTTATTGAGTCAAGAATCCTGCATCTCTCTAAGCTTTGTTTGCACTTTACTTTTGATAGAGTTAAATGCTGCTTTTAGAGATTGATGAATTGTCCTGTTGGTAGACCCTTCAGAGTTCTTGTTTTTTTGCTTAGTTGCTTCTGAATTTACCTATCACTTTCATCAAACCGATCCTGATGTTTGTGAGTATAAATGAATAAATGTGATGCTCTATACAAATCTCTGAAAGTTGCCTACTCCTTTTCCTTCTGCATTGTTACCAATATTGTATTGGCTGAACTTTCCCTCCAAGTCATTAACAAACTGTTGACACATGGGTACTCTATCTCTTGGCAATTAGTCTTCTAATAGTTGTCACAACCTGGGGCTACTGCTTTTGTTAAATATGCAGGTTTAGCTTGGAAAGGATAAGTCTGATCAGTCCAGCACTTTGTGCCACACATCCTTGCCATCACTCTCATATCCTGGCTCTTCTCCTTACAATGACTTAGTCTATTAAATGCTAATGTTTGTTGCTAGGGTGCATCAATGAAGTTTTGTTGCATTTAGGTAGATGGAAGACAGTGTTGGTGAAGAGAAGGTCATGAGATGCACAATCAATAGTAAATGAATCAATGATAATTTGAAAACAATCAATGGTAAATGACTGTTGCTGTTACTGATTCTGACTGCATTTCCCAACAACTCCCTTCCATGTGTGATAGTTGGTGCCTACTTTGGCATTATAATCATCCAGAATTACAAGCTAAGCTCGTCTTCTTTTGGCTCATTAATGATGAGGGTCTCCAGGTCTTCATAAAGTTTTTCTTTGACCTCATCAGGGTTTACCATGGTTTATCATGTTCTGATGATGGTGGTGTAGTGCTTTCCTGCAAGTGGTAACTGCATCATCACAAGCCTGTCATTCACTCCTTTTAGAAGGCATATGAGCTTACTGACTAGATTAGATATGAATGCAAAATTAACACCAGCTTTACAGCACTCTCCATCACTGTAGCCATTACAGAAAAATGTGTACCCAGTTCCAGCTTTGGTAAGCTGGCCTTCATTTGCAGCCTTGTTTCACTCATGGCTATTATTTGGGTGTGATACATGCTGAGTTCTCTCACGAGATTTGTTTATCTTTCAGATCTACTAGATTTCTTGTTGTCCCTAAGTGTGCACATATTCCACATGCCAATGGTGAGTGGAATCATCTCCATAAAAGTTTTTAGACATGTTTTGTGTTTCAGTTACAAGGTGGGATCCCATCTGCCATGATTAATAGGCCAAGGTTAGGTGAAACAGACATTTTTAAGGCATTTTTTTCTAGCCCCATCCTCACTCCAAAAGGTGAGCAGTGTAGTCTTTAAAAATATTTAAAGGGGCAGCTAGGTGGTATAGTGAATAGAGCACCAGCCCTGGAGTCAGGAGGACCTGCGTTCAAATCTGGCCTCAGACACTTGACACTTATTGGCTATGTGACCTTGGGCAAGTCGCTTAACCCCAATTGCCTTGCCTTTCCCCCTCCGAAAAAAAAAAAGGACACTTAAGGGGCTGTTCAATCTCACTGTTGCTTAAGTCCAGTGAGAAGATGACCCTATGGCCTGGGCCATCTTTGTGCACAGTTGTGACTACAGCTCCCAGTGTATCCATACCTGCTGCTTCATCACTAGCCCAGCACCACAGGACTTTGAGGTAGGTAAAATAGTAACATAGTAAAATAATAAATAATAAAATAGTTGAATACTAAAATTAGAATAGTAAAATAATAAAAGAGTAAAATGGTAGGGTGATGCCTTTTGAAGAATATAAATTGGATTTAAGTGAAGCATAGTTACACAAAGTTGTCAGCCTCTGTCTTTCTACTAGAGTCATCAGGGTCTAGTGATAAGACAAAAGTCAAGATAACCGGCAATGGCTCTAGATACAATCTATGACCTTGACATTTTTGGTGTCTGACCAAGCTCTAAGTGTTCCACGGTCCCTGCTTCTGCTGTCTTCATGTCCCATTGAAACAAAATGTTCACATCTGCCTATGCTGCTTGGGAAGTCTCTACATTCTTGGTATAAACACCCCCCCCCCCCCTAAATCACCAATGGGTCTGAGGTCTGTTGGTTACCTACAACCTGGCTTAGCCTGTCTGCTGAGGTAGTTTACTGGACTGTGGCCACTGCATATGCTACAGCTTCTTGGAGAAGGTGAAATCTGGGAAGCATATGATCACCAAAGGTGCATGAGCAGCCCTGAATAGGACTTAGAAAGCCTTACACCAGAGTTACTGGTCCTCTCTTCAACACCACATACACCAAGACCATTAACCATTGTTTAGAAACTTGACTATCACAAGCATCACAAGAGCCTGGTGAGGGTTTCATTACATGTATGGCAGATCAGTAATTTTCCTTTTAGAGGGCACTTTGTATGATCCTCTTGCATGAACCCAATTTAGGAATGTTAATGGCCTAACAAAAAAAAAATACCACCAGTAAGGTTCCATGAGTATATGTTATGGAAATTAAAGAAAGAATTTTTCCATAGTAATTACATCCATAACATATAGATCGAAAGCATTTTTCAAAAGGCAGACACTCAATAATTTTTGTGTCCAGGGAAAAGAGCATGAGGGAATAAGTGTTTTCAAGTTAAGTTTTTTCCCAATTATAGAAAATCTAGTTTTTCCTCTATCCCATTCCCCTCCCCTTACTGAAAAAGAAAGAAAAATGAAGCTCTTAAAAGAAATATGTATAGTCAAGCATAACAAATCCCTATACTGGCCATGTTCCTGAATTAACTTTTAAAGACAAATTTAAATTAGAGGGAAACCCTGGGATACCACTCTCTGGATGGAAGCAGGGGAAGTGTGAGACATAGTCCCCAGTACACTGATAATTCGGGGCCAGGTGGGGAAGAACTCACCTGGAATGTAGCTGATAACACGGAGGGATGAGGATAGTAGGTAATGTAACAGCTTCCTATTTCAACTAATTACTCTTGCTTCCTTGGAATTAAGCTCAATTGTTTCCATACGGTGGAAGGATTAAAATTGTTGCCAGAACATTCTGAATTTTGATTCCCTGGGGCCAAGCTCCAGTAGTCTTATCCTACTCTTGTCAATAGGCTCAGCAGAAAAGAGGAAGAATGATATTTGGTATCACTTTAGGCTCAGATTCCTGATCAGACTTGAAAGAGTCACAGGTATTCTCCTTGGAGATCTGAAGGTTCAGAGGGTACCTTCTTCAAGAAGTTCTACCTTGAGTAAGGTCATTCAAAATCCATTGAAAGGAATATCAAGTCACTTGAGTTCCATTCTCTACATTCCTTCCTTTGACCAAATCCCCATTTCTGTTTGATTTCTCATTGAGAAATTGTTCATGATAACCTCAGTGATAATCCTGTCCTTGTGAGAGGCTATTCCTCAAGTTCTCTTCTGAGACCAGCATGCACTTTGAACATAGATACCAGTCCCTTTGACTGAAGAAACAAACATCATGAACTCGGGGCAAATTACTGAAAAGTTATTTTTCTGCTCTCCTGCCTTATTGAGATTCTTGGCTTTTCTTTCAAACTGCTTGCATGTTTACAACTCATCTGGTTAACATTTTTTTTACTTCTATCACATCTTTACACATTTATGTCTTTTATCACCTCTTTACAACCTGAAAGCCATGCCCAACTTCCTTTCCTTCCTCTTACTAATCTCTTATTTTGCTTTGGCCGTTTGTTTTACTTACCTTTTATTACTTATATTGCCTTATCAACTAGCTTGTCCTTCTCTTCAGTTCCTTTCTCCTCAAGCCTTCCCCTTCTTAAATTTAAACATTTTTTCTTCCAGAACTGAAGTTTAAGGTAATTCCCCACATTTCTTCTTCCCCAATTCAATATTGTGCCTTCCTCACAAATCCAAATCCATCCCAGGTGTCTAACAATGTCCTCCTTATTATTCAACGTGAGTCTTCCTCCATTGCCTTTTGCCACACAATTTTCTCCTTTGGAAGCAGAGATCTAGAAAAATTTTACTCAGGTTAAAAATAAAAATCCCCACTCAGCATTAGACAGAAAATTACCTGATAAATATCTGGAAGTTTTTTAATAGATTGAAAACTCAGCATAAATCAACTAAGTGATATGGAAGCCAAGGAAGCTATTGCTAACTCTGATTGTTTTAAGAGAGGTATAGTTTCTGGGAATCAGGGAGGTCAATACTCTTCCCTAGTCAGAACACAGCTAAAATATTTTGTTCAGTTCTAAGGATCATATTTTACACAGTACATTGGGAAGTTGGATATGTTCCTACAATGGGGAAATCAGCAATGGTAAAAGGTCCAGAGTTCTTTCCGTAGGGAGATTGCTTGAAGGAATTAAAAATGTTTAGCCAGGAAAACAGAAGACAGTGGGAACATGTGATAGCCATCTGTGAGTATTTGAAGGGCCATCCCATGGAAGAGGTTCCATATTTTTTTTCTGCTGATACAAAAGAGCAGAAAGTTACAAAGAGAAAAATATAACTTTGAGGTCAGGAAAAAAAAAATTGTAATGGTCAGAGCTATTCAGAAGTGAAATGGGTTAGCTGTGGAGGTCATAACATAACAACAACAACGACAACTACCAAAATTTGTATACTGCTTATTCTGTGCCAGGCACTGTCCTAAGTGCTTTACAAATATCTTGTTTGATTCTCACAACAACCCTGAGAGGTGGGTGTTATTATCCTCATTTTAAACATAAGGAAACAGAGGCAAGCAGAAGTAAAGTGAATTGCTGAGTCCCACAGCTAGGGAGTGTCTGACACTGGATTTGGATTCAGGTCTTCCTGACTCCAGGCCCATGCTTTGTCTACACTGCACCACCTATCTGGCCAGGTAGCTTCTCCCTCACTATAATACAAGGCTCCAACAAAAGTAGTATAAGCACTTGTTTGCACTATTGTAAAGGAAATTCTTTTTCAGGTAGAGGTTTGGGAGCAGCCTGATGCTCTGAAAAGAGTGCTAGATTTGGAGTTAAAGTTCAGAGGTTTGATTTCTGATTCTTCTTTTTACTATGCATATGGACTTAGACAGGCTATCTACCCACTTGAGCCTTCACTGCCGGAGGGAGTCCAAAACCGGAAGGCTGGACTTTACCTCCAATGTTTATGACAACTGTAATTCTATGATCCTGTGACTAGATAGCCACTGAGGTCTCCTCTATCTCTGAAATTGTGATTATATGTTGTATATAATCTTGTTGGCACAGGGGATAGAGTGCCAGGTCTGGAGTCGGGAAGACTCATCTTCCTGAATTTAAATGCAACCCCAGAACTTGCTAGCTGTGTGACCCTGGGCAAGCCATTTAACCCTGTCTGCCTCAATTTCTTCATCTGTAAAATGAGCTGGAGAAGGAAATGGCAAGCCACTCCAGTACCTCTGCCAAGAAAATCCCAAATAGGGTAATTGAAGAGTTGGACGCAACTGAAAAACAAGTGAACAACAATAACAAATCATCCTGTTGGATGGTGTCCCAAAAAAGAAAGCTCTATGCGGCAGTAGCTATTGTGCATATGGAGGGAAATGTGGGAAGAACGTTGAGCATGGCACTGTGTACCTGAGTGAGAAACTGACTTAAGTTGGTTCCGAATATTCTTCAGGAAAGGAGCAGGGCGAAAAGAACACTGGGGCAGCAGAGGTGAGGGAGACTTTGGAATAGTGGACAAGCATAAGAAGTGGGACCCGTGTTGTTCCTGGACTTGGCTACAATTCTAAAGACGGCTAAGAATGGATCTCCAGTGGTAAGATCATTCCCTCCTTGGTTGAGCTGAGTTCTTATTTCACTCCCAAAGAGTTCATTCATTCTTCTCTATTCTTTGGTCTATCCTAAATCGACGACCCCCCTCCCAAGCATATATTTACTAAGAAAACCATAAATTAACATTATCTATGTTGTATTTTTTAATTTGTTTTTGTTAAACATTTCCCAATTACATTTTAATTTGACTCTGAACTAAGGAGTTTTGTCAAGGCTGTGAGTTTATCTCCTTTGTTCTAAATTATAAATATAATTTCTTCAATTTTTATTTACTGTTTTCCTTGGTCAAATGGGTTTATTTGCTACTTGTGATGACTTTTTGTGCACCTGGTATTTAGCAGGAAGGGGCTAAGTTTGTGAGTATAAGCCATAGGAGTGACCAGGGACATAGATTTTATTCTGAACCTATCATACCTTAGGTTAGAAATGACTGAAGGGTGACAGATTGATGAAATTCTAGCCCACTATATCTCTTGAAGAATGGAAGAAATATTCCCTAGCACCTTCTGTCCTAGAGCTTGCCTACCCCTTCCAGCTATTGTATTGGTGGTACAAGCATGGTCCCTAGATATTCTTTTGCTCTCCTTAGAGACAAGTAAGATCTTAGATCACATCTCTCCATCCCACCCATGAGCCATTTCTTTATGTATTAGCCCAACAAGCCTTACATAGGTAAATACAAACCATGCTGAGATGGCATACTCTCATTTTATGTATACCATCTGTTACAGATGGATGATCTCTGTTTTTACTTATTACCTAATTTAAAGTGGAGTTATTATTAAATACCATGCATTATTTATCAGCTTATCTGATGTTTACCAATGAAATTAATTAAGACTCTAAGGCAGTTGTAACTAGGAATTCTTGAGCCTCAGTCAAATTCAGTGGGGTAGGGGAGAAAGAGAATAGAGGCAATACTTCAGGAACCCAAAGGAATACAATGAACCACAAATGCTATTTCACCAGGAGAAAGGGGATGGTCCACTCTTTGGCCTGTACCCCTATGAAAAATGTGACAGGAGAGCTCTAGGATAGGGGGACCACAACAAAAGAACTTTGGTGGTGGCATAAGGTAAGACGGGAGGATGGTGTTCATCATGAAAAAAAAGTTCTTCTCCCTCTCTAACTCCCTCTCTGAAAAGAAATATGTTCCCAGATGTTGATGCCCTAGGGAAAAGTCCTAGTTGCCCCCAAATAGTTACAGTTCCAGGGAAAACTATGAAAGTGACCAATTTTAAAATTATATATTGATGCTTTATCATCGCTGTTACTATTTGATGTGGTATCATGGATTTGCATATCAAAGCTTTAGGCTTAGGTATCCACAAGGGCATGCTGATAAATGTTTAACAGTTAGTACTAGGGGAGTGGGGTGGGGGGGAGAGAGGGAGGAGGGAAATCTACACAGGGCACACTTTTAAGTTTACTCTGCATTTTTGCCATTTTCTCCATCACTTTCATAAGTCTAGATGATCCACAAAACAATAAATGAAACCCTCATTTGTAGCATTTGCTTGATTTCTGATATCTAAATGCTCACGTGGAAAATTTAATAAATTAGTGCCTGGAAAAGTTATATAAAAGATACACTTAAAAATTTAAATATTCCATCAAAGAAATAAAGGGAGGGAAGTTCAATGCAGTGAGCCAGACTCTAGTCTTCTTTTAGAAGTTACATTTCTGGGATTTGCTCAGAAGGATCCTAGGAGCTATGAGCTTTCTAGAAGTTTCTCTGAAGCTACCACGTACCCCTTAAGCTGTGCTCTGTACTAGTGAGGGATCTCCCAGCCACGGCCATGAAGACCACTCAGTTCTTCAGTCTCTTCTACTATATTTACTGGCATAGAGTAGTTTTTGGCTTGTTTTTTTGTTTTTGCCTCTCCATGGAAATAGTGTCCTAGAGTGCTCCAAAGGCCTCCCACCAGAAAAGAATGGATTTCATGGATTGTAGATGCCAAACCCACAAACTAGTGAGTCACATTCTCCCCTTAGCTACACACCTGCCAATCCCTCCAGCACTGACTAGAGATCCATGCTTATATCTATGGGTGCAATTTGGCCCACTGTGCCTAGGTTATAAGGCAGGTTCTGTTATGCAAATTCATTTAAAAGTTCAGCCTCCATCATAATCCACTTAGGGCAAGGAACTAGGTGATCCAGAACACGTGACATAAAATCCAGTCTAGCTATTTGCTAAATGGACCCCAGATTTGTTGGAGCTGGTACTCCATTTTTATCTAGTACAGTCACGCTGCATTTTGCCTGAAAATTTCCTTACAAGAAATTTCCTGGCTTTCTAGATCTAGTCTTTAATTCTTCCTGCTCTTTGAGACCAAAATACAAATGAAGCAGCAGAACTTTTCTAAGTGTGTTCTGTTCCTGGAGGTAAAAAGCAAAACCCTAACCTGAAATACCCTCACATCCAAAGCTATGTTTCTTCCTCACACATGAGGTCTTTTAGCATGAATGACCATATACACAGAGAAAGTTTATGAAAAGCCAGTGCCCTTCTTATTCAGTCAGGAATTTGTCCCTTCATTAATTGCTACTGTCATTCCACATTATTAAAGACCTAACAACTTATTAGAGCAGTTTTCAAAGAAACAAATGCTGATGGTGATAATCGTGGTCATCAATATTTTACTATAATTGTTTGATGTGTGCTTTCTTAGCTTTTGGTATTCCAATAGAATTATGATATCCCATGGTCGATACTCTTTCCACCAGAGTAGATCACAACTCTTCCATACTTTGTCATTCTGGATAATTCTTGTCACTAGTTTTCTGTAAATCCTCCAAAGAATATATATTATACCAGAGCACAAGAGTGTAAGGGCAACTAGGTGGTACAGTGAATAGAATGCCTGGCCTGAAGTCAGGAAGATTCTTCTTCCTGAGTTCAAATCCAGCCTCAGCTACTTACTAGCTATGTGACCTTGGGCAAGTCACTTAACCCTGTTTGCCTCAGTTTCTGCATCTGTAAAATAAGTTGGAGAAGGAAATGGCAAACCACTCCAGAATCTTTGCTAAGAAAACCCCAAATAGGGGCGACTAGGTGGTGCAGTGAGTAAAGCGCTGTCCCCAGAGTCAGGCAGACCCGAGTTCCAGCCTCAGACACTTAACATACACACACACACAAGCACACACAAAACCTAGCTGTGTAACTTTGGGCAACTTACTTAACCCCAGTTGCCCTCCAAAAGGCAAAGAAAAAAAAGAAATATAAGAAAACCCCAAATAGGGTCACAAAGAGTTGGACACAGCTGAACAGTAACAACCAGAGCACAGCTCAGGATATCTGTAATTCCTACACTTTTGCTGCATCATGCCGCTCACCTCTTTTTCCAAATACAAACACATACACACACACACACACACACATATACAAAATAAAAATATATACAATATACATGTATACATCTATGCATAGATTTATATGTACATACATACATATTTATATACATACATGTTTTTTCGTGTGTGTATGTGTGTATTTGGTGATGACTTCATTCTATTCCTTAGGTTTGCATTATTGTTGGTGAGATACTGGAGTCCACGTATACCCACCAGGCATTTTGTATTTTGCTTTGGATTTCATACAATTTTGGTTCTTCTGAGATCATGGTGTTTCATAATTCACAGCCATATAACATCATTGGGAGAATTTTTATGCCAAAAAAAATGTACTGTTACAGCAGTAAGCCACTTGGTATTATTTAAAGAACCACACAATTTTAAAAACTATCCAGTCAAATTTCCTCCTCCTGTTTTCAGTTCTAAGCCCAGCTTATTGTCCAACTGTTTTACTTGCTTAAAATGCTGAAGGGATAACTGAATAGGCTGCCCAAATTACAGAATGCCAAAATCTGAGCAATGTGTATTTTTCATCCACTTTATTTTTCAGATGTGAATGACAAAGCCAATTGCTTTTTGAGTGGCTATGGATCTCAGCAGACTGAATTATTTCAGAATTCATTGCAATCAGCAGAATGTCACCCATGAGTAGGAATAACTGGAAATCTTTACCATCTATGGGGAAATCCTCCTTTTATTTGGACTCTGTAAGGGCACCCTCTGACCCTAAGAATTACCTTTAAGTGGGCATTTAGGGTCCACTTAATGTTGTTATTCATTAGATCTTTGAACAATTAGTTCTATAATTGCAAGCTGTTACCAGAACATTGAACAGTTATCTCTATAGTTGTAATTATCATAGAATCTTGTACAACTTTAATATTTGTATAATAATAGCATTTATATATTGCTTTTAAGTTTGCAAAATACACTACATATGTTTTCTCAGCTGATCCTCACAACAACCTTGTGATATAGGTGATTTTTTTTATCCCCACTTTACAGTTAAAGAAATGAAGGCGGGCAGAGGTTATAGGTGACTTGCCCAGGGTCACACAGCTAGTAAGTGTCTGAGGCAGGATTTGACCTCAGATCTTCCAGATTCCAAGTCCAGTATTCTAGTCATTCCCTCACTGTCTCTAGGTAAGGGGTGTTGTATGTGTGGAGATATCTTTTTATTTTTTCTACAACTTCTATTTCTCTGTTGCTATTATTTATTACTCTTTACTCAGGACCTATAGCTTCTGACTATTAGAGGTACCACAATAGAAAAGGATGTTCTCAGAAGGTGCTTTCAAGAGTGCATCTTTGCTTGTCCTTGTAATTACAAGAAAGTCCTCTTGGTATTCTTCATGCCCAAGCCATGAGCAACACAGTCCAGTATGAAAAGATCCATTCTTCCCAAACAAAGTAAGTGGAAACACATCAACACTTACAAAGGGAAAGACATCCAGAACACCTTTCAGTGTGACTTTGTCTGTCTCCTCCAAGCTCTCTAAAGTCTAAAAGTTCGATGTGAGAGGAGGTACTTTCCAAATCCTGGGCTAGCATCCCTGCTTGTCTTTGCTCATCAAAGATGATGCTTGCAAGCATCCCCAGAATCAAAAAGAAGCTGAAGGCTGCAGTCACTGCCTTTCCACCTCCACAACAGAGCTGCACTGCCTTTCTTGCTGAACTGGCTAACAATTAGAAACTTGGGAGGCAAACCCAGTTTCTCCCCCCTCCATCCTACAGATAAGGAAACAGAAACCCAGAGGAGTTAAATGATGTGGCTAAAGTCACATTACAAATATGTAACAGATTTAAGATTAGGAATCACGTCCTCTGATTCAGGGTTATTGAATCTCTGTTTTGTTATTGTTTAATAGTCTGCATGTATGTGAGTCAAATAAGGACCTAAGTGTAAGTAATAGCCAAGATGAGGGATCATTATGCTTCTATTCCCCTTGTGTTCCCAAATTAAAACATTCCCCCCCCCTTAAAATTTCTGCCTTTATTAGAGCCCTAAAACAAAGGGGGGAAAAGTTTTGGTGGTTTTGTTTTTTAAGGGATGTCTTTATTTAGAATCCTTGCATTTCACACCATGAAGTTGGACTTGGCCAATACTCTTTTCTGTGCCAAGGTCTCTAATCGAAGCAGAAGCCCTTATTTAAACAAACAAACAATAAACTTTGGTAACAAAACACAATCTCGAATTTATTCATTGTTCTTTCCTTATCTTGAGCGTTAACCAGAGTTCTAATGGAATAGTCAGTGAATGGTAACTATGGCTTCCGCTATTAGTCTTTCTTTAAAAGGGGTCATTATACTTCCAAAGCAAAGACTTAAAAAAAAAAACCCTTCATTTATATGTAAATATACATCAAAGCCAACTGTGATTTAACCAAGATGCTTTCTCCTTTGCTCTCTGGCTTAGTCCCCTCATTCCCCCACCCACAAGGAAGTCAAGACACAGTATTTTTTGACCTCACAGCTGATTCATTTGACACTGAGCAGGCAAGGGGTGGGGGTGGGGGGATTGACTGAAGGATTAGATAAAGGAAACCAGCTGTGACCTGGCACAGACTTTTTTCAAAGCACAAAAAGGGACTTGGAATCAACACACTACTATGGAATAAACACTGATGGGAAAATCTGACTTGCATTCTGGTTCCAGCTCTGCCACTTGCTGTGTGACCTGGGGCAAATCAAATCAACTCTCTGGGCCCAGGTTTCCTCCTCTGTAAAATAACAACAATCGCTAGCATTTATATCTTTAACTTGTTAAGATTTGCAAAGCCTTTACACATATTAATACTCATTTGACTGATCCCATGAAGCAACCTGTGAGCTAGGTGTGATTATTAACCCCATTTCACAGGTGAAGAAACTGAATCAGAGGAATATTAACTATTTTATGTACCTAGTTACTGTCTTAGGCAAGATTTGAACTAAGGTCTTCCTGACTTCAGGTTTAATGCTCTAATCACTGGACTACTTAGCTGTACTGCAATGGGGAGATTCTATTAGATGATTCTTTTCTTTTTTTTTTTTTGAGGGGGGAAGGCAACATAATTAGGGGTAAGTGACTTGCCCAAAGTCACACAGCTAGTTAAGCATCAAGTGTCTGAGGTCGGATTTGAACTCAGATTCTCCTGACTCCAGGGCCAGTGCTCTATTCATTATGCCACCTACCTGTCCCTATTAGATGATTCTTAAGATGCCTTGGAATTTTACTATTCCATTATCTTACAAATCAGTCTGCTTCAAGAAATGGTCAAAAACATTAATAAGGTGCAATTAACCTGACATGAATTTTTATTTTAATTTACCATACAGAATATAAGAACAAAGACTTGGGTTCTTAACCTGGTTTCCACAAACTTTTTTTTTAATTATGACAATTGTATTTCAATATAATTGGTTTCCTTCGTAATCATTTATGCATTTTATCTTTTTAAGATATATTTTTATTTAATTTACTAAATACTTCCTAATTATACTAAAATTTCAACATTCGTTCTTTAAAATTTTGAGTTCCAAAGTATCTTCCTTCCTAGTGCCCTTCCCCCACCACTTGAGAAGGAAAGCAATGCCATCTCAATTATACATGTGAAATCATTTATACATTTTATTTTATACACTTAAAAGCAACATTTTGGGAAGGGGTACATAATCTTCACCAGCCTGTTACATTCAACCATGACAGAAAAACAGTTAGGAAGCCTTATTCTACAACATCTTTCTAATTCATTCAATGACTATAAAATTCATTGGTCTAGGCCCTAGGGAAGAAGCAAAATTGAATAAAATTAAATTAAATAAGGTCTTGGCCCAGTGGATAGAAGACTGGGCCTAGAGTTAGGAAGACACAAGTTTAACTCTTATCTCAGATACTTACATATGTTGTGTGGCCCTGACAAGTCACTTGGCCTCTCTTCCTCAGTTTCCTAACTGTGATGATAATAGCACCTACCTCACAAAGTTATGAGGATCAAATGAGATAATATTTTTAAAAGCACTTGACACAGTGCCAGGCACATAGTAAATACTTAATAAATATTTGTTTCCTTCCTTTCTAGATACTAGAGTAAAGAACTCTAGTCTCTCCCCTCCAGAAACCACTTGAGTTGGCAGGACCTACCCCCTCAATTTTACTGATGAGAAAATTGAGACTAGGAAAGTTAAGTGACTTGTCCAAAGTCACAAGAAAAAATCATCAGGGCTAAGTTTCAAACCCAGTGTCATCCTATCTCTCTGACGTTGTCCGGAGTGAGAGGCAGCTTACAGCTAAGGGCTCCTATCCCTATTCAGGTACTCAGCAAAGCAAGTATCTTGGACTGTATGCACACAACAGCTTAATTAATCTTTAGCAAATTTATTTCTATGGCTCACATTTAGCTAGGGCTTCAGGGTTTGCAAAGTACTTTACCCATATTATCTCATTTAACTTCTGGGTCTTATTTGACTTCATTTTTCATGTCTTCCACGATTCCTCCAACTATTAGTACCCTCTCCCTCCTCAGTTTTCCTTGTCCTATCCTACACCAATAGAATATAAGATCCTTGAGGCCAGGGAATATTTTCTTTTTGTTTTTGTTTCTAGTGCCTAGAAGAGCATAAGGAACAAAGGTATCTGATACAAATTTGTTCAATTGAATTAAATGGAGGCAAAGCCAACTCCTTGTGTAATCTTTGGGGAAGTGAAGGAGGCTAGACACTATCTCCAACCTCAGTGACTCTTGGCAGAGTTAGATGGCCCCAAAGGAGAAGGAAATATTTATCCTGTGGAATCCCCTCCCAGCCACCTGGCTATAGAAGGAGGCTTTTTTTTTTCGTAGCCAGAAGGTTCTTTTGGGGTGTAGAAACAAAAGAATTCCACCCCTGATATCTAGTGATTCTAAGATTGAATATATTTACCCTGGTTCCTTTTGACCTCAAAGTCTAAGAGTTAGGCCTTGGTAGCCTGCAGCACATCCTGTTGGCCACAAAGGAGAAAGTTCACACTGACCTCTAGGAGAAATCTTATTTCCACAATCAAACTGCTCCAGCCACTCGGGCGAGATGCCCTTTTGTAGTTTCTGCCCAGTGTTTACACTTTATGCAGGATGTACCCCTTATTTCCAAAAGGCCCTTTGACTTCTTTGTCATCAGGTTTGGGGGCAGAGAGAAGAATGAGAAGCCTTAGTGACACTCACCAGTGAGCCCACCTCCCTAGATGGTGAGATTCAGAGGAGAAAATAGGGATCTTTAGGGAGGGTTCTTTCATTGATTGCCTGACCTATGGGCCCACAGGACTCTTTCTGCTAAACAGAGCCTTCTTTCTCTGAAAAATTTTTATTTATTTTATTTTCAGTGCAGTGCATATCCTTTTAGGCCTATGTTTGCCTGCTCCTAGTTAGGATGATAAATTTGCTGCCTAAGACAAAGTATAATTCCAGTCATGTATGTAGCCTGTAACTGCCCTCCTCCTTCCCTCTGCCTCCCCTCTTACACTCCATCTCACCCCTAATCATGGGCTTGAACTTTGGTTTCTGTTACTGGCACTTATTGCCGTCATGTGCCGGGTGCTGGCACTACCCAGAGTGTTTTAATACCCAGAGTATTCCACTTTGAGTAGTGGAACAGTCTAGGAGTTAGAGCCCAAATAGTTGGGTTCTAATTCCAGTCTTTATAATTAACCAGCTGTGTGACTTTGGGGAAGTTAGCTTCTCTGAGTATCAGTTTTCATATCTGTAAAATGAAGGGGGTTGGACTGGATGACTTTGAAGATCCTTCCCATCTCCAAAATCCTGTGAGTTCATCCTCCCTGCTCTCTAGTATTTGGTCTCAGAAATAAATAAACCCACAAAAAAAGCTACCTGCCCAAAGATGTTCTTAGCAGCCTCATTTGTATTTGCAAAGTACTGGAAATAGTGAAGATGTCCAACAATAGGGGAATGGTTTACATAAATTATGGTTCATTAATGTAATAGAATACTATAAGGCTCATAGGGAATAGAAAGGAATTTAGATGGACTTTTATCAAATAATGCCAAACATTGGAAGCAAAATCAGAAAAATGGAATAAATACTAACTACAACCATGTAAGAGGGAAAATGAATGACAATGAATAGAGAAATGGGAATGCTGTAGTACACTAAGAAGGTATGACCAAAAACCTGTGATATTTGAGCATTTGAATTAATTAATTGAAATGCAAAAACGTTACTAAGCAAGTTTATTTGGTTGCATTTAATGAATTAAAAAAATCAATTGCTGTTATTGTTCAGTATGTCCAATTCTTCCAGACCTCATTAGGTGTTTTCTTGGCAAAGATACAAGAGTGGTTTGCTATTTCCTTCTCCAGCTCATTTTACAGATGGGGAAATTAAGTCAAGTGACTTGCCCAGGGTCACACAGTTAGCAAATGTCTGAGGCTGAATTTTAACTCAGGTCTTCCTGACTCCCAAGCACAGCACTCTATCCATTGCACCACCTTAAGTGCTGGGGATACATACAAAGAAATGAGTTAGTTCCTGCTCTCAGGGAGTTCACATTCTAACAAGGAGAAACAACACATGAGAGAGGGTCTATATAGAGGAAAAGTACAATAATGTGTTTTTAATAAAATGCTCAACTTTAAAAAATGTTCATGTCCACAGTGCTCAGGGGAAAAGACTATAATCCAAGAAATCTTTGCTTATGTGAAAAGTCTGAAAAGATGAAAAATGTATGTTCTCCATTATGATGAAGAAAAAGGCAGTCTTGTTTAAAAAAAAATCTCTGTTACTTGAGGAGATTTCATTTGCCTTCCCTTCACTCTCATTTCCGATTTTCTCTGTGGGTCTGTGTCCTGAAAAGAGCCCCACTTTGCCAAGCACTTACTGAGGCCAGCCTGGTAAGGATGGAGACAGAGAAAGTCTCGTCTCAGGCCCCTTTTGGAGCTGCTTTCCGGGCTGTCTCAGATTTCCTTTCATTTTTTTTTAATGGTTTACATACCTCTCCCCATGTCTGTCTCTGATTTTTAGGCCATGACCCCAAGTTTGACATCAAACATTCCCCCAGCTCTCTTCCAAGGTCGAGGTGAGAGAGATATCTATTAAAAAGGTTCTTTCTTCTCCTACCTTTTTCTCTTTGGTCCTTCTTTCCTTTATTTATATCCTCTTTCCTTAAACATAAAATTCAATTAAACAAGTTGTCCAAAGGCCCTTCAATGGATTTCTCACCTCCTGAAGAAGGGATAACTCAGGTAGCATTTAGCTGAGTACTATCTTCAACCTCACAGAATCCTCCCATCCCTTCAAGACCCAGGTCAAATATTTCTTCTATGTAAGGTCTACCATTATCCAGACCCACACTCCCATCCCAATCCCACCCTGGTGAAATTATTTTGTCTTCATATACTTTTTGTATTTATATTTGTATGTCTATATACACACATCTATATGTGTGTATAAACTTCCCTCAATAGAATGTAAGCTCTCTCAGGGCAGAAAAGCTATTTTATTGTATTCTTTGCATAGTTCCTGGCACAAAGTAGGACCTTAATAAATGCTCCTTGAATGAATGATTGTGTTCTGTCCCACTTCTTTTCTATGCCCATGAATAGAATGCTTGTTTCAGATTGCTCTCCATTACTTAAGTATGAATGTTTTGGCCCCCATTTAGGGTTGCAAAATCAGGTACAACTAAAAGGAATTTAGTGATCAGAGCAGTAGATTAGAACCCATACTTTGGGTTCTGATATCTAACCATTCTACTTTGTACTTATTAGGTGAATAAATTTGAAAATCACTTTGCCTTTTGGTGCCTCGATGTTCCAAGTGTAAAATGTAGGAAATGATATATTTGTTACATTAGGATGTCACGAGGAGTTTGGAGAAGACTCTAACATAACTTTAGTTCTTTGGAAGACAAAGTTATTCTTCTTTCTCTATGAAGCTTACTAGATAAAGGGTAGGGACAGTGTAGGGAAGAAATTAAAAGGACTGAAAAATGTTAACTTATAGTGCATGAGAGAGATTCTGTAAGTTATTCCTTCAGATTTAAAAAAAAAATTGATGGAGGTTACCTAATCTAGCCTCTTTCCACCTTTCCAGTCTTCTTCATACCTTACTCCCCTCCATCATCTAGTGACAAGATTCCTTGCTATTCCTTGAACAGGACAGTTCATCTATAGGAAAACTACCACATTTAGACTCACTTAATCAGCTTGCTAAAAGAAAGTAGAAATTGAACTTAAATAAAATTGGGAAATGGTAAGACCTAACCAAATACATAGCAGAAGAAATCCATTCTTGAAGTAACAATTTTAATGGCATTCAGGGATTGATTTTAAAGTTAATTCATAAAAGTTCCCAAAGACACCCTCAAACTCCCTCAAAACAAATAAACAACTACCAAGAAGAAGGGAATATTTATCCTGTAAGCTCTACAAGGTGTTAAAAAGAATAGAGTGAAGAACTCCAGCATGTTGAGTTGTTCCTTTAGATAGGATTCGTGGAAAATCATGAGTGAGACTTGTCTAGCACAAGAAGACAGAAAGAGGTTGAGATATGAATTTGTGTAAGGAGAACCCATATTTATGAAGTTATGGACTTCAAAACACTCTCTATTCTTGCCACTTTATCTAGTTACTTGATGTACTATGGATCCAACCATATTGCAGGTCAACTTACTTTCACCATGTATATCATGATATATCTTATATCTCTTAAACTGACTTGCCTCCTTGCTGTTTTTCTCCCCATAAGCCTTGAGTATTCCTACCAAAATGTTTTTCACACATGCAAAGTTAGACCTTAGGCAAGTCTCCAACAATCTATTTATATTTTATTCATAGTAAAGAGCCAACCTTCAGCCACACTCCTCCAAAAAGCTTTCTTTTTTTATTCTTTTTTTTTTAAGTAATTGGGGTTAAGTAACCTGCTCAAGGTTACACGACCAGTTATTTCTGGGTGTGGTGCTAAGTATCTGAGCCTGGATTTGATCCCAGGTCATCCTGACTCTGGGGCTGGTGCTCTTACTCACTGAGCCACCTGGCTGCCCCCAAAAAGCTTTCTACACCCATTATGGCCCATACTGATTGTTTCCTCTTCTGAACTTCTATGGCACATGGTATATGCCACATTACTTAGTAATTAATTACTTACATAGTATCTTGTTATTTATTATGAAAAATTAATTACAAATGTGATGACTATAGGTGTAGGCTCTTAAAGAGCAGGTCTTATATCCCCAATACCTAACACAGTACTGGGCATTTAAAAATTGTTTTTATCCATTTTGCTTACCAAAACACTGCTTATAGCACATTTTCCTTGTCCTTTGTTGTTTGTATCATAATGGAGTTCTACTGTACTATTCCCCCCATTATTGATTTTTGTGTGTGTGAATTTTCTTTGGCTCAGCACCCAAAAAGTCTAGTTAATTGAATTGGTTATAACTGCTGAGTGAGTACAAATGTACAAATGCCTGGAAATTATGGGAGCTCAGTCTCTTTTCAAATGTCTCTGGACTTCCCTCTGCTTTTTAGTAAATAAGCTGAGAAGAGCTCCTTAACGATTAGAGCTATTGACAAATGGAATGAGCTGTTTCAGGAAGTCATAGACTACAGAATTTGAGAGTAGGAAGGACTGCAGTGGCCAGCTTGCCCAACCTATTCCCAAAAGGAGCTCCCCACTGTAACATCCCTAACAAGTAGTCAGTTCATCTTCTGTTCAAATGCCTGCAAGGAGAGGGACCACACTACTTTTTGAAACAGCCCATTCCACTTTCGGACAGCCTGAAGTCTTTAAGAGAAAGTTTTTTGACTACTTGTTAGGAATGTAATAGAAGGGATCCTTTTTTAGGCTTGGGTTGAACCAGAGGTCTCTGAGATGCCATGATTCTATGAGCCCTTCATATAACATTCTCGTGTGCAGAACTAGATGGAACATGCAAAAGTAACCATTCACCAAAATGGGGGTGCTTATTGTTCAGTCTTTTTTCAGTCACATCCAACTCTTCATGATCCCATTTGGGGTTTTCTTGGCAAAGATACTGGAGTGGTTTGCAATTTCCTTCTCCAGCTCATTTTACAGATGAGGAAACTTAGGCAAACAGTGAAACTATTTGTCCAGAATCACATAGCTATAAAGTGTCTGAAGCTGGATTTGAACTGAGGCCTTCCTGACTCCAGGTCTGGCACTCTACCCACTGTACCACCTAGCTGCCCCCCAAATGGGGATGAGGATATGGTCATAAGAACAGAATTGAAATAATATAGCAAATATTGACCAAAACTCCCAAGGTATGTTCAGTTCAGTTTTGTCTCTGACAATTGATATAATAGAGAGGTCATGTGGTATAGCAGGAAGAGTACTACAATTTGAGTCAGAAGACCTGGGTTCAAATCCTGGTTCTGTCACTTATTGACTATGGGACCCTGGGTAAGCTGCTTAACTTTTCTGGCCTTCAACTTCCTCAGGAACTTTGTAAATGGACCCTATCATAAAATCAGAGAATCAGAGCATCAGAGTCAGAATTATGGCCATGATAGCACCCCTATTCAATCAACTCTAGTGGCTCCCCATTGCCTGTAGGATCAAATGTAAAATCTTTAGTTTGTCTGGTAAAGCCTTTTATAACCTGAGCCCTTTCTACCTTTCCAGTCTTCTTAAACCTTACATTGGCCCCTCCCTATGAGCTCTGTGATCCAGTGACACCAGCCTCCTGACAGAAGATGCTCTTCACATCTCGCAAAGGCAGCCATTCTCCCTTCCTGTATCCTTTGTTGAGAGCTCTCTGCCTCCTCATCTCCACTGCTAGCTCCCTCGTCTCTTTTCACATCTCCACTCACGTCCTACCTTCTTCGGGAAGCCTTCCCCAGCACTTCTCATTCCAGCGCCTTCCCTCTGCTGATTGTCTCTAATGCGTCCCGTCCGTACACGGTGGTTTGCATGCTTCCATTAGACTGTAAGCTTTTGGGAGTCAGACAAGACCTTTTGTTTTTCTTTGCATCCTTCTGCTTAATACATTGCCTGGTATATAGTAAGCACTTAATCGGTGCTTATTGACTGACTGATAGAATACTTCTGTCTCTACACCCAAAAAGTACCCTCAGATTAGGAAAAGAAGTGTCCTTCTATAGAAAGATGGTTGTGGAAGTAGAGTCCTTCTATAGAAAGATGGTTGTGGAAGTAGATTCCATAGTGCTAACATTTTCTTCTCTTTTGAGGTAATTTGACTCCTTCAACAGGCATCATTGTGAGAGAAAGTTCCTATTCTATAGGAAGCTGTCACTACATCAACAACAATAAGAAATTATGGACAAGATGTGGTGCTAGACGCTAGGCTAGTTTGGGGCAGCTGGGTGTCACAGAGGATAGTGAACCAGGCCTGAAATCATGAAGACTCTTCTTTCTGAGTTCAAATCTGGCCTCAAACACCTACTGGCTGTGTGACCTTGGACAAGTCATTTAACCCTGTTGACCTCAGTTTCCTCATCTGTCAAATGAGCTGGAGAAGTAAAAGGCAAACTACTCTAGTATCTTTGCCAAGAAAACCCAACTGGGGTCATGAAGAGTCAGACACAACTGAAGAAGACACAGCAACAACACAGTTAGTTTTGCTCAATATTCTTTTCTTTCTCTTTCTTTTTATTCTCTATTAAAAGAGCTGACTTTCTGGTATTGTTGAGGGAAGGGGTGCAGTGTGAAATGTAGACAATATAAAAACTAAAGATATCAATAAAGCCAATTTAAAAAAGAATAATATAAGATTCTCAAAGGCAGACTGTTTTGTTTAAGTTTTGTTATTACTAGTAGCACAATCCCTGACATAATTGGTGCTTAATGAATGCTAGTTGGATGAATTATAGCTGCCTTGTTCTTGGAGCAGTGTGGGGGTTCTCAAAGCATGGAGCCTGGGTCAATTTCCCCAATTTCCTGAAATCTCAGGGCAGCTCTGGGGAGACAAATGCATAAAATCCTTTCTCCACCATGCCACAGTGAAGCCTTTCCTTCAACCCCATCATGTGGCAAGTGAACTTGGGGAGGGAAAGTATTCCTTCTCTTTCCTTCTGGCTGCATGTGCTGGCCCTGCTGTTGCTCTTGCTTGCTGTAGCTAATTAGATACATTTGGCCTACAGGCATCTGCTAGAGTCAACTGAGGATGTATTTCAAGCAACATACTTGGTTCCTTGCTGAACTTACTGAGTGAAAGTTTAGCCATCTGGGAAGCTAGGACCTGAAACTGAAATATTAGAGCCAGATTCCTGTTTCAGTTTTTTCCTGTTTGAAGTATTCAAATATTTGAATATATTCAAAGTTTTCTGTTTGATCCTCTCTTCATAATCAATGAGCAATAATTGGAGGGCAGCTACCTTCCTCCCACTGTGAGGCTATGGCCCTGGGAGAGAGCCCAAACCTGGGGATCATTCTCAGTATCTAAATCTGGTTCTGAGAAAAGTTCTTCATGTAGCCCTTGGACACTCCAGATTAGGAGAGAAGAGGGTATGGTGGCAGCTTCTCATTTCAAATGCCCTTAGGCTTTAGGGAAGGTAAAGGAATGGGAATGAAGATGGTGGTTGTAGGGGGAAGGGTAACAGAGTTATTAACCATTTTTCAGCCTGGATCATGGGAGGGAAATCTAGTCCAATCCCTTCATTTACAGATGAATAAACATATCTAGCTAAGTGTCTTGGCTGAGGAGAAGGGACCCCTGAGAATGAACTAAGCCTTTGAGTTAGTTCCCATTTACCATTTTGGTTCTTCCATGGATTTAAGGTCAGATTTCACATAAAGACCTTAAATCCTCTATGCTTTAGTTCTAATAGAGGTATCAACACTCAAGGCCATCCTACACCACACAGATATTAAAAATTCTGAAGAATTAGTAGAAAAGAACCTTGGAACTTATTGTACTGGTCTAGGAGTCAAGACATTTGGTTTCTAGCTTTGGTTTTATAATTAACTGACAGAATGACCTTGATTCAAATTATTTAGACTTTCCAGGCCTCAGTTTCCTCATATGTAAAATTAAGGTCTCTGATTAATTTGTTCTTAAAATTTCTTTCAGCTTTAAGATTCTATGTTCAACTATAGCAACTTAAGGTAAGTTGGATATGCCTCAAAGGTGTTAGGGGAAATCTTTATATATTTGTTCTTGGTATGTCTTTGAAATAAATATTCCTGTGTAAAAGCTACCTGATGATAAGTGGTTAAATGGAACTGGTAAATGGTGCTAGTTACTGACCCCTAACAAATGGAGAGAAAATAATTTATGGGGGCTCACACCAATGGCAGCAGAGAGAAAAGACATCTCCAGCCTTCTCAGGGGATCTGAGAATCATGAAAGGGAACTGTAACAAGTCTAGCTCTAAGAGCAAGGGCCAAAGCATTCTTGTTACATATGCCACCATTGTGCCAAAGGCACTCCTCTCACCAGAAGGGAGTGGGTATCCTGAGCAATCAGGGTTTGCTCTCAAGCTACTCTTGAGGGTGTCAGTAAATGTGAGGTTTCAAGGATTCTTTCTCTCCCTCCATTTGCTTCTGATTCTTGCCCTATTTTCAAAGAAGAATCATTTATTCAAGGTCTGCTGAAGTAGGCCAGAATTTTATGAGACCAAACGATAATAACATCCACGTGGCCATTGATCACAGGGCACAGGGACATGAATGATAGCAAAGCCAAAGGTTATATCCTGACAATAGGTGAAGTCACACAGTAGAATCAACTCTTGTCAGTAGCCTCAGGGTTCATGTTATCAGCTAGGAAGTGAAAGAAGTGAGGAAAAAAGAGAAAAGTATATGAATTATCCTTGGTATCATTCTTTATGGAATTTGCCAGCACTCTGATTCTGAATTTCCAAAGCTTAGTGGATGGATTCAGAGGAGACAATGAGGCAAAAGCGTGATAAAGCAGACCTGTTTAACAATTTGAAGTGACAGAAGCCAGCTCTGTCCCCTACTGAGATCAAATGATATCTTTTCAAATGGAGGAGGAAGATTTCATTCTCCTCTTCTTCAAGTCAACAAAAATTCAGTGAACACCTGCTATGTGCAAGTCACTGGGAAAGCAAAGACCTATAAAACTTAGTCCTCAATTTTTCGGATCCAGTACCTGGGTATGGTGGGCAAATAAAACTTTGTGTGGGTTTCCAAATGCTTCTGATGTGAATTTTAGTTCTAGACAAAATAGTCCTTGACCACATATAATCCTCTTGATGAATTAATTTATGATAAATGTTATTGGAGCTGAGAGGATGCCAAAGACTCCCTATTTTCTAATTGCCTTCCTATTCATAAATTCTCACTATTCAAGGTGCTTTCCTGGGACCAATTAATCTTACCTATGAGGTAGGTGTAATGGGAATTACTCTCATCTCTTTTTATATGAGTAAAGAGAAGCTTAGAGAAATGGTCTGGTTAACCCAATAAGGAGCTATACCCAGGCAAGATGACTAGAGCTTGGTCCCAGAGTACTGACTTTAGAGAGTCCCAAGTTAAAATTGTGCTGACAGCATGTTAGTGAGTAGAAACAGGAGATCTTAGCAGCGCATTGGCAAATATAAATAATTAAAATTGGAAGCTACCAAATGGTGGAGTGGGGTGAGCTCCTGGCCATGACCTTCATTACAGAACCATCACCCCTGTGTCTTTGCATTACCCCCCAAAGGAAGGTTTGCTTTGTGCTACTTGTCTAGGAGGACAAGTTTTTGCTTGAAACGTAAAAATCTGGAGTTACACATCTCACCCAATATCATGGTCTAGCCATATTGGCTCACCTGCTATTTTTCATACATGTCACTCTATCTCCATATTTCTGAGTTGGCTTTCTCCAACGACTGGAAGAGTTTCCCTCCTCACCTCCACCTTTTGGATTCCCTGGTCTCCGTAAAGCTTAAAACTAGGGGGCAGCTAGGTGGTGCAATAGATAGAGCACTGGTGTGGGAATCAGGAGGACCTGAGTTCAGATCTGGTCTCAGATACTTCAAAACTACCTTCTGGTCTTACACTTGCTGTTGCCTTCCATATAAGGTTACACATACTTCTGTGTGCTCAGGGAGTTTTGCTTTTGTGCTTGTGTCTCTCACACTTAGCATCATGCTTGCCACTCTTCCCTACTATAGTAAGTGTTTAATAAATTCTTGTTGATTGATTGGGTTGACTTGATTGGGTTGCCACACTGCATGAGAAGTCATGCTCTCTGCCTTCCAGTGCTTCCTCCATTAGGTCTTACCAAGGTCTTGCATCATACATGGTAGCAAAGCATTAAAAATTAAAAACTGATCCAAACTGACAAATTCATTTTGCTCCTTTCTCTTCTTGCTGCCATTTGTTGAGAGACAAAAACACAGCAGGCCAGAGGGACAGCGACCAGGGCCAGCCTTCCAATAAAGGATTGGTGGTTCTGTGTAAGAGGGACATTCTGGCAGCTTGCTTGAGATCTGTCAATTAGGGCCATGTCTGTGATTTAAGCAACAGAATGCTGAGGCAGGTGTTGAAAAGATGGCAGTACCATTAACATATTACTCAGAGAAGACAGACTGATGAATGCCAAGGGAAAACTTATTGAATCCAAATTCCACTATTGTAACTGAGAGCTGATGAAAGGTGATACAACTATAATCATACTTCTGGAGCCAACTGTTAAGTGATGAAAAGGAATTTGCTTAAATCCTAAAGGTTTTTTATTTTATTTTAAGCCCAAGTTCTCTTTCTAAAAGGAATGGAGGCAAAGAAAGATCACATAACATTGAAAAAAGGAATGTAGATGGCAGAAAGATTCCTTTGTTGAAAGCTGAGGATTCTCTGAATCTCAGTTTTTTCATCTGTTAAATGGGAACAAGAATTACATTACAATCTTTATGAGGTTATTGTGAGAAAAGTAATATAAATGGTTATCCTTTGCTCAATAATTGTATATCTTTTGAGGGAGGGTGGTAGAGAGGAATGAATGCTGGCCATTGAGTCAGGAAACTCTTGTTTCAATATTAGTTATACCAGTTACTAACTGTATAACCATGGGCAAAGCCCTCAGCCTCTCTTAAGTCATTCTGCTTCATCTTTCCTAGGTTCTTAAGCCTCTTCTAACTTTCATCATTGCTCTTTGTGTAGATATCTACCATCCTGCTGAATTGTAGCTTCCCCAGGACAGGGATGATGTCCTTTTTTAATCTTTGACTTTGCTCCCACCCCCAATATTTAGCACAACAATGAACATACAGTTTGTACTTAAGGAGGGCAGGTAAATAGCACAATGGATAGAGCACTGGGTTTGGAATCAGAAAGACTCATCTTCATGAGTTCAAATCCAGCCTCAGACATTTAGTAGCTTTAAGAGACTCTGGGCAAGTCACTTAATCCTGTTTGCTTCAGTTTCCTCATCTGTAAAAGGAGCTGGAGAAGGAAATGGCAAACCAGTTTCTTTATCAAAAAAAAAAGAAAAAACAAACAAACAAACCCAAAATGGGATCACAAAGATTTGAACATCCTGAAACAACTGAACAATAACAACAAAGGTCCTGAAAAACTGTTAGTTGTGTTGAATTAAGAGAGACTGTGGGTCAGTAGGAGGTCATGGTCATGATTTATAGTGGAAAATGGAGGCCAAAGTGAGTCCCACAATCCTCACCTGAAATATGAATAGGTGATAGAGAAAGTGAGACAAACAGGTGATTCATTTATGGGTCATCACGGTATACTGGAAAGATCTCTGAATCTAAATTCAGAGGACCTAGGTTAGAATCTTAGCCCTGTCACTCAGTACTATAACCTATGTGACCTTAGGCAAAGTCGCTTTATTTTTCAGAGTCCATTTGGAGATAGAGTGTTGGACTTGGAGTCAGAAAGACAAGACTTCAAATCCTACCTCAGACAGTTACCAACGATATGAGCTTAAGCAAGAGACTTTGTACCACAGTCTCATCTATAGAATGAAAGAGTTAGACTCCATGGTTCTAAAGTTCCTTCCAAATTTAGAACGATGATTTTGTTATCTAACATAGTACCCATAAGTCATAAAAATTTAATCTTCCCTATTCCATTGGGGTCTAGAACATACAAGGAAGAGCCTAGAACATAAAGAACAAAGCTCTAGACTTGGAAGTCAGAATCTTGTGTCTGAGAATCTGGGTTCTTTATGGGGGAAAATATCCCAGAATTATCTCTTATGTAGACCACAACCTACTTTGTCTATCCATTAGGCCAAGGGCTTTCTATATACTTTTGTGTGCAAGATGCTCACTTAGCAACCAGATGTTACCATTCAGATTTTTTGTTAGTCCTGGAGATTGTCAGAGAGCAACACTGATGAAAGTAATTAGTGCTTATGGTTGCTAACATAAGGATTTTTTTTGCCTTTCTGGTTATATTCCAAAGGACTATATTGGTTATATGGTTATTGATGCCAATTAAAACAAAGAAAAAATTAACTCAACCCCTGGTGAAATATTTAACAGTAAGCATGTCTAAACTGGAAAACTTTGTTTTATTGAAAGCTCATTGCTTCTCTGGAATGAGCAGGCATCTTATCACTGTCACCAGAAAGTGAAGAGAAAGGAATTGGGGCTAATATGTAGGGAAGCAGAGAGGTATGGTGAAAGAGTACAACGGATATAAGGAGAGCTGGGTTTGTATGCTGGTACTGCCAATTAAAGCTATGTAATCCTGGCAAGTCCCTTCATTTGCCTGAGCCTAGTTTTCTTATCTGAAAAATGGGGATAATATTCATACTAACAGAGAGTTGTTAGGAGGAATATATTTCACAAATTTTAAACTGCTATATAAATGGATAATATTAAGATTAGCAGAAAAACTGGATTGGAAGAGTTAACTGAGTATATGTTGTCATTCTCTACAAGTAATAACATGTAGAATATTGGCCTAAATTGTCATAGGAGGTGGTAGAATGTATAGAAAACCAACATTGGAGTCAGGAAGACCTGGGGTTCAAGTGCTGCCTCTTATACATACTGATTGTATGACCATGGGCAAGTCACTTGACCTCAAAGTCCTAGGCAACTCAGTAAGACTACTTAAATTACAAACCAGTTGCTGATTTATGGGGCAGAGGGAGTTTCCACCCAGAAAGTTCTTCATACTGATAAAATTACATGTCTAGAGTTTAAAATTAAAAAAAATTGGTATTCCTGAGACAAAAACATGACCATTTCATTCCTTTTCTTAAAAACAAATAAACAAAGCAGTTGCTCATTATTGCCTGCAGGAAAAGAACAATCTTTTCAATTTGGCATTTAAAGCCCATCACAGTCTGTCTCCAGACTATCTTTTCATACTTATGTAATATTACTCCCCTTCCCACAGTATATGCTTCAGCCAAATTGAACCTCCAGCTATTTGGTGAACTTGACATTCATCTCCCATCTCTGATCTTAATTGTAGTGAACATTTAGTGAGAACAATATAACAGATGCCATTTCCATACCTTTTCATGGGGTACCCTGTATGTCACTTCCTCCTTACTTCTCTTTCATCAAATGCTGAGCTTTCATGGTTATACTGAGAAAATATTATCATGACAACTTAAGGAGAAGAGAGTATAAAGGAAGAAGGGATAGTTAAATGCTGCTGAGGGGTCAAGAAAGATGAGGACTGAGAAAAGGTCATTAGATTTGGTGACTGAGAGGTCATTGGTAATGTTAGAGATATCAGTTTAATAGTTGGATCTCTGGAAATACTGATTTGGGAATTTTGTAAATTAGCAAGATGGGAGAAAGTATAAACTAAGAGCAATCAGAAATTTCTTATAATACTCAAGGTAAGAGGTAATGGAAAACTGAACTGTGATGGCAGCTATGAGAATGGAGAGAAGGATGTGGATGTCAGAGATGTTGTGCAGGTAGAACTGCCAAGACTTGACGACTAACTGGATGTGGGCATGGGGGGAGGGGGAGGAAAGGGAGGAATAGAGTTGAAAATGACTAAGTTTTTGAACCAGAGTGACTAGAAGGACTGTGGTTCCCTCAACAGAAATTGGGCAGTTTGGAAGAAAGATGAAATTTAAGAAGTTATTGAGTTCTGTTCTGGACATGCTGAGTTGGGGATGGCTCTGGGTCATCTTAAGTGGAGATTTCTAGCAAGTAGTTGATGATATTGGACTAGAGCCTGGGAGTCACATGTATAGTGTTGATATTTTTACCCATAGGAGCAGATGGCATCACCCAGAGAGAAAATGGAGAGAGAAATAACAAGGGACCATACAGAATCATATATAATTTCGAAATTATATACATAAAAGACACCTTGTTGGAGAAATGCCTTTAAGGCAGAATTCTCTCTTACTGAATCAAATCTTTTTTTTTTTAATCTATAAGCAATAAGCTCACTGGGATATTGTATCCTTTCCCCTTAATAATGTAGCTCTAAAAATGTGGTCTACTGTATAATAATCATCAAATTGTATTTTAAAATACTTTAAAGGAAACAAAAGATGATCTAGAGTCTGAAGAAAATTCTGCCATCTGTAATGAGAATTCTGTCATTGGTTAAAAAAAAAACAAGACCAATAGATAATGAAATTATATAATATAGAGAAAGTGGCAGAAAAAATGAATAAAAACATTGAACCAATGAGTAATCAAGTTCAATATAAAAATCTTATTACACACAGTACAATCAAATGCATAGATCACACATAGCAATATGGTATGTGTACATATAGCAATAGTAAATTCCACAGAAGTAGTACGTAATAAATTTTACATACTGATACAAATATCAACATTACTTTTGAAAAAAAAACCTCACACATTTTAATAGCAACAATACATAGCAAAAATAAACACATAAAATGTATTACAGTGGCAAAGAAAGATACAAAGCTCACATCAAAAATTGTGTTTGAGATATTGGGATTGGGATATCCCATTTTGGGGATATACCAGAAGGATGTCTGGTCACTGGCCTAATGGTTCTGACACTTCTACCTTGACCTCAGCATCTAGATGGTTGACTATCCTTTAGTCCTAAATCTGAGGGTGTTCCTATCATAGTCTACTGGGAGGTGGTACCTTTGTGACTGGGCTATACTTGGTGATCTCTTTTACTCTCTAAGGAATACCAATAGATAATTTCATCCTTATCAGAACCATAACTCAAAGGCTATTACCGTGTTTCCCCGATAATAAGACCTATCCTGAAAATAAGCCCTCCCCTTACTGTGTAAGATTCCTCTAAAATAAGCCCTCCCCCGAAAATAAGCCCTATTGAGATTGCTACTGTAGTGAAGGTGATCTCCTGCGCTACACTACATTACGGTACCCTCTGTATGCACCGTCCCCCCCCCACCATGAAACACATGCAGCACTCTGAGCTGCATCCAATCAGAGCTGCAGCAGTGAGCGCATCATCCTGTTCTTCCCCAGTGATTTGCTTGCTGGTGCCATTGAGAGCAGTGCCGCGGAGGAGAGCTGAGGCAGGACAACATAAAAACCCGGTATGTAAGCGGGAGTAAGGGGGCATGATGGAGGATAAAAAGGGCATGATGGAGGAAAAAAGAACTCAGGGGGCATGATGGAGTGAAAAGAAGGACTGATGGTTATAATTTTATTATTCTGTCTGTTTTGACCCCCAGACATGAGTACAAAAAGGAAGAGCTATACTGTTGAGTATAAGAAAGCAATTGTAGAGGAGTCACATGGCAAGAATCTTGCAGTTTTCTGTAAAGAAAAACTTTTGGATCTTCAAATGGTCAGAAAATGGAGAGCAGATTATAATAACCTCAATCAACAGGTGGATGAGGGAAAAGGGAAAAAGCGCAGGTCAGGATCAGGTCGGCAGCCCTTATATCCTGTTTATTAAAATTGTTGTCAATGTTTATTAAAATAAGCCCTCCCCTGAAAATAAGCCCTCTGGTGTTTTTCTGTCCAAAAAAATTAATAAGACAGTGTCTTATTATCGGGGAAACACGGTACCTAGCTCTATTAGTCTCTCTGTGGTAGACAGCCAAGCTTTTATTTTTTGAGCCCACTCAGCTGACTGGTCATCATAATTCTCTAATGACTCACCAGGAAGTCCCCAATAAGTAATCAATGGTTCCAGTGCATTGTCTTTGTAGGTTCCTGACCATTCCCTGGGAATATCAGTAAATGAATAGGTTTCCCCATCTCTCTAAGACATGTTAGGACTTTCCATCAATTCATTGTTCTCTCTGTGCCATGCACACCAGGGATCCTTGTTGGACCTCTGTCACTGTATGAAGATCAATTTGACAAAGTGATTTGATTTTGTATAACTACTTGTTTCTATCAGAGATTTTTTGAGCTGAGGCCATAGCCTGATGTTCAATCTCTTTCACCCTCTCTTTTGACTGAAACACATACAGGTTGTACAGTCTTTCATTTTCTTCAACTCCAAAATAGAAATCAAGGCTAATGGGGCTCTCTTCCAAACATTAGCAAGTATGAAATAAAACCTGTGACATCATTATTGGTGCACTATACACATGTGCTAGAAATACCACATGCTAATTGAACTGAGATTTCTACTCAGATTTTAAGGTTCTAAGCCTATTTTACAGAATACCATGAAATGTTTAGGCCATGGGACTCTCTGAGGATGGCAAAATGTGGGTCTAGATTTCTTAATTGCTGCAAAGGCCAACATCTCTTTTAGCAAATTTGCTTTCAGAGTCTCTACCTTGATCAGAATGAATTCTAGCTAGGAAGTCATATCCTGAAAAGTATTTTTTTCCTATAATACCTCAATAGTGGTTCCTTGTTAGGTATGCCTTTGCATACCAAGTGAAATATGTGGTCAGTCACCACTGGGATGTGGCTTATGTTTTTGCTGTCTCCTTCCAGAGATAGAAAGTCAATGCAGACAAGCTTCAACTCTTTACTGTTGCTTACATACTCTGAACATGAAAAGTTGGTAAGACTTTTCTTTGGTTATATTGAGCACAAAAACTACTAGTAACACACTTCCACTTGGGGCCAGTTAAGTCTGTTTCTAAATAATTCAAGGATTCTTTCTCGACCCAAATGTCCAAAGTCATCATGTGATGCTTTTGTTACCATGGAACAAAATTCATGGGGGGCACCAATTGTTTCTTCTCACGTGGGATGAGTTAGAGTCCAGTATAGCACTCCATTGCAAAACACCAACAAAACTAAGAATATTAATGAAGTTTTACCAAAAACATCCAAATTATTAAAATTAAAAATAGAAAATTAGATAAATCTATATCAGAAAAATAAATTAGATAAACTGCTACCATAAAAAAATAACCAGACCAAACTGGATTCTTGAGTGATTTTCTATTAAAAATTTGAAAAAAAATTCCAATGCTATGCAGCAGTTTTCAAAAATAGAAAAAGGTGAGGCAGCTAGGTGGCTCAGTGAATAGAGATACTGCTGGAGTCAGGAGATCCTCACTTCAAATCCAGCCTCAGACACTTAACACTTACTAGCTGTGTGACCTTGAGCAAGTCACTTAACCCCAAATGCCCTGTCTTTCCACCTCCAAAAAGACAAAAAAAGTCCAAAAATAGAAAAGATCATTCTCTTTCTAGTCCTTTCTTATAAGATAAAAATGACCCTGAAGCTAAAACTTGGGAAGGTAAGACAGAGAAAATGGAATTATAGACCATTATCATTCATGAATATGCAAAAGATGAACAGCCCAGGGTTGAGAAGGGGGATGGAGCTTCAGGTGTGTTTACTGACAGATGGTACAGTTTATCTAGGCCTTAAAGGCAAAGACTAGTCAGTTGCCTGAGGCATATGGTTATTAGGGACATAACAATAAAAAATGAAATATTGGTAAATAGGCTACAGGAAAGTCCCAGGTATCATCCAGGAAAGCTATAGGCTTGGAATATATAGAAGGAGTTGGAATCCAGATATAGGTTACATGTCACATACCAGTGGTGAAGACACCTCAGTACTTGAAAGGCACAGGCGATGACATCATAATGTACTGTGTGAAGAGTCAGGAACCAATAAGTGGGCAGTCAATAGAGACAAGAGCCAGAGGCACATCCAAGGTACAATATGCCAATAGTGTCAATTCTGAATATGCAAGACAGAAGGTGAGGGACATAATATTCTTGGAAAATTATGAGAAAAAAGACATAATATTCTTGGGACCTAACAAGGTCCCAAGGTTGAAAAGTCCAAACGGTAAAATTTTGCCTTGAGACACAGAAGCAAAATCATAGTCTAAGATCAAAATAGGCTGGAAATGGGAGATGTAGGTCTCTAATCTTCCTGATTATCTACTGTTACTCCTTTATCCTTTCAAGCTAGTGGCATTGGGTTGAGTGTGTTCAGATGGTAGAAAGGAGTCCAGTTTGATTTGAGTGTCGATGTGTGTAGGTAGTAATGAGGATAAGATAAAGCTGGACAGGCAGGTTGTTGGGTGGATTGTGAAAAACAAGACATGAGATTCACAAGATGGTAATAACCCTTCTGGGGTCACTTCCTCAGCTCTCACTTTCATTAGTTGGCCAAGTACCTAGAGGGAGACTAGCGACCACTCTCTTGAAATTCTAGGGGTAGTACTAAGGTTTCTAGTTTTAGTACTAGGTTTCTCAACTTTTCATCTGTTGCTCTGTCTGGTTTCAACTACATGAAATAAGATTCCCCTGTGCCCCCAGCATACCTCTCTTCTTTCCTGCCCCCTTTTGGGGGCTGTCTCTTCCCATTAGATTGTAAGCTCCTTCAGGGCAGGCTCTGTCTTTCTTTCTATTCTTTGTATCCCCAGTGCTTAGCACAGTGCCTGGCACATAGTAGGTGCTTAATAAATGTTTATTGGTTTGGATTGCATAGTACTGTTGATCATGAGCCTCTATCAATGGGCTTCCTATTCAAATCAGCCAGCTGCCTCACTTAGCTTTCCATGGAAAGGTATTTGCCAAGATGGTATGGTAAGAACAGTTGGCACAAAACATTCTCCAACAAAACATGGGGCACAAATACACATGGGTCCATGGGAAAAATGGGCTCATCCCTGAGAGTACAATGGTAGTGAGGCACACATGTAGGATACATGTGTACCAAGGAAATATCCCATGACTTTATATATATAAAATCCTTTCTTGAATCCATAGCCAGAATTCTCTGGTATAAGAATTCATGCTCTTTGAAAATTCCTTTCTTTGGTTGACTGTAATTTTGCATCTATTTGTACTCATTGTGTGGCTCTGTCCCCATCTAGACAGTCATCTGTTTGGCTTCAACTCTTGAATTGGAATTCTCAACTCCTAAATTTGGAGGCCTCCACTATTAGAATGGGCCACCACTCTAATGACTTACTATTGAAATTCCTCCATCCAATTAGCTGTCCTCTTCTAAACCCAATAAAAGAGGTCAATGCCTCATTAAAAGATCACAGGGATTAGACCATCTTTTAAAAAAAAACACAGTTAAAACTTCATCATGCCATTATACTGCTTATATTGATTAAGATGGGGTGATGTGAAACCCACTGCCTTACAAGGTCTGTAAATATGGAAGACAAAGGCAGGTTACCGTCTGGCTCAGGGCTGATTTAATTAAAATAGTGAAGCAAATAGTTTATCTTTAGCTTTAGGCTCCTTCCAGCTTCAATGTCTTCCTTTTAGTGCCTGTCATCTGGGTTTTACTGTTACTGACTCGTGATCTCCATGCTTCTTTCAGGACACTCAGAATTTGTTTCCACTGGCAAAGCAATCCTTCACCACTTCTATAGCCAGGGTCTCAAAGGCCAGTTCACTCCCTCAAGGAGCAAAGGACCCTTGGACAAAACACCTTGAGGAAGCATAAACCAATAAACCAATGCTCCAAGTTCTATTTGGAAGTGTGGGGTAAATTACTGCTGTACATTACCCCATTAGTCAAGCATCACACTCTGGCAATAGACTTCCTATTAAATGAGTCTCTGAATCCTAGGTATTTAACCTCACTTCTTTAGATACAGGCTTCCACCTCTGCAAGCCTCATCCTTATTCTGATCCACTCCACCCCTCCCTACTCCTGAGAGATGGCAGTTTGCCCATCTTTCTAGCCCATTCCCCTATGGTCTCTGGAGTTGATCAGAGTTCTTTATTCTAAATAAATCCTACCTCCTTTTTGACCAACATTCCTTCCACTCTCTCAACTTAATATAAATCTGATTTCTCTTAAGGATAGTGCATCCCTTTCAACCCTCTCAGTTAGAAGCCACTCCTCCCAGTTCCACCAACTCAAAGGATGAGGAGAAGTATACTTCTTTTTATAGACTACTCCTTCCAGAGTATTCCTCTACTACCATCCCTCAATGACCTTTATTCTTAGGGGATCTATTCAATCCATTCATTCAAACACCCTCTTCCCATCTTACTGTTATTACTTATCAAAATTGTGTGGTGTCTGTGAAGAACTGCCACCATGTAAATTTTTAGGTGACTAGTAGCTGGATCATGATCTTTCTTTCTATTCTATCCCCTGCCACACACCTCAGTATTCCCAATGATGGCCCCTTTAAGCAATCTGATCACACAGTTCCTCATCTTCAAATCCAATTATCTCTTCAACTTAAGCTTTATGGTCACACCTTAGACCTCATTGGGTTACCTCATGGAACTGTATTGTCTTTAAGAGTTAGCTTGATGTAGTGACTAGAGCACTGGACTTGGAATCAACAGGGTCTAAGTTCACATTTCACCTCTTATATTTATTAGTTCTTTGACCCCAAACAAGTAACTTAACCTCTTTTAAGTCACTTTACTCATCTGTAAAATGGAAATGTTAACAATTATTATTGTTACCCAGAATGTCATGAATCTGTTACTCATACTTATATAGATCCTATTCTTTAGATTCCCTTGAATTCTGCAGCAATTCTCTCCCCCGCAAAAATCTCTAAGGAGAGCTCGGAAAATATGTGATTTGGACAAGTAGCCCAAGAGCAAATCTGGTTAGCAGCCTTTCATTGTTGCTCTGCCATTCTTTGAAATAGCACTTTGTGAGAAAGTTCTAGGTTCCTGACTCCCACATGTTGTCCCTTCTTAGATGCACAGCTTGGGAAAGTCAACTCTACACTCACCCTGTCACTCACAATTTCAATTCACATGCCTTTTTCTGCAGTAATGAATTCTCCCCTCTAATCAGTCACTCTCTCTACTCCATGTCTCTGGGGATCCTTTGTAGCAATTCATGAAATCAGCTCCCCTGCTCTCTGCCCATTCTCCTTCCTTTATCATACTCATGGTAGTTTCTAAATTCCAACACGACAAAAACAAGTCCTGAGTCTACTTACCAACTCACACCTGTAAAGAGACTCAGGGAATTGTAGAAAGCTCCATGTTACCACATCCTTGTATAACTGTCTCTTCTTTCCTGACATCCTTAGCCATTGTTAGTATCTATCATAAAGTCATGTTGTTCTGCTTCTCCTTGGGAAGGGGTGGGGGACACATCTGTCTCACTGGCCTCAGAGAAAGAACCACAACTAACCATCAGCATATGGTAGTCTCCTTAAGTGCTTTCTGGCCCAGCACTTTCTCCATCCTCTTCCTGTTAATACTTCTTTCCTTATTGTCCTTTCCTCAGAGTATTGAAAACAAGTGAGGACCAGTCCAACTTTTCCCCTCTCTTTTCTTCTAGATCTCATCAGAGTTCCTTTCTCACTTTCACTTTTCAAGCCTCCCCAATATTCTTCCTCCTAAGTTGAAGAATGATCTGCTTTTTCCTCACACTACACTTCTTTAGCTAGGTTGCTTTAGGACCCTATTATTGTTTTGGAGGAAGAAAAGGATTGGCTCAGTCCCATTCCTTTGACCCCAGTTTGAAGTATTCGGTATTGCTCATACCTCCCATTGAGAAGGAGTTAGTACAACCCACAACAGATCAAGTGTCCTGGGCCCCCAAGTCAAAAGCATGGCCCTAGTTTGTCCTAGTGTGGCCCTACCCTAGGGATATAAGGCTTCTGTCTGACCCTTTGTGACTGTTTCCACTGTTCGCTCTCCACCAGTTCTTTCCCATCTGGAGCTCAATCCCTGCAGTGCTGGCAGGCCAGGTGACCTGGACTTCCACACCAAAAGTACAGGCTGTAGCTTGCTCTCTAGTGCCTGTTAGAATGTCTGGCCATGCCAGCTGGCTCTCAGCTGTAGGCACTTTGGACTTGGTTGCCCATTCTTGAGTTCCTGCCAAACCTTTGGATCATGTGCTAACCCTCTCCTCTGTTATTACAATCTCTCATCCATCTGGACAGTCATAGCTAGACCCCTCAGGTTGATAGAGACAAGTTATGCTGGGACTCAACTGCAGAATCTCTCACAAGACTACCTTCTCCAAATCCACAATGGCATGCATATATCTGAAATCATTCAGTTAATCTAGCAAGGGTATTTTCCCCTGCCACATGCTCAGCATTACAATACCCTGTGTCCTATGAGGATCCCCAAACAAGTTCTTCAAATGCTATTTCAAAACACTGGTCATTCTTCAATAATAGGTTATGCTACTCCATTAGAGGTATGGCACAGTCCAAGGCAGGTCTTACCAGTTTACTTATAATTCAGGCAATAAAGACCTCTTAAAATTGAAAATGTTGGGGAGCTGCATCTGTGTGCCTGGCCAATCTGCTAAGTCTCTTGAGCATACCTCAGCCCACTGGGGAGAGGTCAGTGATAAGTTTGTGATTCAGGGTCAAGAAAGGCTGTATCCTACTTCATCCCCTACAAAAGGCATCCAGAGCTTTTGAGAGGAAAGTGTTTCACAAAGCTCAAAGTGCTATACCTATGTCTTTCTATTGATCCTGTATCTACATGATACATGGTATTACATTGTTATCAATATTATTATTCTTTATTACTTGAGATCACTTCTCTCCCAATACTGTCCTTCACATGAAATGACTGAGAGCCTTAGAAGACTGATAGATGGGTGACAAGATAAAGTAATCGGACACCCTGTTCTCCAATTAATAAAGAAAAAGACAAAGTTCATGGCAGTAGCCTAAAGATGTAAAGAATTTATTGCTACTCTGGAAATTCTTGAATGCCTCAATAACCAGGGAAACAAAATCACCATAAATTTGTTTTATTTGTATTTTGTGTCTATCTACATATGTACATGTCTTCTGTGAATGAATGTAAACTCCTTGAGGGCAGTGACCTTTTTGTTTTTGTCTTTGTATCCCTGACACCTAGAACAGTGTAGGACACTTAAGAAATGCCTGCTGATTCGTTGTTTGACATTTCCATATCTTTAATGTCTCTCTCACTACCTTGAGTGTTATCGGGTAAATGAGGAAAGGAGTCTGGGGACCTGAATCACAGAATTTTAGAGTTGGAATGGCCTTCAGCTGCCATCTGGTCCAACCCACCATTGAAAGGAATCCCTACTATAACATATCCAACAAGTAGTCATTGAGACTGCTTGAAAATGTCCAGTACTCCAGGGCAAATCTAACACTACAGGGGGGGGGGGGGGGGGGGGGGGGGGAGAGGCGCGGGAGGGGGAAAACCTATCACATCCTGAAACCAGTTTTTCTATCTTTGAGCAACTCTAACGCTCTTAGGAAGCTTTCCCAGGTAGCATCAAGCCTACATTTGTCTCTTTCCAACTTCTACTCATCATTTCCGGTCCTCTCCCTGGGTCCAGATGGAACCAATATAATCTTGCTTCCACATGACGACCCTTCAGATACTTGAAGATAATCATTCTGTCTCCCCTGTACCTCTTTTTTTTTCAAAGTTTAACACCTCCATTTCTTTCAACTCTATTCTTATATGGACTCAAGACCCTTCACTCTTCTAGTTGTCTCTCTCTGTACATTCTCCAGCTTATCAACATCCTTCTGAGACTAAGAAGACATTTTTTTCCAGGGTGGGATGATATATAAGAGAAGGCTTATATGTAGGACCTGAACCAAGCAAAGAAAAATGATTTAAGTAGGAATATTAGCTACTGGTGGGGAAGACATATTAAGCATGCTTAATTTGAGGCAATTTCCTAAATAAACTTAGAACTTATTTCTTTAAAGCTGATTTGTTTAGATTTGATACATTGGACAATGAAAGGGATATACAAAAAGTCTCCATTCTAGAGACGAGGTGCTGATAGGAACAAATCAGTAGGTGGAGAGTGAATATTGGGCAGTATAGTTAAGATCAATAGTAATGAAAGTCTAGGGATTGGTAATAGGGAGGAACAAACTCCTTTGAGTGTAATTTGGTTCTCTAAGCTTCTATACTTTAATATTTTTCCTTTCTTAGAAAGAAAAGAGTTGGGAAGGGAAGATGTTAGGTGCATCCAGAAAAACTAGCTGAAATTCTTGTATTGGCAAGGGGTCAAAAAGGTAGAGAGAAAGGGAGTAGCTGGGTGAGTTGGACATTAAGTTCAAATGGAGGCTGCATGCTTGAGAATAGTTCTGGAAAGGAGAACTATAAGTTAAATGTTTTGGGGGCACAGAAGGAAGCTCAGCCCTGTCCCTAAGATACCACCCACATTTTGTAGGTATCATACAGAAAGAGCTTAATTTCCTCTCAAATGTTGCTGCTAATTTTGAAAAATGCTAACTCCAATAAGACATTAAAATGCATAATAGGAGCACATGGATTGCTACACAATTGATAGTTTTCAAAAGAAAAGGTCCATATGTTATGTGTTATGATGTTCCAAACACTGGCAGTGGGAGGCCAGCATGTCTGCTTATCATCATTGCTCACACTTTGCATGAATACAAGGTAATGGCTCCCACCCCAATGTCTTAAAGCATTTTGAAGCTATTCGTTCTGCCAGCATTTTTGTGAGATTAGGTGCCAGTCCAGGTTAAAAAAGAAAGCTAATAGGAGTGGCTTAAAATGGGCAACACAAATCCCTAGGCATGGATTTAGGGATGATCAGGGATGCTAGAATTATCAATGTTTGCTATTTTCCCCCTTCCCTGTTCTCTGCCCAGCTTAGAAGTAGAATTAAGGTACAGAAGGACTTTGCCAAAGCTATATTCATAAAGACCTATTCCGGGTCTTCTAACTTCACTTAATCAAGTCATTCAATTCAGTCAACACTTATTTATCCTTTGTCTACTATATGCCCAACAATTTGCTAGTGTCAGAGGAAAACCCCAGTAGGATTCATCAATTAATAACCATTTATTATGGACCTGTTTGTGCCAGGTTCTGTATTAGAATCTGGGGATATAAACACTGCAATGGAAAAATCTCTGCCCTAAAAGGGTTTACATGCTCTTCGAGGAGCTAATATGTACACAAGCAGACACAAAATAAATTCACAGCAATTTGAAGTGAGAACAGACTGTGGCAACCTCATTTAGGAGATGGAGCTTGATCTGAGTTTTGAAGGAAACTAGGGATACTTGGAAGCTAGAATGAGAATTGAATTTATTCCAGGAATAGAGGACAGCTTGTGCAAAGCCATAGAGATGGGAGACAATGTCACATATGAGAATCAGTAAGTCTTTTTGGCTGGACCCCAGAACTCATGAAGAGGAATGGGTGTAATCAACCCAGAAGTATAGACTATAGTCAATTTATGAAGGGCTGTCAGCATCAAATAGGGAAGTTTGTCTTTTATTCTAAAGGTAATGTTGTTGTTGTTGTTGTTAAGGGTCAAGTAGCTTCTTGTTGTCGTTGAGTTATTTCAGTTGAGTCTGACTCTTTGTGACTCCATTTTGGATTTTCTCAGCAAAGACATAGAGTGGTTTGCCATTTTCTTCCCTAACTAATTTTTCCATATGAGGAAACCAAGGCAAACAGAGTTAAGGGACTTGCCCGGAGTCACACAGCTAGTAAGTGTCTAAGGCCAGATTTGAACTCAGGAAGATGAGTTCCAAGCCCAGTGTTCTATCCACTGTAATACCTAGCTGCCTGGCAATAGAGAATCACTAAGACTTTATGAGCAAGGAAACTATATGGTCATATTTGTGTTTTAGGGATATCACTGTATCAGTTGTATGGATTAGAAAGAAAAGAAACTTCAAGCAGGGAGAAAACTTAGAAGGTTATTGGTCCTGAACAAAGACAATAGTCATGTAATTGGAGAGGAGGGGAACAGTTGGGAAGAGATACTTTGGAGGAAGAATTGATAAGACTTGATAATTAATTGGTGGCTATATAGGAGTGAGGAAAAGTATAGAACTTAGGATCACTCTGAGATTGTGAACCTGGATCACTGGAAGAATGGTTATGCTTTAAATCATAACTGTTCTCCAATTTCTTTATCCTGAATTTTCACTTCTCTAACCATTTCAGTTCTATCTGTTTCATTCATGCCTCCACCTATCCCAAGTGGTCTATTGTGACCTTCAGATCCTCCTTTCTCTCCTAGCCTAGGTGGGAACAAATCTTTTATCCTCTTAGGAACATAGAGTCATAGGGTTTTAAAGGGACTTTACAGGTCAGCTAGTTCAACTTTTCCTGAAGCATAAATCTGATCTATGACATACCATACAAAGCAGTGATTCAGTCATCTATGAAAGGACACTTTTGACTTAGAGTCAGAAGATAGGGTACAAGTCCCAGTTCAGGTTTATAACTTTGCGATCTTGGGTGAAGACCCTTAACTTCTCTGAAATTCAGTTTCTTTAACTGTAAAATAAGGATACGATTTATGATTCTTACCTCACAGGACTGGTGAGAAAAGAGCTTTGTGAGTCATAAAGCACTATATTGAAAAGATTAATCATTATAACATAAGATTGGGATTTTTCAAGAGTAGCTTTATTAGGAAACAAAGGAAAAAGCAAAATTCAAAAACATTAAAATGATGAAAAGATACTGATAAGCCAGAGAGTATCTAGAGGTGAACAACCTGAATTCTGAAAAACCTCTATCTCAATACCAGATGAGGACTGGTTAAAGGAACAAGGAATGTTGAACAAATATCCTATACCTCATTGGGTCTTCACAGCTACCCTAAGGAGTAGGAAGAGTATTGTTGCCCCCAGTTAATCAACAAGAAGCTATGGTTCAGAGAACTCAAATGACTTTTCCAAGGTCACAAATCTAAGAGGAAGGAAAGCCAAGATATAACCTTGGGTTCTCTGGTTCACACTTTAGTTCATTTCTGAGGATCCTACATTGGTTTGGGTTAATGTCTGTGTTTAGTCCCTTTAGTGATCACCTCTATCCTTGACCTATGTTACATCAGCATCTTCTAGCAGCCAACATCAGACTATTATCTCTCCATTTCAAAGTTAGAAATGCCTCCCATTAAATTGCTGCATCTTACTCTGAGGAACATCTCTAATTCTTGGCTCATTTGAGGAGATTTGATGACTGATGTACTCTGAGCTCAGATATTGATCAGGAAAGCAGCCCTGCCCACTCTCCTGGTTTTCTCTGATGACTGGTTTAGGTCACTTCTTATGAAGGAGAGTGATTTTTCTTGCATTCAATTTTTCTAGGTTTGCAATTATGAAATACTTTATAATATAGTAACAACAGCACAGTTTTCAAAGGGACACCAAAGAAATGTAAGTCATAATTTCTGCTCTCTATGAGTTTATAATGTAGCTGGAGGCATGAAACCTAGGATTATAGGCTCATAGCTCTACAGCTGAAAGAGACCTCAGAAGCGACTTGATCTAACCCCATGATTTTACATTTGAGGAAATTGAGGCCCAGGGAGATTAAGTGACTTGCCCAAAGTCACAAAGGTAGGAGACATAGAATCATTAATTTAGAGCTAGAAGGGACTTGGAAGTCATTTTACAGAGAAGAAAACTGAGTCAGAGAGATTTAGTGACTTGCCTAATGTCACACAGCCAGTTATCTAGCAGAGCTTGGTCCTCTGACTTCAAATTTAGTGCTCTTATAATATGTGAGACTGTGGATGAGGAAATGTACCATGGATTTGGAACTGAAAAGCCACTTAGTCTCATTTTATAGACGAGGTAACTAAGGTCCAGAAATTTTAAGTGACTTTCTCAAGGTCACACGTGTAGTAAGAGGCATAAGCTAGGTTTTAACTCACATTCTTGGACTCCAAATCCTGGGTTCTTTTCATCTTGCCACATTGCTTGTTTTTGCCAGATTCTCTTATTCAGAATCTGTATTCTACTTGAAAATAGTTTAATCTACAGCAGAAATCATAGCTAACCCAATTAAAGGTCAAAGAAACCATCCTTTATCTCATGCACATCAATACTTTACAAGAATAAAGTCTACATTCTCTCATATTCACAGGTCACCTCCTGGTCACATCTCTGTCTCTTTTATACTTAATTTAATAAACCAAGTAGAATAAATTTGGGGAAATTACTATGAAACTGATATGTCCTTTCGTCAGAAATTCTAACCTCACTGTAGATTACATCCAAATCTTTCTCCATCAGAACAAGTTTTCCTCTCCAGTTACTGGGTTATTCATCGTTTGGAGTAAGAAAACACCAGAGGCAACCACCCTCATCATTTCCTCTAATCTGCCCATAATCATGTCAGAGAATGAGCCAAGGTTTATGCCAGGTCTGGTGACTCCTGTTCAAATCAGCTACCATTCATTGTAGCCTAAAATGTCTGGATCTCAGAACATGACCATGGAATGTCTATAAGGACTCCTCTCTGACTGCCAAACCTTGAATCCCTACATTCCTCTTCCAGATTAAATTTGCCCTACTTGTGCTCCCTCCAAACTAAGCTGTGAGGGCTTTCACATCACATATACTGTATTTTTTTTTGTGGTCCTTCCCTGCCCAACTTGGGCACCTGTTCAGAGACATGTGGCTGACTAGCTCTGGTATTTCTTGGCAGGACAGAGGAATCCTGGAAAAGCAGCACTTCCAAAAGATGAATCCCACCACATAAAACCAGGAAGTCTAATTTCCGAAGTCTGTCTCAAAGGAGCGGTCACTCCCAACCTATCATCCAGCGTCTTCAGTGGTCATGTCTGTCTTGTTCAGACCACATTAGGTTGGGATTAGGCCAAGGTAAGCCCAAGGAGTCTACTATAGACCACAGCTACAGCTCCAGTTCCCTTTTGGTCTAGATGGTTCCTAGTAATGCTTAATTTTTCCCCCTCTGAATTTTTTTCCAGAGACAAATTTAATTCTTTCAGATTTCTGCTTCTTGACTTATCTGCTATAGGTTGCATTTAACGAAATTCTTTTCCCTTCAAATTTCTTTATAAAAAGCATGCTATTCTAGCAATGAAGTTTGAACTCTTCTATAGGATTTCCAGCCTAGCTCCAAAGAACTGAGCTGTTTGGACAGATGGAGACAAAAGAACACATAAGAGCTGAAGTTTTTAAAATGTTCATACCCTTTGACCCAGAGATCCCACTACTAACTATATGTGCAAAAGCTGTCTATTCTTTTTTTTTAAAAAGACCTTCTATATAACAAAATATTGTGGTCGTACTTTTTGTAGTAGCAAAAAAAAATGGAACTAAGTAGATGCTGATTGATTGGGAAATGTCTAAACGAATCATCATTCATGAATATAGTACAATATTATTACGCTGTAAGAATTGACCAAAAAATACAGAGAAGCATGGGAAGGCATATGAAGTAATACAAAGCAAATTGAGTATAATGAATAAAAAAATATACACTACCACTATAACAATGTAAATGGAATGAACAGCAAAACAATGAAAACTAAATGCTGTGAAATTTAATGCCCATGCTAGGCCACAAAGAAGAGCTATAAGAAGATACTTTCCTATCTTTGCAAAGAAGGTTTTGGATGTTAAACATTGTATATAATGTCGTATTTGATCAATGTGATAGTTTGCTTTACTGAACTATTTTTAAAAATTCTTTCTTGTAAGAGATGGTATTATAGTAGTGTGTTAAGAGAAGGATATCTTGGGAAATGAAGGAGATGTAAGAATAAAAGATAGTCATTTTAAAATTCAAATTATGCCCCCCAAAATGCTGATGTCCTCCAATAACCAAATCTGGCTGATTTGCTCTGTGTCCCTTGTTCTAACTCCCTTGGAAAATCCCTTGTGTGTTGAACTCTGGACTATATTATTGATCTGAAATTTGCATCTTCTCTTCATGGTTTTTCATCAATCAATTGTGGGTTGTTCCTAGCTAAACACTCATACCTTTCTTGAGCTCCTGGTTTATTTAGTTTACATTTTCTGAATGACTAGGATTTTGACATAATAACAGGATTTTGAGTTGGAATGTAATGCAAACTCCTCATTTTCCAAATGAGGAAACTGTGTGGCTCTGCAAGATTAAGTGACTTGCCCAAGGTCACACAGGTAGCAGAGCCAGAATTTGAATTCTGGTCTTCTGACTCCAAGTCTAATGTTCTTTCTGTTCTAGAGGCCTAATTCCCATTAGTGGAGGTAGTTCATAAATATATATTCAATCACAGAATTTGATAGCTGAAGGAGACTTTAGCAGTCATTTAGTCTAACCCATACATGAAAGCAATCCCCACAATAATATACCTGGCGAGGAGTCATTCAGGCTTTTCTTGAAAATCTAGGAGAAACCCCACTACTTCTCAAGGTGGTGCATTCCACTTCGAGCCCACATTTGCCTCTATGTAACTTCCACTAATTGCACCTGATTCTGTACTCAGGCACCAGACTTCTCTTTTATATGGCAACCATTTGTCTTCTCTAGCTTAAAAATTCTCACTTCCTTTAGTAAATCTTCACATGACTAAGAGCCAAAGCCCTTTGCCATCCTGCTTGCCCTTCTCTGGATACTCTAATGTATCAATGTCCTTAAACTGCAGCAACCAGAATAAATCAATTAAACAACAGCATTTATTAAGCACTTATTTTGCACCAGACACCACTCTGGGTGCTAGGGATACATAGAAAAAATAAAAACAATTCCTGACTTCAACAAGCTTACATTCTAATAGGAAAGACATATTTATATGATACACACAAAGTAGATACAGGGTAACCTTACAGAGTAAGGTAGTAGCAATTGGTAGGTAGGTGATGCAGCAGAGAGAACACTGGGACTGAAGTCAAGAATGACTGAGTTCAAATTCAGCCTCAGATATTTCCTAGCTGGGTGACCCTGTGCAAGTCACTTAACCCTGTTAGCCTCAGTTTCTTTATCTGTAAAAGGAGCTGGAGAAGGAAATGGCAAACCACTCCAGTATCTTTGCCAAGAAAACCCCAAATGAGGTCACAAAGAGTCAGATAGAACTGAAACAATTGAACAACCACAAGCAGAGCACAATTTAAGCTGTTCATCTGCAATTCCAGACTTTTCCACCTCCTTTTCCAAATATATACATAGACCTCTCCATTTTCTCTACAAGTATAATATACTTTATCAAAAGCTTTGCTAAAAGTCTAAGTGACCTATAGCCGTCATATTCCTACATCATCTACAAGTAATCTTGTCATAAAAGGTAATAAGTCTAGTCTGGCATGACCCTGTTAGTAAAACCATGCTGGCTCTTTGTAAGTACCTGTTCCCTTTCTTAGATATATGCCAACCATCATTTCAATTATCTGTTCCAGAATTTCTTCAGGAATTGAAATCACCAGGATATAGTTTCCAGACTCTTTTCTCTTCCCTTTTTTTTAAAATCAAGACAACATTTTATTCATCTCCATTCTTGTGGGACCCCTCCTATTTTCCATTCTTTTCCCCATATTACTGACAGTGGTTCAGTAATTAAAACATCAGCTCTTTCAGTACTCAAGGCTAAAGGTTGCCTGGGTCAAGTGACTTGAATTCATCAAGGACAGCTGAGTTCTCTCTTACTAGATCCTTATATCATATATCACATATCAACTCTCTTCTGGACATTTTTTATTCTGTCATTTTCACTGCCAAAGTTATCCTCCTTGGCTTGAAAAAAAAAAGAACAAAATTGAGTAACTCTGCCTTCTCTCTATTGTCAGTTATTTTTGTCCCATCCCTCCCCAAACAAAGATCCCTTCTTTGGTCCTCCCTTTTCTCCTGATATTGCTTTTTTTAAAAAAAATACACAACTCCAAACTCTTTTGCTCTCCTTATCTTCCATGGACAATTTCAATTCATTTTGAGCTTTAGTATACCTGATACTGTTTTACAGGACCATTACACATTCATTCCTAGACTTACATTTTCTATATATTTCTTTGAAAAATCTAAGTTGGTTAGTGAATTCCCTATAGTTCCACTTGGGTCTCTTCAGACAAATTTCATTTTTCCCTTTTCAGTGGAATTGTTTCTTTCATGTCTTCAGAATTTCATTATTGAGCATCTTCCATTTCATAGGAGTTTATCTGTAGCATTTTAGTCAAGTCAGTATGCATTTAAGTTCCTACTACATGCTAGAGATACAAAGAAAGGCCAAAACAAAACCAAATCAGCCCCTACTCCAAAGCAATTGTCAATCTAAGGGGGAGATAACACACAAATAGTTATGTAAAAGCAGGATATATACCATATAAACTGGAGATAATCTCAGAGAAAAAAGCATTGAGATTAAAAGGGACTGGCAAATGCTTTTTACAAAATGTAGGTCTTTAACTGAAGCTTGAAGGAAGCCAGGGAAGCCAGGAGGAGGACATAATTACAAGGATGAGGCATAGATGGTAAAAATGCATAGATTTAGGAGATGGAATATCTTAGTCAAGGAACAACAAGAAGGTCAGTGTCACCATGCCACAGAGTATATGGGCAGGGAAGAAGCTTTATGAAGACTGGAAAGGTAGGAAGCAGCAAGATTGTAAAGGGCTTTACAAGACAGACAGGATTTTATATTTGATCCTGGAGAGAATAGGGAACCACCAGAATTTATTGAGTAGGGGGATGATATGGTCAATCCTGTACTTCAAGAAGATCCCCTTGTTAAAAGAATGGAGAATGGATTAGAGTGGGGAGAGACAAGGCAGAAAGATCAACTAGAAGGCTGTGGAATAATCCAAGTGAAAGTCATTGTGGTCTACACTGTGGATTGACTAGGGCAGACCTACGTTAGTGTCAAAGGAGAGAAGTAGGGAGTATATGAGAGATATTAAGAAGACAGAAACAACAGGACTTGGCAACTGATTGGATATGGGGGGGTATATAGAGAGAAAGGAATTGAGAATGATACCTAGGTCATGAGCCTGGAAGACTGGGAGGACGTGGTATCCTCAATAATAAAAGGGAAGTTAGGAAGGGGAGAATTGAGGAGGAGGGAGATAGAGTTCAATTTGGAGCATTTTTCATTTGAGATGCTTGCAAGACATTTAGTTCAAAATGTCCAATAGGCCCTTGTGATGTTGATTGGAGTTCAAGAGAGAGGTTAGGACTAAGTAAATAGAACAGAGAATTACCTGTATAGAAATGATCATTGAATTCATAGGAGCTGATGAGATTACCAAATGAAATAGTATAGAGGGTTAAGAGAAGAGAGTCCAGAAAAGAGTCTGTGGGACAGCCACAGTTAGTAAGCCTGATCTGTATGAAAATATAGTAGAAGATTCAGTCATATAGGTAGGAGGACAGTCAGGAGAGAGCAGTGTTCATGAAAACCTAGAGAGAAGAGAGTATCAAAGAGAATATTAAAGTTTGTAGAAAGAACAAGAAGGGTAAAGATTAAGGAAAGGCCATTAGATTTGGAAAATAAGAGATCATTGGTAACCATGGAGAGAGAATTTTCAGTACAATATAAAGTCAGAAGCCAGATTGTAAAGGGTTACTAAAAGGGTGAGAGGAAAGGAAGAGGAAGCACCAATAGTTGATAGCCTTCTCAAGAAGGTTGGCCACATAAAGAATTGGAAATTGAGGGGATGCCCATCAATTGAGGAATGGCTGAACAAGTTGTAGTATATGAATGTAATGGAATATTATTATTCTATAAGAAATGATGAGCAGGTGGATTTCAGAGAAACCTGGAAAGATTACATAATTTGATGCTGAGCAAAATGAGCAGAACCAGGAGAACATTATATATGATTACAGCAACATTGTGTGATGATCAGCTATGACAGACTTAGCTTTTCTCAGCAATACAATGATCTAAGACAATTCCAAAAGACTCATGATGGAAAATGCTATCTACATCCAGAGAAAGAACTATGGAGTCTGAATGCAGATAAAAGCATACTATTTTTTTTTGTTTTTTTGCTTTTTCTTTCTTGTGTTTTTTCCCTTTTGTTCTGATTCTTCTTTCACAGTATGGTTAATGTGGAAATATGTTTAACATGATTGCACACATATAACTTATATCAGATTACTTGCTATCTTAGGGAGGATGGAGGGAAGAAGGGAGAAAAATCTTACAAAAATGAATGTTGAAAACTATCTTTATGTGTAATTGGGAAAAAATAATATTAAGTGAAAAAAAAGTTTAGCCACAAAAGGGAGGAGAGATACAGGATAATAACTAGCAGGGATAGACAGATCAAGAAAGCATTTTTGAGAACGGAGGAGGCATGAGTGTGATTGTAGGCAGTAGGGAAGCAGCCAATAGATAGGGAGAGATTGAAGATAAGTGAGAGAGTGGGAATAAAAGAGGCAGCTATCTGAGATAGGATGGAAGAGAATCATACTTATCTTTGCTCTGAAGCTTTTGAAATCTGTTTTCCCAGAATCATAGGGTCAGACTATGCTTAGATTTCCCCTTTTTCTCAGTCCTCTAACTGCATCAGTGTTGACCTTCAGATGCACCTTACACAGTTGAAATGGCTCGTGGCCCAAATATTATTCTTCAGCCCTTCAGCTGAAAGGATATACTTCCAAGGAATTAGGTGGCTTGTCCTCTTCCTTCTTCAAAAACTGTAATTTTTAAGGAAATCACCTTTTTGTAGGGGGTCCAGTACCCAAACCCTCAAACTCTTGGGAACTCTGAGTATCTTGAGAATTCTCATACCTGGGATAAACTTAACCAGAAAAAGTCTGTTTAGGGTCTTGTATCAGCAATGCCATATTCACAATGCCTATAGAGATTACAAATATGCTGATATAATTATCCATCACAAAATACGTCATGCTTGCCATATGGGGAAATAAACTAGAAAATTTATTAAGATACCAAAAGACTGAGTCCCAAAACCAGAAAGTGAAAGCCATCAGAGTAGTTATGATATTGGCACAGATAGATAAAGTAGAAAGCACCCACATTTTCAATCCTTTAAAACAGAACAGGCTACCTCAGGCAAAAGTCCTCCTCTCCCCACGCACAGCAACCACCCAGCGTCCTGGAAGCAAGCTCCCAGCAGCTCCGGCCTTTGGCAGTCCTCAGCAGGAGTCCTTAGCAGAAAGTCCTTAGCAGTCCTAACTCAAAAAGGACTTCGCGCTGCCGCTGCCTCTGCTGCCTCCCCCCCCCCACGGCACCACCGCCAGCCACCGCAGGAACGCTAGCTTGGCTTTCGCTTTCTCTGGCTTTCGCTTTCTCTTGCTCCGCCCCTTCCTGCTACGTCAGCACGTCAAATGGGGCATGGAAGATCTTTAAATCCCATAACCCTTACAGGTCTCTAGTCTCTGACCTGGGCTTAGAAAAAGAAACAGAAAAATAGAAGAAGGTGGTCAGGAATGAGAGGTCCAGGAGTTTCATTTTCAGTCTTATCACATTCATTTCCTTCAAGCCACCATTTTCTGCTCTTGGAGAGGAAGAAGGAGGAGGAGAACTATCCCTTTCTCTTCCTCACACACACACACAAAAAAAGTGTTCTTAACCAAGTCATTTCATAGCTAATTTTTATAGGGAAAAGGGAAACTATTTTAGTTTGTTCATCCATATAAATCTTAGTCACCAATCATCTTGGAGGCAGTCTCAGGTTTTGGGAACCTATCAATCATCACTGATCCTCTAATCAATTCCATTATGAAAGGAAGTGCAGAAGTCCTTTCCCAGATTGAAGTAACAAAAGATTAATTGGGCAGGATGAGAAGACAATAAAAACGGGGGAAAGAAGGCTAGACATTTTGATTTAACCTGAGAGGCAAAAGGGAGCCATGATATACTATTAAGTAGGGAGGTAGTAGTATTAAAATGGTAGCAGAGGAAGATAATTCAAGTAGTTGCATGTAAAATGCATTAGAAGAAGAAAAAGCTGAACAAACTGAAAGTTGCAATAATCTTTCTGATAGCCATCCACTCTGGCTATCTTCTGGCATCCCAGGATGACCAAATCTCCAGAATCAATTCTGTGGATGCTAAAATCTAACCATTTTTGGAACTCCTGCCCTGGCACAGATCTGTTCTAACCAGTGAGTCAGTGAACACAAACTTACTCTGTCCATTATTTCTTGTATATTCCCTGGACTGCTAAACCATGCTTCTACCGTCCATCTTCATTATCTCCTTGTTGTTTGCCCTACTCCTTCCTCCTCTCCCCCCCCCCATAGTTATTCTCCTCCCTGACTCCACCTCCTGTACTCTGGAAACTATAATTAAATCAATGTGATCATTGCCTTTGGAAAGGGCCCGTCCATTGATTTCCCTCTGGTTTTACCTAACATCCAATGAGGAAGTTCAGTGTTGCAATGGATAGAATATTGGGCCTAGATTCAGGCATCTAGCCTCAGACACTTATTAGATAGGTCACTTAACCTCCATTTGCTTTAGTTTCTTCAACTGTAAAATTGGGATAATAGTGCCTACCTCCCAGGGTTATTGTGAGGATAGATGAGATAATATTTGTAAAGTGCTTAGCATGGCTCCTGTACATAGTAGGTGCTTGATAAATGCTTCTTCCTTCCTTTCTTTTTTGCTTCCTTCCGTCCATTGTATCTGACTCACAGGACCAAAATATTCTTCCCTGGTCTTCATTCCCTTTTATATGTTGTTGTCTCTCACTATTAAAATGTAAGCTACCTAAGAACAGTGACTATTGGGGTGGCTAGGTGGTGCAGTGAATAGAGCACAGGCCCTGGAGTCAGGAGGACCTGAGTTCAAATCCAGCCTCAGATATTTAACACTTACTAGCTATGTGACCTTGGGCAAGTCACTTAACCCCAATTGCCCTTAAAGAACAGTGACTATCTTGCTTTTGTATTTATATCCCCAACACTTATAGTATTTATCACATAGTACATGCTAAATAGATGTTTTCCCATTCTATTCAATAATTCAGGTCTAAGCTCATGATTGAAATAGAAGACCAGGCAAATGCTTTCTGATGGTTAAGAGTAAAAGGAGCACCATTCCAGCATGTGGAGCATCTGATTTCCAACTTCTTTTTCTCTACTCCTTCCAACAGCTCACATCCCTTGGAAGATGGGCAAAACCCAATTACCCCCTGAATATGATATTAAATTTGAAGACAAAGAAGCCATGTTTGTACTTCCTCTTTGTCAGCTATGAGAAGGTAGGCATCATTGCCACCCTCCTACATCCATGCACATCTATATTTCTTTACTTTTGGGGGGGAGGGGTAACTGAGGTTAAGTGACTTGCCCAGGGTCACACAGCTATCGAGTGTCTAAGACCAGATTTGAACTCAGGTCCTTCTGACTCCAGGGCAGTGCTCTATCCACTGCATCCCCTAGCTGCCCCCATCATGTACATTTCACATATTAACTCAATTATTTTTATCCATATAGATAGTGTGTTATATGTAGAGGTTCACAAATCATAACATTTGGTATCAAAGTCAAAATTTCCCATTCTTTAACTCCCCAAATTTTCCATTCTTCATCTTTGTCCTAGATGGAACTATAAGCATTTAATTTACAGGATGCCTGAGCCAGCTTAAAGAGTAAAATGCTAGCAGGGTTAGGCAGTAGGGAACCTGGAGAATCATGACCTCAGTTCAAAATTACCTAGTGCTGCAATGCTTATGAAAGCTGTTCACAATTTCACTATGTCTGCTAACTGAAGAGAGTTAACTAAGAGACCTTAGGTTGGACTTCCTCCACACCTCCCTTCTGGGTCTCTTCAGTCCCTTAGATGACTCCTGGAAATTAGCAGTGGCAGCCACAGAAGTCAGGGTGCTTACTATCTCTCCCTGCCACATTCCCTAAGTGGTTTAGGATCTGGGTGACAACAAAGGGTGACCACCCACTGGTAAACCCCCCAGCCTGGTGCTCTGTAGGTGTCTTGACTCAAGGGAAATGTTTAGAAGGAGACTAAAGTGACAGAGTGGTTGGTTTGACTGGGTTTAGTTTGGATCTGAAAATGTCATACTTTGATCTCCTACTATATATTCCAATGACTTTCACTCCATTCCAAAATAGGATCACTTTTGGCCATTGTTTAGCATTATTTATTGCTAGTAGCAGAGCAGCAACAATTTTGAGACAGCTTAATCCTCTTGCTGTCTATTAGCTGGCCAGGGTCAGGACCCCTGACCACCACCAAGTGTCCCATGACACACAATTCTAGTATCAACAGTTTCTCTCATTGAAGTGGCATCCTTCTTCAGTCAGCACAGAGACAGGAGGGCAGCAACCCTTTCACAGGCTCCAGGCACACAGAAAGTACATGTGTACCCACAGACAGCCCACGTCCCAGAGTCCTTGTGTTCTGTGCCAGGACCACATTACAATTGATTAACAATTACTTACCTTGATGAACACCTTTTGTTTTTTACAGACAACAGAGAAGAAAGACACTGGTCTATTGTGATACAAGTTTGGGGATCCAAATGAACAGATCTTTATTAAAGAGGGGTATTTTTCTTTTGGTATCAACCTTCTGGGCAAAGAAAGTCCTATTTGAAGATAGTTAAGATGGTACAGTAGCTTTTGCTAAGCTATCCAAAGTTTACTTCAGTAATAAGATACTATAGACAGAGGAACCAAGCAGAGGCCTGTTCTGAAGGAAAGTGATAGGATTTGACTGAAGTTTTAATTCTTCAAGCCTCATCCAGTTATCTGAGGAGTGAATAAAAGATTTGTCATAGAAGCAGCAGTGTGGTAGATGTATTGAGATGACTAACAGTGAAGGTGTCCAGTAATTCATGGGAGACAATCTCTGGTAATAATACTGGTGGCCTCTGATGTATACACACAAATGCAGAGAGAGGATATGAACAATAAATAAACAAAAACTAGAGATTAAACAGGAAGTTTCCTAGCTATTGGGATTCAGTGGAATGTAACCAGGGGGTTGTTGCTAAATGTTTAACAATCATCTTTTCATGGGGAAAAAAAGTTTACACTACACTCTTTAAAGTTTAATCTGCTTTATTAACAATTTCTCCATCCCTTTCTTAGGTCTATATAATCAACAAAATAATAAATCAAGTTCTGATTCGTAGCCTTTCTTGATTTCCAAGGTATAAATAATCACACTGAAAATTTAACAACAAGCTGTCACCAGCAGTTCAGGCTGACCCCAGCATACTCCTGGATGTAGCATCACAGATTTAAAGCTGGAAGGAAGGAGCTTTCAAGATCATCTAGTCCAACTCCTCATTTTACAGATGAGGAAACTGAGGCTTAGTGATATTAAATTACTTGCCTAGAGTCACACAGGGATTAAGTGACAAAGCAGGAATTTGAACTCAGGTCCTGTGGTTCCGAGTTCAGCACTCTGAAAGGATATTCCTTATTCAAAAGGAACAAATTAAACAAAAATGGAACAGCTCTATGAACTATGTACATACAAGGTATATAAAGACTAGATGGAAGATAATATCACAGGGAAAGCAGTGAGCTCCAGAGAAGGTTTAACACCTCTTTGTCTCCCTTTGTTCAGCCATTTCGGTCAATGTCCAACTCTTCATGACCCCATTTGGGGTTTTCTTGGCAAAGACACTCGAGCACTTTGCCATTTTCTTCTCCAGCTCATTTTACAGTTGAGGAAACTAATATAAATGGGGTTAAATGACTTGCCCAGGGTCACACAGTTAGTAAGTGTCTGAAGCTGGATTTGAACTGAGGTCTTCCTGACTCCAGGCCTGGCCACCCAGTTGTTGCCCTGTCTGTTTTATTAACCCCTTTCTGTAATTTCATCTTCTGAGCTGGGAGAAATATATTGTTCTTGAGTCTCTTGATCAACTTCTCCTCTCCTCCACATCCAAATACAGTTTTATATATACAATGCTATTCTGCTGCCTCTTTTATCTAATCTTTTCCTTTTAAATAAGGCATTTCTTTCCATAACCATATTTAGTCAAAAATCATATACTCCATCAAGTTTCAGCAATACTTATGAGATTAAATTATCTCTTTGCTTTCAGATCTCTAGTTCAACCCTACTTTTCTTAGGTGATTTGTTTTATTCGATTTTATTTCCTGAGAAGTTTTTGTCATTTGCACTGATACTATTCTTCCTCTCTTATAAACTGTGTGGCCTCTGATTTGGCAGAAGTATGGTCAGTCTTCTCTTTTATCCTGCACTTTGAATTTAAAGTCTTCAATCAGAACTGAAAAGTCTCTGAGTAAATACATTTGTAGCACATTCCCTGGTATATCCCCCCAATGTGGCACATGACTGTGGTGGGTTGGGCGCTAACTCAGATTTTAGGGTACCCTATGGGTGGCTACTTCTAACTCTATTATTAACCCATGAACCTTCCCACAAACATTCAAACAGTAGATATAATTAAGTTTTTAACACAAAAATTTACTAAGATGTCAAAATGAGAAATATCTTAACTATAGATACAGATATATACAGCTGTAGACATGGACAATATACATAAATTATTATCTAATGGGCTTTCCCATCTTTCTTGGGAACTTTCCCAAATGTTTCCCAATTTATAGTACTATGATTGCTCTACAATTAGCAGAGGCCTGCCAAAGCCCTAATGCAAACAGAAGACATGATTCAGCCATAATCCATGAGGATTTCTCTTGGCTTTTATCTCTTCTCTCCACTGAACCGCCTCCATTTCACCATTTTGAAAGTGGTGATAATTAAATGAGAGGGAGCCTAAAGTAATGAATAGAAAACAGACTTCAGAGTCTAGGAGCCCTGGCTCCAAGTGCTGCCTGTGACACATACCAGTTGTGTAACTACAATCCATTAAATTAAAGGAGCTAATGTAAGCAAAATGCCTTGCAAACCTTAAAATGATATGTAAATGTCAGTTATTATTTTTACTACTAAGTTCTCAGTGCCCCCAGGCATCTCTCTAAGCCTCTGAGCTACAAATCAATTGCTAATCTGTGTAAAAGGCAAGAGTTCCCTAACACTAATCAAATTACAGGTCTAGACCAAAAAAAAAAAAAGTATGTATGGGGGGCTAATATTACATCAATTGCCTACTTCACATAGTTGTTATAGGGACAGTGCTCCATAAATTGTAAAGTATTGTATAAGTGGTTATTATTATTCTGTTGGTACAGAAGTGAGGAACCTTTGGCCTCAAGGTCACATGTGGCCCTCTAAGTCCTTAAGTGTGACACAAATTCCCTTAATAAAAGAATTTGTCCTGTAAAACTTGGACTCGGTAAAAAGGCCACATGTAAGGACCTAGAAGGCCACATGTGGCCTCAAGGACACAGGTTCCCCACTGCTGGTAGTACTAAGCAGATAGTACCTTTGGTAAAATCACAATAACCCTATAGGTCAAATCCATTTGGATTTCCCTCAGCTTAAATGCATCATCTCTGACAGCCAAGTCACAAGGATTTCCATGAGGGACTAAAAGGGAGAATTTTTACTTCTCCTTATCTTCAACTCAGCTTTATGGCCATCTCCACACTAAAAGCTTGCAACTTCCACGAGTGATTAGTAAAGCCCTCCCTGAACTCACATAACATAAAGACAGGTTTTGTTCCTGAGAGACTGGTGAGGTTTTTGTTCCTGAGACATTGGTGTCCTGTTTTAAGATCAACTACTTATTGTATATCCAAATGGTAGTGACCTATGAGCCATATAGGGGAATGGAGAGTGGGAATGCCCTTTCACTAACTCTGATTATTCTCCTATATAGAATGCAAGTTGACCAATCATACCATTCACTTTCTGTCTGTCCTTGGGCAAACCAATTAATCTCTCTGGGCCTCAGTTTCCCCATCTGTAAAATGAGGGGATTGGGTTAGATGATCTCTAAGGTTCTTTCTAGCTCTAAATCTGTGATCTCATAATGCTATGATCCATGCTGGTGAATTAGAAAGGCAAGGAGTTGATATGAACCCATCTCTTTAAACATCTTGGCAGAGAGGGAGTATGTAAATACAAATGGATATGAATCTAAATCTCCAACAAAACAACCAAGCCTATCCAAATGGAAATAGCAAAATAGCAAAAAGTCTGGGTAGTCCTGGAGGTGTAGGCAGTCTGGAATTGTTCTTAGATTCTGTTCGAAGTGGAGATAGCATGGTGTAAGGGAAAGGGCACTGTACTGGGAAGTCCCTGGTCTCTCATAAATTAGCTACAATAATCACAGACAAGTCATTTCAGCTCTTGGGTTCCATGTTTCCCCATCTAGGTAACTAAGTGGCATTCTCCAGGTTAGGCCTGGAGCAGCATAGACTTGAGTTCAAATCTGGCCTCAGATACTTACTTACTAGCTAAGTGATTATGGACAACTGACTTAGCTTCCATCTTCAGTTGTAGAAAGGTGATAATAATATTGATGTTGAATGCATGACCCTCGTCCTTTTTCCCATTCCTCATCAATATCACCTATCTATCTTCCAAGGTTGTTCTGAGGATCAAATGAGATAATATCTATAAAGCCCTTAACACAGAGCCTGGCACATAGTAGGGGTTTAATAAATGCTTGCTCCTTTCTCTCCATTCCCACCCCTTCTCTAAGTTCATTTGTAAAATCAGGGCATTAGTCTAGATTATCTCTAAGTACTTCTCAGCTCCACCATTCTATGAAAATATGTGTTATTTCTTTAAGAGACATAAATATGTGTATATTTTACTCTGGGACATCTTTGTATATTGGCTTTACTGAGGATGAGGTTAAAAGGTCCTAGTGCTCCCTGGCCCTAGAGCCCAGTGACTGTTGTTCGAGGCCCAACAAGTTTGGCTGGATGGTTTCCTCCTTGTTGCTCTGCAGCCTAAGCCGTGACTGATTAATGGTGTCCTTTCTATGGATTGCACAATCAGACAGGAGACAGGGTTTCAAGATCCTCCCGAACTACCCTCGATTTGTCTCCCTACAACTTAATAAATTTCTTATGAGTGATGGATGAGCTCAGGGCAGAACCAGTGGAGTTTTTGTTCATGCTCACAGCAGTTTCTTCCAAAATTGAGCAACCTAAAACTATTCAAAGAAAGGAGAGCTCATGTGACAAGGGGAATACAGTTTAAACTTCATTAACTCTGATCTCACCAGTTCAGAGATCCTGGTTGGGTGGACTAAGGCAGGTTGAAGTTTGTTTACATTATTCATTTTAATTCAGTTCAGGAAACCTTTCTAAGTTCTTAGTATATACAACATATAAAGGGGGGGGGGCTTAATAAGACAATTAATAGTGATAACAATAGTACAGATTGTCAGAACTTTTAAAACAAGTGCATTGCTACCTACCCGGATATAATAGATGTGTTAATTACAAATGATTCTTATCTAGTAGGCAATATTTGTAATGGTAATTTGGGGTACTTTTTGTCTTTGAAAGTAATCGAAATGCATTTTTTTTACCTGTTCACCCCACACCTAACCCCAGGAACTTGGAAGTAGTGGTTGGGGGTGGGGTGAAAGGATTGGGTGAAAGCTACTTAGGAAAGGATTTTCAGAGATCCCGGGGATGTGTGGCTCAGCCCAAGGCCAACTCTGCCCCATCTTGCAGTTTGGTCTAAATTCATGACTTTTTACTTTATTTTCTATTTCTAGAATATCTTTCACCTCAGGATCTTAAGAAACAAAGTGAGGCCCACTGAGGTAGTCTGATCCAGGCAAAGACATCTTTGGGGTCTCTAGTTTCCTTCTCAAAAGGTGCTAATTGTATTAACCTGTATTAACCCTGACAAGATTGATTGGCAGCTGTAATATTCCTGGAACCGAGGAAGTCAACATGAAAGCATTCTATATGCATACCTTTGTCTCATGCCCTGGTGGTCGTCCAAACACTCCCACTGGCTAACCTCCATTGCAGTGTGTGTCTCTTTTTTCTCCCACACAGGGAGAGCCTGGGGTAGGTTCTTTTTTTTTTTTCTCTTTTTCCTTCTTAAGTGATCACAGAAAAAGCAAGGCCCAACAGGCAGGTCCCCTGTCACCAAGAAAAAGAAAACCACCAAAACCAGGTCAGTTCCAGGAAATCATCCTTCATCTTTTTTTTCCTTTCTCCTTCCAAATCCAATGATATGACATCAATGTTCTTCAATAAACTCATTTCATTTTTGTTTCTGTATGGCTTTTGTTTTTGTTTTTCTTTATTCCCAGAGTGCTCTCTGTCAAACAGGTATGTGTTTAGTGTTATTGCAAATGATTCTCGGATTTATTTATGCCACAGGCATAAATAATTCTTCCTTTCTGAAGGACACGTCATGGTTCTGGAATTTTAAAAGGGAAAAATGAGAGACAGGGAGCCCATCTGCAGATGAAACACTGGCAGGCAGACACACGCCTATCTGGACAGACAGATGGGCAGGTGAAGCTCCTTTGGATGGAACTGAGCAAAATGTAAAGGCCAGACCCTTTCTCCCCATACCAAGAAGCTGATTTGGCTTTGATCTGTAGTCCACAGAAGAACCATCAAGTTGGTCTTAAACCTGGGTTAGCTCAGATCATACCTAGTCCTCTGAGAGTGTACAGGAGACCAGTGCGATCCTGAGGGTTGGGAGGAAGGGCTGTCACACTAAAAACTGCAATCCCTTCTATAGGTTGCTGAGGAGTGTTTACAGCTACCTCCAAAGTTTGCATCCACTTTAGAACTCCCCCACTCTCCCCAGCATTCTTTATACTAGAGATGACCCTAAAAAGGGCAGACACTTAGTTTAATAAACTTTTACTGAGTTCTACTCCAAGCTAGGCACTCTGTGTACAGCACTGAGTAAGATAGGAGTTCTGCCCTCGAGGAGATAGCAACTTACTTATAGGGAAGTATGGGGAAGATAAGACAAGGACTCAACAAATTATACAAATTAGAACGTGAAAATTCATTAAATAAATATAAGCTACAGGACCTCTGGGGAAATCAGGGAAGACTATATGGAAGAAGGGAGCCTTGATGAAGAGGGAGGATTTAGATAGGTGGAAATGGGGAAAGATGCAAAGGAATCCAGTTTGGTCCAAACTTGGCATTTGGGATTTGACCTACAGAGGTTACAGTTAGGTCTGGGGGTCACCTAGGACTCACTGGGCAAGGGACATAAACTGCAGGTGGGCTCCAGGACCCTGTCCCAAATGCTGCTACTCCTTAGAATATGATACTGCCATTTCTAGGGGGCAGGGAGGCTATGCCAGTGCATAGGGACCCCCATGGGGACTAAAGCCTGTTCTGATCTCTGGTCAGAAAACTCTTTTTTTATAGGCCTACCACAAAAGGTAGCTACAACTCAAAACAGCCCAAGTCAAGATCTTGGACTCTAATTAATCCACAAAATGTTCACTGGGAGACATTATCAAAATTTCAATGGTTTAAAAACTCTCTGTAAGCTGATCAAGTTGATCAACCCCCTAAATAATTATTCATCTATGTATGTGCTATTTCCCATCTGTTGTAAGCCCTTGGATAGTAGAGACTCTCATTCTTGCTTTTGTTTTCCCCAATGTCTTTTATATGTGTGTGTGTGTGTATGTGTATGCAAATATAAGAGGAAACTGTGATTAGGGCAGTGTAGTGAACTCCATCATATATGACTTAGATAATTCCACTTAGTTATAATTTCACTTTTTCTACTAGGCTGTTTGAAGGATCTTGAATCTGCCTTTCCTTATCATGTCCCAGCTTTCCTAGGCTCCTGATGCAAACATCGTTGTCAATCGTTGCTATCCTAGGGATGTGGCTAGTACTAAAAGCAGTAAAAGAGTTCAATTTCTCTGGCCCTCTGAAATTGATGAGGTCCTTCTCTGACCAAGGGTGAAGTGGGAGGAGACTGAGAGAGAGGCTCGGGCTTTGTCCTCTGAAGCAGCTGTTTCTTTCTCCAAGATAGCTAGATCTGTCTCTTCACCACCAGACACTCACTCAAATCTCTGAGTTCTGTAATGGTCAGCTATTTTATAGACAGCCAATGGGGCATGACCAAGTTTCCTCAATTAGTCTGACCACACTTCCTGTGTAATTCGGTTCATTTAATGCCTTTCAAAGACATCTGAATTGATCAAGGACCTTTTCCCAAACTCAGTCTAAAGCCTACGATTGATTCAATAGAGATATATTCCCACCTGATGAAGGTAGGAAGATGCTTTTTGTTCCATGTAGTTTAGAGATTATGATATAGTGACATCTATTAAAATATTATGTAAGTTTTTTTAATCAAATGAAATAATATTTGTAAAGCACTTAGCACAGTGCTTGGCTTATATTGGACACATAATAAATGCTTATTCCCTATCTCTACCTCTTTTATGAATCAAAATTATACCTGAGAAATTATGGGCAACAGTTCAGTCTGTAAAGATGGTGTGGTACAGTACCATTTATGGTTAAATTCTCCAGATGTTGTGAGCTCTGTAGGTGTAATATAGGGATTTGTCCTGTTAGCTTCTGATATCGAATTCTAGTCATCAGATCATATATTTTGAGGTATTCAGAAAGTGCCAAATCTTCCATCGAAATATGGCATAGTATCTGATATTTCCTGCATAATCTATATGGATCACTAAGTCTGGGTTCTTTCTATTATTTCTGCTGGAGATGACCAGGTCTTGAATTTTCATCACAAAAACCCATCCTCTTCCACAAACAAATCTATGTGATTCGGTCATATTATTTTGTTGTTGTTGCTGCTGCTGCTATTAGATGAACAAGGATTCTTTTTGGCTCAGTCCTCTTTATTTTGCTCTGCCTTCCTCCTACTCACCTTCTGCTAGTAGAAAGTGAGGAAAAAAGGAAAAATTTCCCTCCTCCCAGGAAGGTAGGTGCTGGAGTCAGTTAAAATAGAATCCAATTGTTAAATTTTCAGTGTGAGGATTTACACCTCAGAAATTGGCAAATATTACAAATCAGGATTTGATGTATTTTTTGTTGGTTGTCTGAATTTAAGAAAGTGATGAAGGTGTTAATAATCTAGATGAAACTTAAAAGTGTGTTCTGAGAGTCATTGAGGTAGGGCAGTGAATAGAGTGGAGGAGGAGATAGGAGCCAGGCTTACCTCAGATACTTATTAGTTGTATGACCCTGAACAAGTCACTTAACTCCAATTGCCTCAACAACAACAAAAAAGTGTCCTGCATCCATTTTCCCCCCAGGGAGCCAGTCTTTAAGCACTTACCAGCATAACCTTTCCAATTCCTCTTCTACTAGGCTCCACGGGAGATTTTTGACGTAATAAAAGGACACTTTCTTGAAGGAATTTGACAAGTCTTATAAACCTTAGAAGGAAGAGTATGAAATGGTAAAAAAATATTGAGTGAGAAGTTATAGTGCCTGGGTTCCAGTCCCAGTCTCAGTTACCTATTATTGCCATGTGACCCTAGACAAGCCACTTATTTAGAAGCCAGGAAATCCCCTTTTCTGGTCTGCATGATGAATTCCTTGAATTTATCTATCTCCCTTGACCTCTATAGTCAAAAGCAAAGTCATTCAGACACATCTACTCATTGGATTCTAATTCTTGTCCCACTGAGAATGATAGACAGCCAGGTGGTACAATGGATAGTGTCTTGGACCTGGGATCAGGAAGACCCAAGTTCAAATCAAGACTCACTCACTTCCTGCGTCTTAGGTTGGGCAGGTCACTTAACCTCTACCTCCTTCCATTTCTTCATTTGTAAAATGGGGATAATAATAGCACCTACCTGTCAGGGTTTTTGTGAAGATCAAATGCAATAATAAATATTTATAAACCACTTTGCAGACCTAGAAATGCTTGCTATTGTTATCACTATTATTATTTAGTATATGGAAGATTAGAATGGGCAGAGACAACCCCATAGGCTGTTTTCTGCACAATTATCTTTGGGGTGCCAGGAAGACCCCTCTTTCCCCAAACAGTCTCCTTTACCTATCTGCCACAGTACCTGAAATTCCACCATTAAAAAGTCATTTCTCTGAGTTGACACCACTGAATTTTTTAAGCATTCTTTTCCAAAATGCAACACCCATCTCACAAGTAGCACATTAAGCTATTGTCCATATTAACATCTTAAAATATGCTTCTCTGATACTTTTCTGCCCTGATAACTGACTGAGAGAACCCCTCTGAGCTAAGGGTTGTTCTAATGTGAAGAAAAAGAGGACAAATTTTAAATGGGGACAGAAAATCTTAAAAGGCATATTGCTGGGGGATTGGAGTCAATACATAATTCCGGGGGTCTTAGGCAATCAAGGATTTCAGATCTCAAAAGAAAGGGACCTCAGGGTCACCTAGTACAACCCATTCATTTTACATACCAGAAAGCTTGGACCCATAGAGGGTGAGATGACTTCAAGTTAAACAGGTAAGCAGTAATAGTGAGAAGACTCATATTCAGGTCTTTTAACCGCAAACATGGTGCCCTGTCCACTACCCCATTCTACTGATGTAATAATCTATAAGAAAATCAAGGAGTGGCCCATTGTGCTATCCTTGTGGGGGCAGGAAGGGAATAGCGCCAGGGAAGGTACACATGGTAATGAGTATTTTTTGAAATATCAGCACCAAAGGGGTGGTAGAGGGAGAGTCGGGCTCTTCTTGGCAAGTCAGATAACTAAAAACAAAGCTGAGACTGCCAAGACACACACACAGAGTTTAGATTCAGCAGTGCCCTATCAGCATCTCAGAATTCAATCCAGAGAGTCTTGTTTAATCTAAAAAGATAGGAGGGAGGGGGAGAGAGAGGGAGAGAGAGAGAGAGAGAGAGAGAGAGAGAGAGAGAGAGAGAGAGAG
>NW_027187299.1:6276454-6293431 GCF_028583685.1 Petaurus breviceps papuanus
AGAGAGAGAGAGAGAGAGAGAGAGAGAGAGAGAGAGAGAGAGAGAGACGGAGAAACAAAGAAGAGAAGAGAAAGAGATTGGAAGCCATTCAGAGGCAGAGAGAAACAGAGAGATAGATAGACAGACAGAAAGAGAAAGAGAGGAATAAAGACAGAGACAAAAGAGGAGAAAAGACAGAAACAGAAACAGAGACAGGTAGCCAGACAGGCAGTGAGACAGAAAGAAAAAGAGGGACGTGGAGTGGGGAGAGAGAGAGAGAGAGAGAATATCAATATAAAGCTTTCTCCTCTGACCAAACAACTAAATTCCTACACTCCCATCTTAGGTTATCTCTCTCTCTCTTCTCCCTGCTCTCTCTCTCTCTGTCTCTCTCTCTCTGTCTCTGTCTCTATCTTACTCAGGAAACCAAGAAATTCACTTTAGTTCAATTCCTTTCATAGAGGGCCTACTCCGTTTAAGCACTATGCTTAGCACTGTGGAAAAGAACACAGCTTTTCAGGAAAACCTGGTGTGGAAATGAAGACAATCAGCTATAAATGTAGCATCTGAGAGCATCCCCAGGGAATGGGGAATGGTGAACAGAATGCATGGAGTTTAACATGCAAATGTGATCAGTGGACCCAGAGAATCATTGCTCTTAATGCAAAGCCTCAGTGCTCAGGCTTCATTTTATTTTCTCCTTTCCTGGTGAATAGAAGGAAGTTTCCCAGGAGGGAATTTCAACATTCTCTTTCAATCTGTAATGTGGATTATCCTGAGTCTTGTTCTCCTGCTGCTCTTCCCCTCCCCACCTCCAATACACACACATACTCTCTCTCTCCTCTCTTTCTCTCTCCTCTCTTTCTTTCTCTCTCTCTCTCTGACTCCATTAAAACATTAAAATAACCAGTTATTTCCCCCCCCCCCCCACTCCTCACCCCCAGTACTCAGGATCTCAAATTGCCTTCCTACAAGCCTCATTGCATTTTATAGCAGCTCCCTTTTCAGTCTGTCTTACTTGAAGATGTTGCAGGCAAAGCTGTTTCTCAGGGTGGGTTAACATACAAAAGGCCCTTCTCATCAATCCTGTGCTGCCTGAATTAAGTCTAATCCTTTCTATTTGCTTAGCCCACTAAATCACTAGGGCACAAATCCTTATGACAGGCTTCATCAGCAAGTAAGGAGGCAGGTATTACCACCTCCATTTTCCTTCTGCCATAGTCTGTTTCCCTGTATGCTCCCCTAAAAGTCACTCTGAAATTCTTCACATTTTAAATTGTTGTTGGGAAGTGGAAATAGGTCTATGCCATGCTACTGGTGTAGCAGAATGTTAAGGACTGTCCATTTTGTGGATTACTTAGACCTGCCTTATTCTGGTTTCGCTTGTATGCTAATATGGCTTCTTGCTCTGGAATGGATATATGATGGTAAATGGATTGTAAAGTGATTGAGCAATTGTAATCCTTGGTTCAATCTATGTTACATGGCAGCTGTTAACTTCAGAATATAGCAGTGGGATACCATCTTGGGTGTGAAGGACCCTTTAGACACAAAGACGAGGAGTCATAGTCACTTGGGGGAGGACAACCCCAGAGAACAGGACCCCTCATGGCCCCTTGAGAAGCAATGACTAGAGACTAGGGACTCATACCAGATGAGTGACCTGCCCAAAACGGAAGCTACACTTGAAAGTAATATGCCATCAAGAGACATGAGGACTCTTCGAACTAGGTGAGAACTCCATAAAAGAAGGACAGGGTTCCCCAGGCCTGGAGTTGGGAGGAGCTCCCCTGTGGCCCATGTTCTCTATATCACATGTGCCCCACCATGTTTGTACTTTTAAGTTTGAGCCCACTCTTTCCAGAGACTTTTTGCTTGGGTTGGGGGGGAATCTTTTGTACCAATTACTCTTGCTGTGCCTTCTCAGTAAATCCTTTTTCTGAAGACAATGGAGTCAACTATTGATTGCTAATGGGGAGAACACCGGGGAAGTCTGAGAACTTCACCTAGGGTAGGTTGGAACTACTTTTAGAGTACTGAGAACAGTGGTAGTCACTGGGGAATCTCAGTGAGTGTGGGTGCCCAATTCCGGGAGTGACTCCTGAGGATTCTGGTTCAAGTTCAGGTTGGAATAGTTGGCCTTTGAGGGCTGACTTTTGAGATGGCATGATTCTATGATCTAAAGAAATGAATTCCTAGTTTCAATTTGCTACCTTTGTCACAAATCTTTCTGTTGTCATACATTGCTCAGTCTGACCTTGTTTTCCCCAGAATGGAACATAATCCTTCCTTCTAACTCACCCTAAGCCTGTCTTGGACCTACCTGAAGCTTGTCAATGGTTCCAGGGCCTCTAGCTAGCTTTTCTACAGAAGTCCTTTCAAACAGCTTTGCTCTGGTCCTTCTTATTCTCCCTAACAAGAAACCTCTAACTCACTACTTAGAAATATTTTAAAATGAAAAATGTCCCTTTTTAGTACTTCCAAATTCTTTGATCTCAGAACCTACATTTTCACAGGTGGAAAAAATATAGGGGCAAAAAGGGAGGGGGAAGAATCAAATTGTAGCATAGTGCCATTGATCTGTGAGGGCACCATGGTAAGTCAGTGAACATCAAGCATTTATCCCAAATGTACCCTGTACATAGCTCATTTGTGCATAGTTGTTAGCGGGCTGCACAGCTCCCACTCCTCATCCCCAACCCCATTAGATTGTCAGCTCTTTGGCAGCAGAACTGTTTTTTTTTTTTGCCTTTCTTTGCATCCTCCCCAATTACTACAGAGTCCAGCAGGCATTTAATAGGTGCCTGTTTACTGACTGATCGACCCCAGTGAAACATCATGACTGTCTTTTCTAGCAGGACTTCTCTATTTCTGATTCCTCCTTCTTTCCTTTTTTTTAAGGACATCTCACTCTTGCTCTCAACTGGATCTAACATTTGCCTTGAAGATATCCATAGCTAATCTCTTTAACAAACCAGACTGGGTGAAAAACTACTTTCCCCTTATAATTTGGAGAGACTGAAAACAAACTCCAACTCAGTTTGACCAGAATGTAACTTTTAAGCACATGTACAGAACACAGTGTGGTTTTTATCCAAAGTTCTGAAGTGGCTTTTCATTGGGCCAAAGAAAAGATATTCCTCATCCCTTTCTAGGATGTGGGCAAATAGCCTCCAGGTTCTGGCAGCTCTTGGTGGCTTAATGGCATTCTGTGCTCTGTTTTTCTCCCCCCCCCTTTTTTCTTGCCTCCTTTTCCCCTCCCTCTCTTCCCTATCTAACTTGTCTCCTTTCTTCTCTTTCTTAATTGCCTCTTTTCCTCTCCTTCTTTCTTATTTACCACTATGTATATCTGAGCCAGCCAAGAACAGTTTGCCTTGGGCAAAATGATGAGGTAGACAGTTTGTCTGTCTGTCTTCAGTGCTCCTCCATGTCTTTTCTGAATACCTTATATCCAATCCATTGTTAACTGCCTTAATTGTTAGAGCTCTTATGCTCTGGGATCTCTGCTAGAAACTAAGCAACATCCTATTCTCCTGACCTTTTCCTTTCTACTGAACCCTACCAAAATGCATTTTTCCCATGCCTGATTTTCTCTAGAGCCTTGCTCTAGAGAAAATCTGCTAAAGTAATAAAAGTTAAGGTGTTAACTTATGTAATTTTAGTAGGAGACTCTAATTTTTTGACCAATAAAATGAGTAGTTTAGGGCTTTTAAGTACCCATGTCAGGGTTGGGAGAGAAATATTATGAGGAGGGGGATGATGTTTTGCTTATTACATCTACTTATGAAGCCAAGCTGGACCGTGGGCCTTATTCAACCCTCCTATGGACAAGCAAGTTGCTAACACCTGAAGCTGTCAAGGCCCTTATTCTGGTGAAAATGACTTCAACTGTTCTTACCATATGCTTAAGTTACACAATTATGGTTTAAAAAAAAATACCTCAGTAGAATTTTTGAGGGGAACAGCTAAGTGGTGCAATGGATAGAACACCAGTCCTGAAGTCAGGAAGATTCATCCTTCTGAGTTCAAACCCAGCCTCAGACACTTATTAGCTGTGTGACTCCATGTGACTGTTTGCCTCAGTTTCCTCATTGGTAAAATGAGTTAGAGAAGGAAATAGCAACTACTCCTATATCTTTGCCAAGAAAACCCCAAATGGCATTATGAAGAGTCAGACACAACTGAACGACCGATGTCATAATACATAAGGCAGTATGGTAGGCACTGATGATTCAAAGACCAGGCCCAGATTCCACTGTTGTTCTTCAATTGTTTTCATCATATTCAACTCTTCATGACCCTTTCAGAGGGTTTTCTTGGCAAAAATGCTGGAGTGGCTTGCCATTTCTTCTCTAGTTCATTTTTACCAATAAGGAAACTGAGGCAAATAGGGTTAAGTGTCTTTCCCAGGATCATACAGCTAGTAAGTGTCTGAAGCCAGATTTGAACTCAGGTCTTCCTGATTCCAGGCCCACCACTCTATCTACTGTGTCACCTAGCTGCCCTAGATTCTAGTATATAAGAACAGGTAAGAAGATAAGCTTCACTGAGAGGCAAAACCAGATTTTACAACTGGCTCAGTGAATATATGTAGATATCTGGGGGCATGGCTCCCTTGAACGTGGTTCTCCTCCTTCCCATCCCCACCTCAACCCCAATCCTGTTCATGCTTTAGTCCTTGGTTCAAGGCCTGTCATGGGGCCTTGAAAACAAACACAAAAAATCAAACCTGCTATTGCTCATCAGCCCCTACTAGTATATTTAATTTTACCAGTCAGGCACAGGACACAAGTATTTCAAAGCAAAGGCATTTAATGTAATGGCATAATAATAAGTAGCAATAGAACATTTCCGTCAAAAATCTGGTAGATATTCTGCCACAGATACTTACACCAATAGTGGGAAGAGTGGATACACCTAGAAAATACAAGTGGAAGGAACAGGTGTTGCTAGGGCAGAGGTGGGAAGCAAAATCATGGTTTTTAAGCTACTGGGCTACCAGTACCTTCTGGTGATATCACTGCACAGTTCCTGTTGGGTGTGTTTGCTGGCTGCATGTGACTTCCAATACCTACTAGGCATGTAGCCATTCCCAAGATTCCCTTCCTCTTGGTTTCAAATGGTCTCTGTTGGACAGTTCTCTACTGTTTTTGTGCTGTTTGTTGCAGCTGGTTTGTTTATTGCAGAGAGCTTCTCTCTGCTACCAGTTTTATGCTTCAATTTTTCAAGGTGTGTGCTATCTCAGCCCTTGTCTACCAGGGTACAATGACTAGAAAGCCTCTCCCTGATAGAGTGCTCTGAAAGCCCTGTGGTCCTAGCCATGGCTATGAAGCACTACTACACCAACCGGAGGGCCAGAACCAAACTGGCTTCCCACTAAGATTAAGTCTATTTTTAAACACTACTTTCCTTCCTAAGAGGGTCCATACCTTCGTCGCAAGTTTCTCTCTGACAGGGTTATAAATTTGTTGCCACTCCTGCCTAATTTTCTTATGTAAATCCTGGGCCCCCAAATTCGTTTCAGGAGAGGGATCTTCTGAAGAATGCCACAAGAATTAAAAGGATCATGAGCCCTTCAGTTTTCCTCAGCCCCAAGATCTTTTAGTCTCTCATGGAAATTAAAAGGTTAGAGGTGGGGGAAAGAGCAGAAGACAAAGAACAAAACCCCTTAAGAGTAGTTATTATTGTGGCCTTACCCCAAGATAAATTCTTTACTCTGAATTCCTGCCTTTATTATGTGACTGGGCATCAGGTAAACAGAACAAGATAGAAAGAAACTGGTCAGGGATAAAACAGATAGAACTTCCTGGGCTTTATAACTATAGAGAATCAGAGGAGGGGCAAATGAAATGTCAGTGAGCGAGCTCAGAGCATGAAGACCTGAGTCCCAGAGGAGAGATCTTTCAAGGTTTAATGGGAAAATACATTTCTCAATCAGGGACCAGAACAGAATCCCAGGAAGCTAAGAGGCTGCCTAGCATCATGCAACTGAGGGCTGGAGGGGATGAGCTGAGGTGTCCCCAAATAGAGCTGAGACTAAAAATCAGGCTCTGGCAAAGATGGCAGATCCCAAGAGGCCTGGAAGCAGTGCCAATCCAAATCCACCTCTGGCTAGCAGCATCTTTGTTTAGCATCTGCTGCAGACAAGGTTGAGATGAGAAACATTAGCTGGGCCTGGAGGCTTCATATACTGTGCCAACCAGGGCCACGTTTAGCTTAGATGTTATTTAAAGTTAGGATTGTGAATCTGAACTCAGGAAAATCATTTATTTTAATGTTTTTTTAATGCAATCTTAAAAAGATGTTTCCCCTTATTTTCTTAGCAAAATTTCTCATTAAGAAAATAAGATTTTCTTTCAAGGGGAAAAAAAAGACCTGTCATTCTTCAGTAAAGGCTTTATAGAAGGGGATCAATGTCCCATTAATGTCCTGGTGTGGTGGGGACAGTAGAATGTGGCGATCCAGGAGGGAAGAACACAGAGTTAGCTGTGATTCCCATCACCTGACTCCCAGGCCAGGATCTTCTCTTTGGCCATACTGGCTCTGTGACCCTCAATCCCTGAAATCTAGAACTATCTCAGAGATTTGAGAGGATCTTAAAGATCTCTTCTAGGCCCTTCATTTCCCACCTGGATACTCTCATTTTAGACATCTTAGATTTCTCTAGCTGCACTTCATTCCATGTCCCCAAGCTGGGTACCTTTGCCAATTTCCCTTCCCCTCTCCTTTTTCAGCTTTATTTTGTGTGTTGCCTTCCCATGTTAGACTGCAAACTCTTTGAGGGCAGGGATTGTCTTTCCTTTTCATATTTATATCCCCAGCACTTAGTGTCTGGCATAATAGTAGGTGTTTAATAAATGTTTATTGATGACTGACTCAATTGTGTCACCATAGGGAATTAAGTAAATTTGCTAAACACTGAGTATATTCATCTGCCACTAGGTGACACAGTGGATAGAGTCCTGGGCCTGGAGTCAAGAAGACTCATTTTTCAGAGTTCAAATCCAGCCTCAGAGACTTACTAGCTAGGTGACCCTGGGCAAGTCACTTAGCCCTGTTTGCCTCAGTTTCTTCATCTGTAAAATGAGCTGAAAAAGGAAATGGCAAGCCTCTCCAGTATCTTTGCCAAGAAAACCCCAATTAGGTCAAGAGAGTCAAACACGACTGAAATGAACAAATAACAAGAACTATATTCATAGGCATGAAAGTAAAAATATCCTCTTTGCTCCATTGTAACACCTGAATTTCAGAGACATCTGTTGCCACCCCACCCAATTCCAGAGCCTTTCCTCATGCTCTGGATCCTCTGTTGTTCATGCCTCTAACCTGGGGCCCCTTCATTGCCACCTTGGGCTCTGCCATCCTTCCTTCCTGCTGTCTGCTGTAGCACGCATCCTGAGAACCCTGGGCTTCTCCACCATGTTCTTTGTGCCCTGCAGGGTATCCTCACTTATTCACATTTCTATGGTTCTTATCCTCCTCTGTAATGCAAGGATTTAGCTAGCCTAGTCAAGGGCAGATTTGTATGTAGAGCTTTTGCCCATCTGAGAATGTATGTGGATGCATGTGGCTCCATATCAGAGTGTGAGTCCCAATGTGAGCACATAAATATGACTGTGGTGTGCACCACAGAGAAAGATATTGATGCATTTCACCACAAGAAAATCCAGTATTCATGGAATACAATGGCCTAGAATGAAAAGTTCAATCTTGGCAGTTTCACTAATTATCTTTCACTAATTTATCTCACTAATGCCTCCACTCAGGGTTCTCCTGGGAACATCAGAATTTGACTCATTACACAGGTTTTTCATCTCTCTGCTAACAAAACGTCAAATATGGAACAGGCTTATTTAAACTGAACAAAAAAATAAAATGCAAAGGATTCATACTCTAATCCCAAAATAGCAGAGACAACTCCCCTTCCCTTTTTGGTAAGTCACCACCTCTAAACAAACTATAATACAGTCTTCTAGATTTATGGTGGCTCAGTGGATAGAGTTCTGGGACCTGGAATGAGGAAGACTCATGTTGCTGAGTTCAAATCTGACCTTAGACACTTACTAGCTGTGTGACCCTGGGCAAGTCACTTAACTCTGCCTCTGTTTCCTCATCTATAAAAATGAGCTAGAGAAGGAAATGGCAAACCACTCAAGTATCTTTGCCAAGAAAAACCCAAATGAGGTTACAAACAATCAGACACAAATGAAAGCCTGAATAACTCCTGGGAAGTTGTGTGTAGCTCCTCTCCTCTCTAGATATCTCTAGTTCTCCATATTCAGCTTCCTGACTATTTTATTTTAAATGTCAAGGTCCAAGAGTATATCTCAGAGACAGGAATTGGGCATTAATCAATCAGTCTTTGTTAATGTGGTATCACAGGATCAAGAGGAATCTTTAGGGCCATTCTAATCTACATCTTATCAAAGAGCTAATCTTATCAACAAAAATTAACCCCTTGGTAAGGAGGCCCAGTGGAGATTCTTGAGTTCTGATCAGCTTCACCTGAACACAAATATTATATACAAAAAAATTAAATTTATATAATTAATCGATGTGGAAGGTGCCATGGAAGGGGAGGTAATTATTCCCTTTATAAATGACTTTACCCCAAGATTCCTATTGCCAGTACCTTTAGTGCACTTGAAATATAATTTAATTTACTAGCATTCTATTTCTTTACAACCTTTCCAGGAGTAATTTGCCATTTAAACTGGGATAACTCAGGGAAGTGCTAAGGATGGTATAGGGCCTCAGGTTCATGAATGGTTAGGAATGGTTGAAAAAATTGGTGATGTTTAGCCTGGAGGAGAGAAGACTTGGAGGGACATCATGGCTATCTTTAAATATTTTTAAAAACCACCTAATGGCACCTAGATGGCTCGGTGGAGAGAGTGCTGAGCATGGAGTTAGAAAGACCTGACTTCAAATTTTGCCTTAGATACTTACTTTGTTGTGTGACCCTGGGCAAGCATTTAACCTCTCTATTTCATCAGTCTCTTCATCTGTAAGATGAAGATAGTGATGGCACCTACTTCACAAGGTTGTTGTGAGAATCAAATGATATATGCAAAGCTAGCACATCAATGTTACTTATTATGGAAGAGGGATTGAATCTGGGGTTCTCTTGTATGCATGAATGAAAATACATTTTTAAAACTGCTTACTGTGTGCCAAACAATGCTAAGTACTGGGTATACAAGTAGAAAAGTTAGACAGTCCCTACTTTAAAGGATTTCCCATTCTAATAGAGAAAGACAGCAAACACAGGAGGGTTCAGTCACAGGGAAAATGAAAAAGTCCTAAGGATATGCCTGCAGAGTGGATAGAAGGTCAACAGGTCATGTGGTAGAGCCTTAGGGTCTTAGGAGGATAGAGCTAGTAAAGTCCAGAGGAGCTTAGGACACAGTAGCAGGACAGATGGTAAAGATTGGTGACCTTCCATCTTACCAGAAGAATTGTAGTTTGTGACTCTTGTTCATCCAAGTGGCGGAGGAAGGCCTGGACTGGGAAGAAAGAGTGAGTCTGAAAGTTCAAGAGGAGCAGGGATTTGGGGTTACAGCCTAAATGGTGGGGATGGGGAAGGTAAGTGTCCAGCCAGGAGGGGAAAGGGAAAGAAGACATTTTCAAGAAGACTGGGGAGAGGGGCGGCTAGGTGGTGCAGTGAATAGAACACTGGCCCTGGAGTCAGGAGGACCTGAGTTCAAATGTGACCTTAGACATTTAACACAAAAAACTAGCCATGTGACCTTGGGCAAGTCACTTAACTCCAATTGCCCTGCCTTCCCCCTCCAAAAAAAAAAGACTACACCCTTCACCATTCATTTTGCCTGGAACTCCAATACCCAGATGGCTTATGGGTGGCCTGAGGAAGGAAAAGCCCCATCCCGGTGCTGTGCCTGCTGGCATTTGGATGGGCTGTCTTTGGTCTCCCTTTACTCTGTCAACCAATATTATAACAGTTGTGTATATATAATCCAAGTCACTTGCTTCTGAATGCTTTGATAATCATAGCACCTTGAAATCCTTACAGCTGCTTCGAAGATGTTCAAAACTCAAATTTGTTTTCAGATAGTAATGTATTTATTGTACAATAATGTTACAAATCAATCAATCAACAAACATGTATCAGTTGCTCACTATGGTCTAGACACTGTATTAAACCCTGGAGATATAAAAATAAAATAGGCCCTATTCTCTGGGAGTTTACATTCTAATGAGGAAGACACAGATACATAAACACAGGTATACACAAGATGGATACAAATACAAATACACAAGACGTACAAATAAACAAATATATAATACGAATACACAAATACAGAAACACAAATAAACAAATAAAATACAAGATCACCTTGAAGAGGAGGGCACTGGCAACTGGGAGCACCAAGAAAGGACTCACACAGAAAATTATGTTTGAGTTGGGTCTTGAAAGAAGCCAAGGACTTCAGGAGGCAGAAGTATGGCTGGAGAATTTAGGAGGCCTGGAGGACAGTCATTGCAAAGACATGGAGATGGAGATGGACAGTTGTGTGAGACAAACAGTAAGAAGGCCAGGGTGGATACTGTGGAGATTGTAGAGGCAAGTGATGTGTAAGAAGATGGGAGACATAGGAACTGGCAGGTTGTAATGAGTCTTGAATGTCAATGAGAAGAATTTATGTTTAATATTAGAGCTAAAAAGGAGTCACTGCAATTTACTGAGGGAGGATGTGACATGGTCATTCCTGTGCTTCAGGAAAATCACTGTATGGAGAATACACTGGATTAGAGAGATACTTGAGTCTAGGAGACCAGTTAGAAGACTACTACTAATATAATAAACCAGACAAGGGCCTAAACCAAGGTAGTGACTATGGGAGTGGCAGGAGGCATATCAGAAATACTATGGAGATGGAAAGGGCAAGATTTGACAACTTCGGATATGTTGGGTGAATGACAGTAAAGAGTTGAGAATGATATTAAGCTTTAAATGTTGACTATAAGGATGGTGGTGCCCTCAATAGTAACAGTGAAATTTGGGGAAAGGGTAGATTTTTTGGGGAAAGATAATAAGTTCTGTTTTGAACATATCAAATTTGAGATTTCTCTGGGAAACTGGCAGTTTGTGATGGGGGCCTGGAGCTCAGGAGAGTGGCTAGGGCTGGATTGAGGAGTCATCTACATAAAGACACAACTGAACCCATGGGAGCTGTCAAAAATGGGAGAGTGTACAAAGAGAAGAGGGGCCAAAACAGAGTCTGGAGGGTCCACCTAGGGTTAGCCAGCAGTAGTACACGATGAGCTATCAAAGGAGACTGAGAAGAAGTGATCAGAAGAAGAGAAAAACAGAATGAGAACATTACAGAAAAAAAACCAACACAAAACCAAAACCAGGAAGGAAAGAAGAATTTCCAACAGGAGATGGCATTCAAAAGTGTCAAATATCACAAAGAGGTAAAGAAGGATGAGGGCTGGGAAAGGGGCATTAGGTTTGGAGATTAAAAAAATCAATGATAATTTTGAATTCAGTTACAACTGAATAATGATGTTAGAAGCCAGATAGCAGAGGGTTAACAAGAGAATGAGAAAGGAGGAAGCAGGTATTTTGATAAATACTTTGATGATGGGAAAACTGAAAAAAAAAATTTTAAGCCTGGAAAATGGGGTGATTGAGCAGTCATACAAGTGGTCAGTAGTGGAAGATAAGTTTGAGACCAAGATACTATAATACAGCAGAAACAGCACTGTCTTTGGGGGCAGGGTTCAAATCCTGCCTCTGATGTTTATCCTTGCACAGGTGACTTAACTCCCCTGTACTCTAGCTGTGGCTCCAAGAAACAGTAGCATGCACAGTGATCACAGCCTGGTAAAACTATCCTGGCAGACAGGTTAACCCAGGTTGGGAGTAATTGGCAGTCCTCAAACCCCTCAGTGAGTTAAGTGGATTACTACCCCAAGCATGTGAAGATTTCCCCTGGTAGAATGGGCAGATGAGAAGAATTTGTTCCAAGGGCCATAAATGCTGCTGAAGTAGTCACTGTGGAGCACTGAGAACTTGGACAGACATCACAGAGGCCACGGTTATCCACTGCAGCCTGGACCATCACCAATCTCTTGACTTTCCTCTTGCCACTGAACTTTGATGATTCAGGAAGGCAGAGTGAGACTGATGACTTTTCAGAGCTCTGCCTCACTTAAATCCAATTTACACACAGATCAAGACATCACTCATGATGATCATGTCACTGGTCCTCTTCTAAAATGAAGTAGGAACAACTATAACAACTCATACCTAAAATGAGTGGGTAGGACTAGAGGGCCTCTGAGACCCCTTCCAGCTCTATATCTATATTTATATTTATGATATCTCTTCTGTGTCCCCAAGATTAGCCATTGGTGAGTTGGTTTTTGCTTCAGAAAAGTAAACTTGTAAGGAAAAATTTCCTAACAATTAAAGCTAATACTAAAATGGCCTTCTTGGGGAGGTGGTAGATTTCCCCCAAGGTGGGGGCTTTAAGTAAAGGAACTTGTCATAGAGGTATAGATAGGGTCCTTCTTCCATGATGGCCCAGACTAGAAGGCCTCTGAGGTCCCTTCCAACTCTGAGGTTCTGTGAGAGAAATTGTCAGTGGGGGTGGAGAGTCTGGCCTGTGTCTAGCCTAGCCCTTAGTTGAACTTCTCTTTTGGAATTTTGCAAACTTCCACTCTAGGGAGCAATAAATGGTGCATTGCACAACTCAGAGTTTTGATCAGAGTGTAGCCTCCAACTGAGAAGATGCTGATCAAGTAAAGTTGAGCCTTGGGGAGAGAGATAGGGCCTGGAGAAGCCTGCAGAGCTGGCCTATAGGCTGCCAGACCACAGGAGAAGATAGCAGGAACCAAAAGCTAACAAAACTGACCCCTACACACAGCATGGCATATTGAAGAGTGGGGAGCTTCTCCCCCCTCCCCTTTGAAGACAAGCCCAAAGTTCCCCATTCTTGGAGGTATTCAGAAAGTTGCATGGCCATTTGTCTGGTTGTGGTAGAGGAGATTAACGTAGGAGGTGCTCAGTGGGGGTTGCAGTTAGGGAAGAAATTGGACTCAATGACCTCTTGAGGTCCCTTCAAAATCAGATTACAGTGTAAGAGTTCTATGATTCAGTTCAATCCTAAAGTTCTCTTCCCAAGGACAAGCACACAGCTGTGCATGGGAACAACACGAATGTTTCTGCTATCTAGAAACTGGGTGATTCTGGGAAGATTTAAGGTTCTTAAAACATCTGTCACTGGGTTTCAAATACTGCCCTTTTTTTTTTTTTAACAAAACTCAGGATTCCTTTCAACTAGCTACTCCTCCCTTCCCCCAGAACCTTCCATGACACCCCCTGTGTATCTGAGGGGAAATTTAATCCTTATGTTTGGGATGGATTTGCTCCTGACTCATCAAAATGCAGTTTTGTAAGACCTGATTTTTGACGTGAGCTGGATTCTCGTTCTATCTGCCTCTGAGTCTGGAGGTCTTCTTTGGCTGGAACACCAAGGCCCCAGAGGGTGGGGGATTTAGAGGGAGGGGAGAGATTGATAGATTTTGACCCCTATGGAGTTTTCTCTGGTTTCTCTCACTTGTTCTAATCCTAAGTCTTGAGTTTTAAAATATTCCCCCTGCCTCCTCCACCACTTCTCTACTCCATCCTACTCACAGCAACCAGCAGACTTCCATCCTTCCGTGAGTGATTTTCCAGCAAGTGTGGGTGCTTCCTCCACAAATGACACTCACAGTTCTCCTATGCTTTCAAGTTGCGTCCGTCATGAAGCATTTATTTAGCACTTGCTACTTGCCAAGCCCTGTGTTCTCAGCCAGCATGGCTCTTGTTCATGTCTTCCTATAAATCCTCCATGGCAGTTCAAGATGTGCTGGAAACCTTCCTCTGGTTCTTTGGATAAGATAAGGGGAGCACTTTGGATTGTCCGTCAGTCTTGCTCCAGAGGCTCTCGTGGTCTTGTCATACATTTCCTTGACGATGTCTTTTCTACCCTTTCTCATGCTCCACTTGTCGTGGTTGGCAATTTGTGGCAGTCCACATTCTCTAAACTTGCATTTTTCCATTGCTCTTTGGGAGAGTAATCTTCCTAAAATATCATTTTGTGCATTCTTCACTGCCCCCTTCATTCCCATTCATATGACCCCGAAGCATTCAGTGACTTCCCCATGCCTATGGGATGAAGTCCAAATTCCTTAATGTTGAATTCAAGGTCCTTTAATCTATTTCCCCAAATGCGTCTCACTTAAATCCAATTCACGCACAGGTCAAGACATCACTCATGATGTCATTGGTCCTCTTCTAAAATGAAGTACGAACAACTACAACGACTCTGTACCTAAAATGAGTGGGTAGGACTAGGGGCCCTCTGAGACCCCTTCCACTCGAACTACAGCCTCGGTATCTCCAAAACATGCCAGCACATCCCTCCCTCTTCTCCTTTGCTCATACTATTCTCCCTGCTTGGAATTCCCTTCCCATTCATCTCTATTTATCTAAAGTTTAGACTTATTATATTTAAAGTTTAGAATTATTCCAAACCCTACATTCCCTTCAAGTCCCAGATCAGCTCCTCCTCCTCCAAACACCTTCTCAGGGATGTGCTGGACCCAGCCCCAAGAGCTGATGGTTAAAATTTCAATGTGAACATTTACACCTCAGTGTATCAGCAATGCCATATTCACAATGCCTATAGAGATTACAAATATGCTGATATAATTATCCATTAGAAAATACGTCATGTTTGCCATATGAGGAAATAAACTAGAAAATTTATTAAGATACCAAAAGACTGAGTCCCAAAACCAGAAAGTGAAAGCCATCAGAGTAGTTATGACATTGGCACAGGTAGATAAAGTAGAAAGCACCCACATTTTCAAGCCTTTAAAACAGAACAGGCTACCTCAGGCAAAGGTCCCCCTCTCCCCACGCACAGCAACCACCCAGCGTCCTGGAAGCGCACTCCCAGCAGCTCCGGCCCCTGGCAGTCCTCAGCAGGAGTCCTTAGCAGAAAGTCCTTAGCAGTTCTAACTCAAAAAGGGCTTCGCGCTGCCACTGCCTCTGCTGCTGCCGCCGTCACCACCACCGCCAGCCACCGAAAAGAACGCTAGCTTGGCTTCCGCTTCCTCTTGCTCCGCCCCTTCCTGCTACGTCAGCAAGTCCAACGGGGCATGGAAGATCTTTTAATCCCATAACCCTTACACTCAGAAATCAACAAATGCTATAAATTTGGGCTTGATATATTATTTTTGTTGCTTTCTGGATTTAAGAAAGTGATGGGGCAGCTAGGTGGCACAGTGAATAGAGCACTGGGCCTGGAGTCAGGAAGACCTGAGTTCAAATCAGGCCTCAGACACTTGACACACTTACTAGCTGTGTGACCTTGGGCAAGTCACTTAACCCCAATTGCCTTGCCAAAAAAAAAGTGATGGAAAAATGTAAATAATGCAGATTAATTTTTTTTAAATGCATCATTTCCCCCCAGAGAGCCAATTTACTATCACATACCTGATTGAATTCCTGGCCCAGCCTCACCTATTATCTACAATACTGGTCTCCAACTTACTTTGATTCTATAGAAAAAAATTTTAGCATACTTTTCAATGGACATATATTAATTTTTAGCCATCAGCTCTGGTTTCTGGCTATGTTTGTCACAGAGTAAGGAATAGCTATTAAGGGAAATAATTCAGTTCAGTACAATAAGCAGTTATTAAGACCCTACTCTGTGCCAGGCACTGTGCTAAGCCCTAGGGATACAAAAGGCAAAAGATAATTCCTGCCCTCAGGGATATTACAGTCTAACCAGCAAGACAACATACAAACAAATTTATGCAAAGCAAGCTATATGCTGGAGAAATAAGAAAGAATTAAAAACAATACAAGAAAATAAATCAGGGTTCAGGAGACAGAATGGAATATGTAGATTCGTGACTAGTTCTTGAGAAAACATGGGAGGAGACAAAGGTAGAGCCTTGGAGCCATGCTCAGGGTGTGGAAGTAAGAAGAAAGGCTTCTATTAGAGGAGCCTTGGATTTCCATGGCAGGTGTGTGGGGAGAGATTTCTGGGGCCAAGCAAAGGATGTGAATCCTGGGCCCTATATCAGTCTCCATAGGCTGGAGTGGGGAACCTGTGGTCTTGAGGCCACATGTGGCCCTTTAGGTCCTCAAGTGTGGCACTTTGACTGAATCTAAACTTTGCAGAACAGTTCCCCTCAATAAAAGGAGAGTAAGGCATAGAGTAATATCTGCTTTTGGAAGGTAGGAGGACTTTGATGGTGCCCTGACTGAGGTAACTTTCTTACTTAGCATAATCCTTGAGCCCCTTTTTTCTGCAAAGAAAGAGCATCAGGAAGAAGATAACAGAGTCTGGGTAGAAGCATAATTAGCAGCTAATTAATATTTAGCAGCTGAAAGTACTTTATGAGTATATTTGTATGGGTCTGAGCTTCACAAGTCCAAATTTTAGTCCTATCACAAATAGGTTTAACAACCTTAGAAAATCACTTACCTCTGGACATCCATCCTGCCCATGAAAGACAACTGTATTTCATCTCTGAGCTCTATTTTGTGTGTTTGTGCATGCGTGCCTGTGTGTGTGTGTGTGTGTGTAGAGGGGAAGGGTACAGGAGGAGGGGGCAATACACAGAAGCACTGATTAAAAAGGCATACAATCCATGGGTTATGAAGAAAAGTGGGTCATTTATTCCACTTTCCCAAGAGATGGGGTGTTTTGTGTCATTGGGTACACAGAAGCAGGCCCTACCCTTCCCAAAGCACCATTTCACCCTGCTCCAACCCCATTCCAAAGCTCATCAGCCCCTGACAGTCAAATGAGAGCTGGTCAGAGGTTGTCATTCATCATCTAAGAATGTGTGTCTGCTTTGGAGTCACAAAGCCCCCACCCCTGCCGGCATTCATATACTGGCAGACATGAACACACACACACACACACACACACACACACACACACACACACACACACACACACA